>NC_071096.1:41440350-41757017 GCF_027358695.1 Spea bombifrons | reverse complement strand
GGATAAACTAAGCAGGTGAGCTCTTTATTGGGCAGACATGGCTTGTTTGCTTTCCCGGGGTCTTGTAAACTAAGAGCTATTTCTCTACTCTCATGCTCTGCTGTCTCTGCTGCCATCTCCCAGTCTCTGCTGCCATCTCTCAGTCTCTGCTGCCATCTCTGTGTCCCCCTAGTCTCTGCTGCCATCTCCTAGTCTCTCCCCAGTCTCTGCTACCATCTCCCAGTCTCTGCTCCCAGTCTCCTCCTAGTCTCTGCTGCCATCTCTCAGTCTCCCCCTAGTCTCTGCTGCCGTCTCTGTCTCCCCCTAGTCTCTGCTGCCATCTTCTAGTCTCCCCCGACTCTCTGCTGCCATCTCCCAGTCTCCCCCTAGTCTCTGTTGCCACCTCTCAGTCTCTGCTGCCATCTCACAGTCTCCCCCTAGTCTCTGCTGCCATCTCCTAGTCTCCCCCCCAGTCTCTGCTGCCATCTCCCAGTCTCTGCTGCCATCTCCCAGTCCCCCCTAGTCTCTGCTGCCATCTCCCAGTCCCCCCTAGTCTCTGCTGCCATCTCTCAGTCTCCCCCTAGTCTCTGCTGCCATCTCCCAGTCTCTGCTGCCATCTTCTAGTCTCCCCCCACTCTCTGCTGCCATCTCTCACTCTCTGCTGCCATCTCCCACTCTCTGCTGCCATCTCCCACTTTCCCCCCAGTCTCTGCTGCCGTCTCCCTAGACTTCTCTGCCATTTGCATTCTCTGACATCTCCCAGTCTCCCCCTAGTCTCTGCTGCCATCTCCCAGTCTCTGCTGCCATCTCCCAGTCTCCCCCTAGTCTCTGCTGCCATCTCAGTCTCCCCCTAGTCTCTGCTGCCATCTCCTAGGCTCCCCCCCCAGTCTCTGCTGCCATCTCCCAGTCTCTGCTACCATCTCCCAGTCTCTGCTCCCAGTCTCCTCCTAGTCTCTGCTGCCATTTTTCAGTCTGCCCCTAGTCTCTGCTGCTATCTCCCAGTCTCTGCTGTCGTCTCTGTCTCCCCCTAGTCTCTGCTGCCATCTTCTAGTCTCCCCCCACTCTCTGCTGCCATCTCCCACTCTCTGCTGCCATCTCCCACTCTCCGCTGCCATCTCCCACTCTCCGCCCAGCCTCTGCTGCCGTCTCCCTGCCATTTGCTTGTCACAAATGTCACAAAAGCCATCTATCGAGACACAAGCTACGGGGTGCAATCAAAATATGTCCACACGAGGGCACTATAGGATAAGAAATGACAACGCCATAGCAGCTTTACTAATAAAATGAATGCCAAATATTATTACGAGCTATGGCCGCTGGGAGGCTGTTCCATTTATCTACCACTCAGGGAGTGAGGTAAAACTTTCTTAAATTGCATTTAAACCTCTAACCTAACTATAAATGTATAGTTCAATTAAGGAGCCTGCCCTAACCACCTAACCCTAACCACCTAACCCCCTAAGCCTATAAATCAATAAATATAAAATTATAGATGAATTTTTTTCACACAAATTACTGTTGCACAAAGGCTTTAATATGAATTCACTAGGGCCTATGTGTTTTATTTAATTTTCTAAACAAATTGTATGTGCGAAGTAATAAAATATACAAACACCTAATAACCTAATTAGCACTATAAATAATCTATAGGTGTTCCAAGATGGCCGACGGGATCTCGGTGTTCTAAGATGGCCGACGGGATCTCGGTGTTCCAAGATGGCCGACGGGATATCGGTGTTCCAAGATGGCCGACGGGATCTCGGTGTTCCAAGATGGCCGACGGGATCTCGGTGTTCCAAGATGGCCGACGGGATCTCGGTGTTCCAAGATGGCCGACGGGATCTCGGTGTTCCGAGATGGCAGACGGGAACTAGGTGATCCGAGATGGCCGACGGGAACTAGGTGATCCGAGATGGCCGACGGGATCAGGGTGTTTTAAGATGGCGGATCGCAACTAGGTGATCCGAGATGCCCGACGGGATCAGGGTGTTCTAATGTGGCAGATCGCAACTAGGTGCTTTAAGATGGCTGAGAGGATCTGGTTGCTTTGACGTGGCGGATCGTAGCTGAGTGTTCCAAGGTGATATATGTGGTTTATTCATTTTCTTTCGCTTGTCGGGTCTGTGAGGTAATAATATAACAGCTAAATAAACTTATGCAGGACATTGCTGCTCATTAAATGTCACAAAAGCCATCCTAGACACAGATTACACTAAATCTACACCCTGTGCAGCAGCGCTTTAAAAACGGGGTGCAATCACAATATGTCCACACGAGGGCGCTATAGGATAACAAATGCCAATGTCATAGCAGCTTTACTAATAAAATGAATGCCAAATATTATTACAAGCTATGGCCGCTGGGAGGCTGTTCCATTTATCTACCACTTAGGCAGTGAGGTAAACCTCTAACTTAACTATAAATGTATAGTTCAATTAAGGAGCCTGCCCTGTATGTGGTATACTTTGATAGGAGTCAGCCCTGTAACATATATATAAGTAATCAGAAGCCTGTAGAGTTTTTTTTTTCCTTCTTCCTTTGGAATTAATTTAATACGCATTCTCATACCCAAAGTAGTTTGCCAGAGAGGGAAGTGTTAATGTGTGTAACCATTGCATTGTGGATTATTTCTGTGTTCTCAGCCTTTGTCATCGTGGGCACTCCCTGATCCAGGCACTGTGCCACACCATTGGAGACAGAACTGTTATGGACCCTGGTCGCGTGCGTTGCTGCGTGAGAAGAAAATCTCTGGATAAACCGAGCAGGTGCCTTTTGCCCTTCTCTGCCGTCCACTGCCAGTCTCCCCACACTCTGCTGCCGTCTGCCGGTCTCCTCTGTCATTTTCCATTCTCTGCCGCCTTTTGCCTTTCTCCCCAGACTCCGCTGCCGTTTGCCAGTCTAAACTGCTGTTTCCCCGCTCTCTGATGCCATCTTCCTGTCTCCCCGCTCTCTGATGCCATCTTCTTGTCTCCCCAGACTCCACTGCCATTTGTCCATCTTTGCTGCTTTCTGCCAGTCTCCCCACACAAAGAGCGTGATAGAAATAAATATATAAAAAATATAGAGGAAATTCTCATTGTTTTCCCACAAATTACTGCTGCAAAAGGACTTATGTACCCCGGGGAATTAGTAATTGTGACCCTACTTATGTTAGGTATAGTTTGATTACCGAGCCAGCCCTGTATGATGTATATTTCAATTAGTGCGCTAACCCTGTATTATGAATAGTTTAGTCAGTAGGCAAGCACGGCCTTTTCCCTGTCTTTGTTTGGGAATGAGAATGCATATTAAATTACTTCCAAAGTACTTTGATGTGCATTATCATTGGTGGGGCCCTAAACTGCTCCTTTAAAAAATAACCCAGAGAGGGAAGTGTTAATGTGTTTAACCATTGCATTGTGTATTATTTCTGTGTTATCAGCCTTTGTCATCCTGGGGACTCCCTGATCCAGACACCGTGCTGGACCATTGGAGACAGAACTGTTATCGCTCCTGAACGCGTGCTATGCTGCGCAACTATAAAATTCCTGGATAAACTAAGCAGGTGAGCTCTTTATTGGGCAGACATGGCTTGTTTGCTTTCCCGGGGCCTTGTAAACTAAGAGCTATTTCTCTACTCTCATGCTCTGCTGTCTCTGCTGCCATCTCCCAGTCTCTGCTGCCATCTCCCAGTCTCTGCTGCCATCTCTCAGTCTCTGCTGCCATCTCACAGTCTCCCCCTAGTCTCTGCTGCCATCTCCTAGTCTCTCCCCAGTCTCTGCTACCATCTCCCAGTCTCTGCTCCCAGTCTCCCCCTAGTCTCTGCTGCCGTCTCTGTCTCCCCCTAGTCTCTGCTGCCATCTTCTAGTCTCCCCCGACTCTCTGCTGCCATCTCCCAGTCTCCCCCTAGTCTCTGTTGCCACCTCTCAGTCTCTGCTGCCATCTCACAGTCTCCCCCTAGTCTCTGCTGCCATCTCCTAGTCTCCCCCCCAGTCTCTGCTGCCATCTCCCAGTCTCTGCTGCCATCTCCCAGTCTCTGCTGCCGTCTCACAGTCCCCCCTAGTCTCTGCTGCCATCTCTCAGTCTCCCCCTAGTCTCTGCTGCCATCTCCCAGTCTCTGCTGCCATCTTCTAGTCTCCCCTGCCATCTTCTAGTCTCCCCCCACTCTCTGCTGCCATCTCCCACTCTCTGCTGCCATCTCCCACTCTCTGCTGCCATCTCCCACTTTCCCCCCAGTCTCTGCTGCCGTCTCCCTAGACTTCTCTGCCATTTGCATTCTCTGACATCTCCCAGTC
Organism: Spea bombifrons; assembly: GCF_027358695.1. Taxonomy (NCBI): domain Eukaryota; kingdom Metazoa; phylum Chordata; class Amphibia; order Anura; family Pelobatidae; genus Spea; species Spea bombifrons. The sequence goes on along the minus strand of NC_071096.1, from coordinate 41,752,764 downwards.
TCCCCCTAGTCTCTGCTGCCATCTCCCAGTCTCCCCCTAGTCTCTGCTGCCATCTCACAGTCTCCCCCTAGTCTCTGCTGCCATCTCACAGTCTCCCCCTAGTCTCTGCTGCCATCTCACAGTCTCCCCCTAGTCTCTGCTGCCATCTCTGTGTCCCCCTAGTCTCTGCTGCCATCTCCTAGGCTCCCCCCCAGTCTCTGCTGCCATCTCCCAGTCTCTGCTGCCATCTCCCAGTCTCTGCTACCATCTCCCAGTCTCTGCTCCCAGTCTCCTCCTAGTCTCTGCTGCCATCTCCCACTCTCTGCTGCCATCTCCCACTCTCCGCTGCCATCTCCCACTCTCCGCTGCCATCTCCCACTCTCTGCCCAGCCTCTGCTGCCGTCTCCCTGCCGTTTGCTTGTCACAAATGTCACAAAAGCCATCTATCGAGACACAAGCTACGGGGTGCAATCAAAATGTCCACACGAGGGCACTATAGGATAAGAAATGACAACGCCATAGCAGCTTTACTAATAAAATGAATGCCAAATATTATTACGAGCTATGGCCGCTGGGAGGCTGTTCCATTTATCTACCACTCAGGGAGTGAGGTAAAACTTTCTTAAATTGCATTTAAACCTCTAACCTAACTATAAATGTATGGTTCAATTAAGGAGCCTGCCCTAACCCTAACCACCTAACCCCCTAAGCCTATAAATCAATAAATATAAAATTATAGATGAATTTTTTTCACACAAATTACTGTTGCACAAAGGCTTTAATATGAATTCACTAGGGCCTATGTGTTTTATTTAATTTTCTAAACAAATTGTATGTGCGAAGTAATAAAATATACAAACACCTAATAACCTAATTAGCACTGTAAATAATCTATAGGTGTTCCAAGATGGCCGACGGGATCTCGGTGTTCCAAGATGGCCGACGGGATCTCGGTGTTCCGAGATGGCCGACGGGAACTAGGTGATCCGAGATGGCCGACGGGAACTAGGTGATCCGAGATGGCCGACGGGATCAGGGTGTTTTAAGATGGCGGATCGCAACTAGGTGATCCGAGATGCCCGACGGGATCAGGGTGTTCTAATGTGGCAGATCGCAACTAGGTGCTTCAAGATGGCTGAGAGGATCTGGTTGCTTTGACGTGGCGGATCGTAGCTGAGTGTTCCAAGGTGATATATGTGGTTTATTCATTTTCTTTCGCTTGTCGGGTCTGTGAGGTAATAATATAACAGCTAAATAAACTTATGCAGGACATTGCTGCTCATTAAATGTCACAAAAGCCATCCTAGACACAGATTACACTAAATCTACACCCTGTGCAGCAGCGCTTTAAAAACGGGGTGCAATCACAATATGTCCACACGAGGGCGCTATAGGATAACAAATGCCAATATCATAGCAGCTTTACTAATACAATGAATGCCAAATATTATTACAAGCTATGGCCGCTGGGAGGCTGTTCCATTTATCTACCACTTAGGCAGTGAGGTAAACCTCTAACTTAACTATAAATGTATAGTTCAATTAAGGAGCCTGCCCTGTATGTGGTATACTTTGATAGGAGTCAGCCCTGTAACATATATATAAGTAATCAGAAGCCTGTAGAGTTTTTTTTTTTCCTTCTTCCTTTGGAATTAATTTAATACGCATTCTCATACCCAAAGTAGTTTGCCAGAGAGGGAAGTGTTAATGTGTGTAACCATTGCATTGTGGATTATTTCTGTGTTCTCAGCCTTTGTCATCGTGGGCACTCCCTGATCCAGGCACTGTGCCACACCATTGGAGACAGAACTGTTATGGATCCTGGTCGCGTGCGTTGCTGCGTGAGAAGAAAATCTCTGGATAAACCGAGCAGGTGCCTTTTGCCCGTCTCTGCCGTCCACTGCCAGTCTCCCCACACTCTGCTGCCGTCTGCCGGTCTCCTCTGTCATTTTCCATTCTCTGCCGCCTTTTGCCTTTCTCCCCAGACTCCGCTGCCGTTTGCCAGTCTAAACTGCTGTTTCCCCGCTCTCTGATGCCATGTTCCTGTCTCCCCGCTCTCTGATGCCATCTTCTTGTCTCCCCAGACTCCACTGCCATTTGTCCATCTTTGCTGCTTTCTGCCAGTCTCCCCACACAAAGAGCGTGATAGAAATAAATATATAAAAAATATAGAGGAAATTCTCATTGTTTTCCCACAAATTACTGCTGCAAAAGGACTTATGTACCCCGGGGAATTAGTAATTGTGACCCTACTTATGTTAGGTATAGTTTGATTACCGAGCCAGCCCTGTATGATGTATATTTCAATTAGTGCGCTAACCCTGTATTATGAATAGTTTAGTCAGTAGGCAAGCACAGCCTTTTCCCTGTCTTTGTTTGGGAATGAGAATGCATATTAAATTACTTCCAAAGTACTTTGATGTGCATTATCATTGGTGGGGCCCTAAACTGCTCCTTTAAAAAATAACCCAGAGAGGGAAGTGTTAATGTGTTTAACCATTGCATTGTGTATTATTTCTGTGTTATCAGCCTTTGTCATCCTGGGGACTCCCTGATCCAGACACCGTGCTGGACCATTGGAGACAGAACTGTTATCGCTCCTGAACGCGTGCTATGCTGCGCAACTAGAAAATTCCTGGATAAACTAAGCAGGTGAGCTCTTTATTGGGCAGACATGGCATGTTTGCTTTCCCGGGGTCTTGAAAACTAAGAGCTATTTCTCTACTCTCATGCTCTGCTGTCTCTGCTGCCATCTCCCAGTCTCTGCTGCCATCTCACAGTCTCCCCCTAGTCTCTGCTGCCATCTCTGTGTCCCCCTAGTCTCTGCTACCATCTCCCAGTCTCTGCTCCCAGTCTCCTCCTAGTCTCTGCTGCCATCTCTCAGTCTCCCCCTAGTCTCTGCTGCCGTCTCTGTCTCCCCCTAGTCTCTGCTGCCATCTTCTAGTCTCCCCCGACTCTCTGCTGCCATCTCCCAGTCTCCCCCTAGTCTCTGTTGCCACCTCTCAGTCTCTGCTGCCATCTCCTAGTCTCCCCCCCAGTCTCTGCTGCCATCTCCCAGTCTCTGCTGCCATCTCCCAGTCCCCCCTAGTCTCTGCTGCCATCTCTCAGTCTCCCCCTAGTCTCTGCTGCCATCTCCCAGTCTCTGCTGCCATCTTCTAGTCTCCCCCCACTCTCTGCTGCCATCTCCCACTCTCTGCTGCCATCTCCCACTCTCTGCTGCCATCTCCCACTTTCCCCCCAGTCTCTGCTGCCGTCTCCCTAGACTTCTCTGCCATTTGCATTCTCTGACATCTCCCAGTCTCCCCCTAGTCTCTGCTGCCATCTCCCAGTCTCCCCCTAGTCTCTGCTGCCATCTCCCAGTCTCCCCCTAGTCTCTGCTGCCATCTCCCAGTCTCCCCCTAGTCTCTGCTGCCATCTCACAGTCTCCCCCTAGTCTCTGCTGCCATCTCTGTGTCCCCCTAGTCTCTGCTGCCATCTCCTAGGCTCCCCCCCAGTCTCTGCTCCCATCTCCCAGTCTCTGCTCCCAGTCTCCTCCTAGTCTCTGCTGCCATCTCCCAGTCCCCCCTAGTCTCTGTTGCCATTTCTCAGTCTGCCCCTAGTCTCTGCTGCTATCTCCCCGTCTCTGCTGTCGTCTGTCTCCCCCTAGTCTCTGCTGCCATCTTCTAGTCTCCCCCCACTCTCTGCTGCCATCTCCCACTCTCTGCTGCCATCTCCCACTCTCTGCTGCCATCTCCCACTCTCTGCTGCCATCTCCCACTCTCTGCTGCCATCTCCCACTCTCTGCTGCCATCTCCCACTCTCTGCTGCCATCTCCCACTCTCTGCTGCCATCTCCCACTCTCTGCTGCCATCTCCCACTCTCTGCTGCCATCTCCCACTCTCTGCTGCCATCTCCCACTCTCTGCTGCCATCTCCCACTCTCTGCTGCCATCTCCCACTCTCTGCTGCCATCTCCCACTCTCCGCTGCCATCTCCCACTCTCCGCTGCCATCTCCCACTCTCCGCTGCCATCTCCCACTCTCCGCTGCCATCTCCCACTCTCCGCTGCCATCTCCCACTCTCCGCTGCCATCTCCCACTCTCCGCTGCCATCTCCCACTCTCCGCTGCCATCTCCCACTCTCCGCTGCCATCTCCCACTCTCCGCTGCCATCTCCCACTCTCCGCCCAGCCTCTGCTGCCGTCTCCCTGCCATTTGCTTGTCACAAATGTCACAAAAGCCATCTATCGAGACACAAGCTACGGGGTGCAATCAAAATATGTCCACACGAGGGCACTATAGGATAAGAAATGACAACGCCATAGCAGCTTTACTAATAAAATGAATGCCAAATATTATTACGAGCTATGGCCGCTGGGAGGCTGTTCCATTTATCTACCACTCAGGGAGTGAGGTAAAACTTTCTTAAATTGCATTTAAACCTCTAACCTAACTATAAATGTATAGTTCAATTAAGGAGCCTGCCCTAACCACCTAACCACCTAACCCCCTAAGCCTATAAATCAATAAATATAAAATTATAGATGAATTTTTTTCACACAAATTACTGTTGCACAAAGGCTTTAATATTTATTCACTAGGGCCTATGTGTTTTATTTAATTTTCTAAACAAATTGTATGTGCGAAGTAATAAAATATACAAACACCTAATAACCTAATTAGCACTGTAAATAATCTATAGGTGTTCCAAGATGGCCGACGGGATCTCGGTGTTCCAAGATGGCCGACGGGATCTCGGTGTTCCAAGATGGCCGACGGGATCTCGGTGTTCCAAGATGGCCGACGGGATCTCGGTGTTCCAAGATGGCCGACGGGATCTCGGTGTTCCAAGATGGCCGACGGGATCTCGGTGATCCGAGATGGCCGACGGGATCAGGGTGTTTTAAGATGGCGGTTCGCAACTAGGTGATCCGAGATGCCCGACGGGATCAGGGTGTTCTAATGTGGCAGATCGCAACTAGGTGCTTCAAGGTGGCTGAGAGGATCTGGTTGCTTTGACGTTGGGAATCGTAGCTGAGTGTTCCAAGGTGATATATGTGGTTTATTCATTTTCTTTCGCTTGTCGGGTCTGTGAGGTAATAATATAACAGCTAAATAAACTTATGCAGGACATTGCTGCTCATTAAATGTCACAAAAGCCATCCTAGACACAGATTACACTAAATCTACACCCTGTGCAGCAGCGCTTTAAAAACGGGGTGCAATCACAATATGTCCACACGAGGGCGCTATAGGATAACAAATGCCAATGTCATAGCAGCTTTACTAATAAAATGAATGCCAAATATTATTACAAGCTATGGCCGCTGGGAGGCTGTTCCATTTATCTACCACTTAGGCAGTGAGGTAAACCTCTAATTTAACTATAAATGTATAGTTCAATTAAGGAGCCTGCCCTGTATGTGGTATACTTTGATAGGAGTCAGCCCTGTAACATATATATAAGTAATCAGAAGCCTGTAGAGTTTTTTTTTTTCCTTCTTCCTTTGGAATTAATTTAATACGCATTCTCATACCCAAAGTAGTTTGCCAGAGAGGGAAGTGTTAATGTGTGTAACCATTGCATTGTGGATTATTTCTGTGTTCTCAGCCTTTGTCATCGTGGGCACTCCCTGATCCAGGCACTGTGCCACACCATTGGAGACAGAACTGTTATGGACCCTGGTCGCGTGCGTTGCTGCGTGAGAAGAAAATCTCTGGATAAACCGAGCAGGTGCCTTTTGCCCTTCTCTGCCGTCCACTGCCAGTCTCCCCACACTCTGCTGCCGTCTGCCGGTCTCCTCTGTCATTTTCCATTCTCTGCCGCCTTTTGCCTTTCTCCCCAGACTCCGCTGCCGTTTGCCAGTCTAAACTGCTGTTTCCCCGCTCTCTGATGCCATCTTCCTGTCTCCCCGCTCTCTGATGCCATCTTCTTGTCTCCCCAGACTCCACTGCCATTTGTCCATCTTTGCTGCTTTCTGCCAGTCTCCCCACACAAAGAGCGTGATAGAAATAAATATATAAAAAATATAGAGGAAATTCTCATTGTTTTCCCACAAATTACTGCTGCAAAAGGACTTATGTACCCCGGGGAATTAGTAATTGTGACCCTACTTATGTTAGGTATAGTTTGATTACCGAGCCAGCCCTGTATGATGTATATTTCAATTAGTGTGCTAACCCTGTATTATGAATAGTTTAGTCAGTAGGCAAGCACGGCCTTTTCCCTGTCTTTGTTTGGGAATGAGAATGCATATTAAATTACTTCCAAAGTACTTTGATGTGCATTATCATTGGTGGGGCCCTAAACTGCTCCTTTAAAAAATAACCCAGAGAGGGAAGTGTTAATGTGTTTAACCATTGCATTGTGTATTATTTCTGTGTTATCAGCCTTTGTCATCCTGGGGACTCCCTGATCCAGACACCGTGCTGGACCATTGGAGACAGAACTGTTATCGCTCCTGAACGCGTGCTATGCTGCGCAACTATAAAATTCCTGGATAAACTAAGCAGGTGAGCTCTTTATTGGGCAGACATGGCTTGTTTGCTTTCCCGGGGTCTTGTAAACTAAGAGCTATTTCTCTACTCTCATGCTCTGCTGTCTCTGCTGCCATCTCCCAGTCTCTGCTGCCATCTCTCAGTCTCTGCTGCCATCTCTGTGTCCCCCTAGTCTCTGCTGCCATCTCCTAGTCTCTCCCCAGTCTCTGCTACCATCTCCCAGTCTCTGCTCCCAGTCTCCTCCTAGTCTCTGCTGCCATCTCTCAGTCTCCCCCTAGTCTCTGCTGCCGTCTCTGTCTCCCCCTAGTCTCTGCTGCCATCTTCTAGTCTCCCCCGACTCTCTGCTGCCATCTCCCAGTCTCCCCCTAGTCTCTGTTGCCACCTCTCAGTCTCTGCTGCCATCTCACAGTCTCCCCCTAGTCTCTGCTGCCATCTCCTAGTCTCCCCCCCAGTCTCTGCTGCCATCTCCCAGTCTCTGCTGCCATCTCCCAGTCCCCCCTAGTCTCTGCTGCCATCTCCCAGTCCCCCCTAGTCTCTGCTGCCATCTCTCAGTCTCCCCCTAGTCTCTGCTGCCATCTCCCAGTCTCTGCTGCCATCTTCTAGTCTCCCCCCACTCTCTGCTGCCATCTCCCACTCTCTGCTGCCATCTCCCACTTTCCCCCCAGTCTCTGCTGCCGTCTCCCTAGACTTCTCTGCCATTTGCATTCTCTGACATCTCCCAGTCTCCCCCTAGTCTCTGCTGCCATCTCCCAGTCTCCCCCTAGTCTCTGCTGCCATCTCCCAGTCTCCCCCTAGTCTCTGCTGCCATCTCCCAGTCTCCCCCTAGTCTCTGCTGCCATCTCACAGTCTCCCCCTAGTCTCTGCTGCCATCTCTGTGTCCCCCTAGTCTCTGCTGCCATCTCCTAGGCTCCCCCCCAGTCTCTGCTCCCATCTCCCAGTCTCTGCTCCCAGTCTCCTCCTAGTCTCTGCTGCCATCTCCCAGTCCCCCCTAGTCTCTGTTGCCATTTCTCAGTCTGCCCCTAGTCTCTGCTGCTATCTCCCCGTCTCTGCTGTCGTCTGTCTCCCCCTAGTCTCTGCTGCCATCTTCTAGTCTCCCCCCACTCTCTGCTGCCATCTCCCACTCTCTGCTGCCATCTCCCACTCTCTGCTGCCATCTCCCACTCTCTGCTGCCATCTCCCACTCTCTGCTGCCATCTCCCACTCTCTGCTGCCATCTCCCACTCTCTGCTGCCATCTCCCACTCTCCGCTGCCATCTCCCACTCTCCGCTGCCATCTCCCACTCTCCGCTGCCATCTCCCACTCTCCGCTGCCATCTCCCACTCTCCGCTGCCATCTCCCACTCTCCGCTGCCATCTCCCACTCTCCGCTGCCATCTCCCACTCTCCGCTGCCATCTCCCACTCTCCGCTGCCATCTCCCACTCTCCGCTGCCATCTCCCACTCTCCGCTGCCATCTCCCACTCTCCGCTGCCATCTCCCACTCTCCGCCCAGCCTCTGCTGCCGTCTCCCTGCCATTTGCTTGTCACAAATGTCACAAAAGCCATCTATCGAGACACAAGCTACGGGGTGCAATCACAATATGTCCACACGAGGGCACTATAGGATAAGAAATGACAACGCCATAGCAGCTTTACTAATAAAATGAATGCCAAATATTATTACGAGCTATGGCCGCTGGGAGGCTGTTCCATTTATCTACCACTCAGGGAGTGAGGTAAAACTTTCTTAAATTGCATTTAAACCTCTAACCTAACTATAAATGTATAGTTCAATTAAGGAGCCTGCCCTAACCACCTAACCCTAACCACCTAACCCCCTAAGCCTATAAATCAATAAATATAAAATTATAGATGAATTTTTTTCACACAAATTACTGTTGCACAAAGGCTTTAATATGAATTCACTAGGGCCTATGTGTTTTATTTAATTTTCTAAACAAATTGTATGTGCGAAGTAATAAAATATACAAACACCTAATAACCTAATTAGCACTATAAATAATCTATAGGTGTTCCAAGATGGCCGACGGGATCTCGGTGTTCTAAGATGGCCGACGGGATCTCGGTGTTCCAAGATGGCCGACGGGATCTCGGTGTTCCAAGATGGCCGACGGGATCTCGGTGTTCCAAGATGGCCGACGGGATCTCGGTGTTCCAAGATGGCCGACGGGATCTCGGTGTTCCAAGATGGCCGACGGGATCTCGGTGTTCCGAGATGGCAGACGGGAACTAGGTGATCCGAGATGGCCGACGGGAACTAGGTGATCCGAGATGGCCGACGGGATCAGGGTGTTTTAAGATGGCGGATCGCAACTAGGTGATCCGAGATGCCCGACGGGATCAGGGTGTTCTAATGTGGCAGATCGCAACTAGGTGCTTTAAGATGGCTGAGAGGATCTGGTTGCTTTGACGTGGCGGATCGTAGCTGAGTGTTCCAAGGTGATATATGTGGTTTATTCATTTTCTTTCGCTTGTCGGGTCTGTGAGGTAATAATATAACAGCTAAATAAACTTATGCAGGACATTGCTGCTCATTAAATGTCACAAAAGCCATCCTAGACACAGATTACACTAAATCTACACCCTGTGCAGCAGCGCTTTAAAAACGGGGTGCAATCACAATATGTCCACACGAGGGCGCTATAGGATAACAAATGCCAATGTCATAGCAGCTTTACTAATAAAATGAATGCCAAATATTATTACAAGCTATGGCCGCTGGGAGGCTGTTCCATTTATCTACCACTTAGGCAGTGAGGTAAACCTCTAACTTAACTATAAATGTATAGTTCAATTAAGGAGCCTGCCCTGTATGTGGTATACTTTGATAGGAGTCAGCCCTGTAACATATATATAAGTAATCAGAAGCCTGTAGAGTTTTTTTTTTCCTTCTTCCTTTGGAATTAATTTAATACGCATTCTCATACCCAAAGTAGTTTGCCAGAGAGGGAAGTGTTAATGTGTGTAACCATTGCATTGTGGATTATTTCTGTGTTCTCAGCCTTTGTCATCGTGGGCACTCCCTGATCCAGGCACTGTGCCACACCATTGGAGACAGAACTGTTATGGACCCTGGTCGCGTGCGTTGCTGCGTGAGAAGAAAATCTCTGGATAAACCGAGCAGGTGCCTTTTGCCCTTCTCTGCCGTCCACTGCCAGTCTCCCCACACTCTGCTGCCGTCTGCCGGTCTCCTCTGTTATTTTCCATTCTCTGCCGCCTTTTGCCTTTCTCCCCAGACTCCGCTGCCGTTTGCCAGTCTAAACTGCTGTTTCCCCGCTCTCTGATGCCATCTTCCTGTCTCCCCGCTCTCTGATGCCATCTTCTTGTCTCCCCAGACTCCACTGCCATTTGTCCATCTTTGCTGCTTTCTGCCAGTCTCCCCACACAAAGAGCGTGATAGAAATAAATATATAAAAAATATAGAGGAAATTCTCATTGTTTTCCCACAAATTACTGCTGCAAAAGGACTTATGTACCCCGGGGAATTAGTAATTGTGACCCTACTTATGTTAGGTATAGTTTGATTACCGAGCCAGCCCTGTATGATGTATATTTCAATTAGTGCGCTAACCCTGTATTATGAATAGTTTAGTCAGTAGGCAAGCACGGCCTTTTCCCTGTCTTTGTTTGGGAATGAGAATGCATATTAAATTACTTCCAAAGTACTTTGATGTGCATTATCATTGGTGGGGCCCTAAACTGCTCCTTTAAAAAAAAACCCAGAGAGGGGAAGTGTTAATGTGTTTAACCATTGCATTGTGTATTATTTCTGTGTTATCAGCCTTTGTCATCCTGGGGACTCCCTGATCCAGACACCGTGCTGGACCATTGGAGACAGAACTGTTATCGCTCCTGAACGCGTGCTATGCTGCGCAACTATAAAATTCCTGGATAAACTAAGCAGGTGAGCTCTTTATTGGGCAGACATGGCTTGTTTGCTTTCCCGGGGTCTTGTAAACTAAGAGCTATTTCTCTACTCTCATGCTCTGCTGTCTCTGCTGCCATCTCCCAGTCTCTGCTGCCATCTCCCAGTCTCTGCTGCCATCTCTCAGTCTCTGCTGCCATCTCTGTGTCCCCCTAGTCTCTGCTGCCATCTCCTAGTCTCTCCCCAGTCTCTGCTACCATCTCCCAGTCTCTGCTCCCAGTCTCCTCCTAGTCTCTGCTGCCATCTCTCAGTCTCCCCCTAGTCTCTGCTGCCGTCTCTGTCTCCCCCTAGTCTCTGCTGCCATCTTCTAGTCTCCCCCGACTCTCTGCTGCCATCTCCCAGTCTCCCCCTAGTCTCTGTTGCCACCTCTCAGTCTCTGCTGCCATCTCACAGTCTCCCCCTAGTCTCTGCTGCCATCTCCTAGTCTCCCCCCCAGTCTCTGCTGCCATCTCCCAGTCTCTGCTGCCATCTCCCAGTCCCCCCTAGTCTCTGCTGCCATCTCCCAGTCCCCCCTAGTCTCTGCTGCCATCTCTCAGTCTCCCCCTAGTCTCTGCTGCCATCTCCCAGTCTCTGCTGCCATCTTCTAGTCTCCCCCCACTCTCTGCTGCCATCTCTCACTCTCTGCTGCCATCTCCCACTCTCTGCTGCCATCTCCCACTTTCCCCCCAGTCTCTGCTGCCGTCTCCCTAGACTTCTCTGCCATTTGCATTCTCTGACATCTCCCAGTCTCCCCCTAGTCTCTGCTGCCATCTCCCAGTCTCTGCTGCCATCTCCCAGTCTCCCCCTAGTCTCTGCTGCCATCTCAGTCTCCCCCTAGTCTCTGCTGCCATCTCCTAGGCTCCCCCCCCAGTCTCTGCTGCCATCTCCCAGTCTCTGCTGCCATCTCCCAGTCTCTGCTACCATCTCCCAGTCTCTGCTCCCAGTCTCCTCCTAGTCTCTGCTGCCATTTTTCAGTCTGCCCCTAGTCTCTGCTGCTATCTCCCAGTCTCTGCTGTCGTCTCTGTCTCCCCCTAGTCTCTGCTGCCATCTTCTAGTCTCCCCCCACTCTCTGCTGCCATCTCCCACTCTCTGCTGCCATCTCCCACTCTCTGCTGCCATCTCCCACTCTCCGCTGCCATCTCCCACTCTCCGCCCAGCCTCTGCTGCCGTCTCCCTGCCATTTGCTTGTCACAAATGTCACAAAAGCCATCTATCGAGACACAAGCTACGGGGTGCAATCAAAATATGTCCACACGAGGGCACTATAGGATAAGAAATGACAACGCCATAGCAGCTTTACTAATAAAATGAATGCCAAATATTATTACGAGCTATGGCCGCTGGGAGGCTGTTCCATTTATCTACCACTCAGGGAGTGAGGTAAAACTTTCTTAAATTGCATTTAAACCTCTAACCTAACTATAAATGTATAGTTCAATTAAGGAGCCTGCCCTAACCACCTAACCCTAACCACCTAACCCCCTAAGCCTATAAATCAATAAATATAAAATTATAGATGAATTTTTTTCACACAAATTACTGTTGCACAAAGGCTTTAATATGAATTCACTAGGGCCTATGTGTTTTATTTAATTTTCTAAACAAATTGTATGTGCGAAGTAATAAAATATACAAACACCTAATAACCTAATTAGCACTATAAATAATCTATAGGTGTTCCAAGATGGCCGACGGGATCTCGGTGTTCTAAGATGGCCGACGGGATCTCGGTGTTCCAAGATGGCCGACGGGATATCGGTGTTCCAAGATGGCCGACGGGATCTCGGTGTTCCAAGATGGCCGACGGGATCTCGGTGTTCCAAGATGGCCGACGGGATCTCGGTGTTCCGAGATGGCAGACGGGAACTAGGTGATCCGAGATGGCCGACGGGAACTAGGTGATCCGAGATGGCCGACGGGATCAGGGTGTTTTAAGATGGCGGATCGCAACTAGGTGATCCGAGATGCCCGACGGGATCAGGGTGTTCTAATGTGGCAGATCGCAACTAGGTGCTTTAAGATGGCTGAGAGGATCTGGTTGCTTTGACGTGGCGGATCGTAGCTGAGTGTTCCAAGGTGATATATGTGGTTTATTCATTTTCTTTCGCTTGTCGGGTCTGTGAGGTAATAATATAACAGCTAAATAAACTTATGCAGGACATTGCTGCTCATTAAATGTCACAAAAGCCATCCTAGACACAGATTACACTAAATCTACACCCTGTGCAGCAGCGCTTTAAAAACGGGGTGCAATCACAATATGTCCACACGAGGGCGCTATAGGATAACAAATGCCAATGTCATAGCAGCTTTACTAATAAAATGAATGCCAAATATTATTACAAGCTATGGCCGCTGGGAGGCTGTTCCATTTATCTACCACTTAGGCAGTGAGGTAAACCTCTAACTTAACTATAAATGTATAGTTCAATTAAGGAGCCTGCCCTGTATGTGGTATACTTTGATAGGAGTCAGCCCTGTAACATATATATAAGTAATCAGAAGCCTGTAGAGTTTTTTTTTTCCTTCTTCCTTTGGAATTAATTTAATACGCATTCTCATACCCAAAGTAGTTTGCCAGAGAGGGAAGTGTTAATGTGTGTAACCATTGCATTGTGGATTATTTCTGTGTTCTCAGCCTTTGTCATCGTGGGCACTCCCTGATCCAGGCACTGTGCCACACCATTGGAGACAGAACTGTTATGGACCCTGGTCGCGTGCGTTGCTGCGTGAGAAGAAAATCTCTGGATAAACCGAGCAGGTGCCTTTTGCCCTTCTCTGCCGTCCACTGCCAGTCTCCCCACACTCTGCTGCCGTCTGCCGGTCTCCTCTGTTATTTTCCATTCTCTGCCGCCTTTTGCCTTTCTCCCCAGACTCCGCTGCCGTTTGCCAGTCTAAACTGCTGTTTCCCCGCTCTCTGATGCCATCTTCCTGTCTCCCCGCTCTCTGATGCCATCTTCTTGTCTCCCCAGACTCCACTGCCATTTGTCCATCTTTGCTGCTTTCTGCCAGTCTCCCCACACAAAGAGCGTGATAGAAATAAATATATAAAAAATATAGAGGAAATTCTCATTGTTTTCCCACAAATTACTGCTGCAAAAGGACTTATGTACCCCGGGGAATTAGTAATTGTGACCCTACTTATGTTAGGTATAGTTTGATTACCGAGCCAGCCCTGTATGATGTATATTTCAATTAGTGCGCTAACCCTGTATTATGAATAGTTTAGTCAGTAGGCAAGCACGGCCTTTTCCCTGTCTTTGTTTGGGAATGAGAATGCATATTAAATTACTTCCAAAGTACTTTGATGTGCATTATCATTGGTGGGGCCCTAAACTGCTCCTTTAAAAAATAACCCAGAGAGGGGAAGTGTTAATGTGTTTAACCATTGCATTGTGTATTATTTCTGTGTTATCAGCCTTTGTCATCCTGGGGACTCCCTGATCCAGACACCGTGCTGGACCATTGGAGACAGAACTGTTATCGCTCCTGAACGCGTGCTATGCTGCGCAACTATAAAATTCCTGGATAAACTAAGCAGGTGAGCTCTTTATTGGGCAGACATGGCTTGTTTGCTTTCCCGGGGTCTTGTAAACTAAGAGCTATTTCTCTACTCTCATGCTCTGCTGTCTCTGCTGCCATCTCCCAGTCTCTGCTGCCATCTCTCAGTCTCTGCTGCCATCTCTGTGTCCCCCTAGTCTCTGCTGCCATCTCCTAGTCTCTCCCCAGTCTCTGCTACCATCTCCCAGTCTCTGCTCCCAGTCTCCTCCTAGTCTCTGCTGCCATCTCTCAGTCTCCCCCTAGTCTCTGCTGCCGTCTCTGTCTCCCCCTAGTCTCTGCTGCCATCTTCTAGTCTCCCCCGACTCTCTGCTGCCATCTCCCAGTCTCCCCCTAGTCTCTGTTGCCACCTCTCAGTCTCTGCTGCCATCTCACAGTCTCCCCCTAGTCTCTGCTGCCATCTCCTAGTCTCCCCCCCAGTCTCTGCTGCCATCTCCCAGTCTCTGCTGCCATCTCCCAGTCCCCCCTAGTCTCTGCTGCCATCTCCCAGTCCCCCCTAGTCTCTGCTGCCATCTCTCAGTCTCCCCCTAGTCTCTGCTGCCATCTCCCAGTCTCTGCTGCCATCTTCTAGTCTCCCCCCACTCTCTGCTGCCATCTCTCACTCTCTGCTGCCATCTCCCACTCTCTGCTGCCATCTCCCACTTTCCCCCCAGTCTCTGCTGCCGTCTCCCTAGACTTCTCTGCCATTTGCATTCTCTGACATCTCCCAGTCTCCCCCTAGTCTCTGCTGCCATCTCCCAGTCTCTGCTGCCATCTCCCAGTCTCCCCCTAGTCTCTGCTGCCATCTCAGTCTCCCCCTAGTCTCTGCTGCCATCTCCTAGGCTCCCCCCCCAGTCTCTGCTGCCATCTCCCAGTCTCTGCTGCCATCTCCCAGTCTCTGCTACCATCTCCCAGTCTCTGCTCCCAGTCTCCTCCTAGTCTCTGCTGCCATTTTTCAGTCTGCCCCTAGTCTCTGCTGCTATCTCCCAGTCTCTGCTGTCGTCTCTGTCTCCCCCTAGTCTCTGCTGCCATCTTCTAGTCTCCCCCCACTCTCTGCTGCCATCTCCCACTCTCTGCTGCCATCTCCCACTCTCTGCTGCCATCTCCCACTCTCTGCTGCCATCTCCCACTCTCCGCTGCCATCTCCCACTCTCCGCCCAGCCTCTGCTGCCGTCTCCCTGCCATTTGCTTGTCACAAATGTCACAAAAGCCATCTATCGAGACACAAGCTACGGGGTGCAATCAAAATATGTCCACACGAGGGCACTATAGGATAAGAAATGACAACGCCATAGCAGCTTTACTAATAAAATGAATGCCAAATATTATTACGAGCTATGGCCGCTGGGAGGCTGTTCCATTTATCTACCACTCAGGGAGTGAGGTAAAACTTTCTTAAATTGCATTTAAACCTCTAACCTAACTATAAATGTATAGTTCAATTAAGGAGCCTGCCCTAACCACCTAACCCTAACCACCTAACCCCCTAAGCCTATAAATCAATAAATATAAAATTATAGATGAATTTTTTTCACACAAATTACTGTTGCACAAAGGCTTTAATATGAATTCACTAGGGCCTATGTGTTTTATTTAATTTTCTAAACAAATTGTATGTGCGAAGTAATAAAATATACAAACACCTAATAACCTAATTAGCACTATAAATAATCTATAGGTGTTCCAAGATGGCCGACGGGATCTCGGTGTTCTAAGATGGCCGACGGGATCTCGGTGTTCCAAGATGGCCGACGGGATCTCGGTGTTCCAAGATGGCCGACGGGATCTCGGTGTTCCAAGATGGCCGACGGGATCTCGGTGTTCCAAGATGGCCGACGGGATCTCGGTGTTCCAAGATGGCCGACGGGATCTCGGTGTTCCGAGATGGCAGACGGGAACTAGGTGATCCGAGATGGCCGACGGGAACTAGGTGATCCGAGATGGCCGACGGGATCAGGGTGTTTTAAGATGGCGGATCGCAACTAGGTGATCCGAGATGCCCGACGGGATCAGGGTGTTCTAATGTGGCAGATCGCAACTAGGTGCTTTAAGATGGCTGAGAGGATCTGGTTGCTTTGACGTGGCGGATCGTAGCTGAGTGTTCCAAGGTGATATATGTGGTTTATTCATTTTCTTTCGCTTGTCGGGTCTGTGAGGTAATAATATAACAGCTAAATAAACTTATGCAGGACATTGCTGCTCATTAAATGTCACAAAAGCCATCCTAGACACAGATTACACTAAATCTACACCCTGTGCAGCAGCGCTTTAAAAACGGGGTGCAATCACAATATGTCCACACGAGGGCGCTATAGGATAACAAATGCCAATGTCATAGCAGCTTTACTAATAAAATGAATGCCAAATATTATTACAAGCTATGGCCGCTGGGAGGCTGTTCCATTTATCTACCACTTAGGCAGTGAGGTAAACCTCTAACTTAACTATAAATGTATAGTTCAATTAAGGAGCCTGCCCTGTATGTGGTATACTTTGATAGGAGTCAGCCCTGTAACATATATATAAGTAATCAGAAGCCTGTAGAGTTTTTTTTTTCCTTCTTCCTTTGGAATTAATTTAATACGCATTCTCATACCCAAAGTAGTTTGCCAGAGAGGGAAGTGTTAATGTGTGTAACCATTGCATTGTGGATTATTTCTGTGTTCTCAGCCTTTGTCATCGTGGGCACTCCCTGATCCAGGCACTGTGCCACACCATTGGAGACAGAACTGTTATGGACCCTGGTCGCGTGCGTTGCTGCGTGAGAAGAAAATCTCTGGATAAACCGAGCAGGTGCCTTTTGCCCTTCTCTGCCGTCCACTGCCAGTCTCCCCACACTCTGCTGCCGTCTGCCGGTCTCCTCTGTCATTTTCCATTCTCTGCCGCCTTTTGCCTTTCTCCCCAGACTCCGCTGCCGTTTGCCAGTCTAAACTGCTGTTTCCCCGCTCTCTGATGCCATCTTCCTGTCTCCCCGCTCTCTGATGCCATCTTCTTGTCTCCCCAGACTCCACTGCCATTTGTCCATCTTTGCTGCTTTCTGCCAGTCTCCCCACACAAAGAGCGTGATAGAAATAAATATATAAAAAATATAGAGGAAATTCTCATTGTTTTCCCACAAATTACTGCTGCAAAAGGACTTATGTACCCCGGGGAATTAGTAATTGTGACCCTACTTATGTTAGGTATAGTTTGATTACCGAGCCAGCCCTGTATGATGTATATTTCAATTAGTGCGCTAACCCTGTATTATGAATAGTTTAGTCAGTAGGCAAGCACGGCCTTTTCCCTGTCTTTGTTTGGGAATGAGAATGCATATTAAATTACTTCCAAAGTACTTTGATGTGCATTATCATTGGTGGGGCCCTAAACTGCTCCTTTAAAAAATAACCCAGAGAGGGAAGTGTTAATGTGTTTAACCATTGCATTGTGTATTATTTCTGTGTTATCAGCCTTTGTCATCCTGGGGACTCCCTGATCCAGACACCGTGCTGGACCATTGGAGACAGAACTGTTATCGCTCCTGAACGCGTGCTATGCTGCGCAACTATAAAATTCCTGGATAAACTAAGCAGGTGAGCTCTTTATTGGGCAGACATGGCTTGTTTGCTTTCCCGGGGCCTTGTAAACTAAGAGCTATTTCTCTACTCTCATGCTCTGCTGTCTCTGCTGCCATCTCCCAGTCTCTGCTGCCATCTCCCAGTCTCTGCTGCCATCTCTCAGTCTCTGCTGCCATCTCACAGTCTCCCCCTAGTCTCTGCTGCCATCTCCTAGTCTCTCCCCAGTCTCTGCTACCATCTCCCAGTCTCTGCTCCCAGTCTCCCCCTAGTCTCTGCTGCCATCTCACAGTCTCCCCCTAGTCTCTGCTGCCATCTCTGTGTCCCCCTAGTCTCTGCTGCCATCTCCTAGGCTCCCCCCCAGTCTCTGCTCCCATCTCCCAGTCTCTGCTCCCAGTCTCCTCCTAGTCTCTGCTGCCATCTCCCAGTCCCCCCTAGTCTCTGTTGCCATTTCTCAGTCTGCCCCTAGTCTCTGCTGCTATCTCCCCGTCTCTGCTGTCGTCTGTCTCCCCCTAGTCTCTGCTGCCATCTTCTAGTCTCCCCCCACTCTCTGCTGCCATCTCCCACTCTCTGCTGCCATCTCCCACTCTCTGCTGCCATCTCCCACTCTCTGCTGCCATCTCCCACTCTCTGCTGCCATCTCCCACTCTCTGCTGCCATCTCCCACTCTCTGCTGCCATCTCCCACTCTCCGCTGCCATCTCCCACTCTCCGCTGCCATCTCCCACTCTCCGCTGCCATCTCCCACTCTCCGCTGCCATCTCCCACTCTCCGCTGCCATCTCCCACTCTCCGCTGCCATCTCCCACTCTCCGCTGCCATCTCCCACTCTCCGCTGCCATCTCCCACTCTCCGCTGCCATCTCCCACTCTCCGCTGCCATCTCCCACTCTCCGCTGCCATCTCCCACTCTCCGCTGCCATCTCCCACTCTCCGCTGCCATCTCCCACTCTCCGCTGCCATCTCCCACTCTCCGCTGCCATCTCCCACTCTCTGCTGCCATCTCCCACTCTCTGCTGCCATCTCCCACTCTCCGCTGCCATCTCCCACTCTCCGCCCAGCCTCTGCTGCCGTCTCCCTGCCATTTGCTTGTCACAAATGTCACAAAAGCCATCTATCGAGACACAAGCTACGGGGTGCAATCACAATATGTCCACACGAGGGCACTATAGGATAAGAAATGACAACGCCATAGCAGCTTTACTAATAAAATGAATGCCAAATATTATTACGAGCTATGGCCGCTGGGAGGCTGTTCCATTTATCTACCACTCAGGGAGTGAGGTAAAACTTTCTTAAATTGCATTTAAACCTCTAACCTAACTATAAATGTATAGTTCAATTAAGGAGCCTGCCCTAACCACCTAACCCTAACCACCTAACCCCCTAAGCCTATAAATCAATAAATATAAAATTATAGATGAATTTTTTTCACACAAATTACTGTTGCACAAAGGCTTTAATATTTATTCACTAGGGCCTATGTGTTTTATTTAATTTTCTAAACAAATTGTATGTGCGAAGTAATAAAATATACAAACACCTAATAACCTAATTAGCACTGTAAATAATCTATAGGTGTTCCAAGATGGCCGACGGGATCTCGGTGTTCCAAGATGGCCGACGGGATCTCGGTGTTCCGAGATGGCCGACGGGATCTCGGTGTTCCAAGATGGCCGACGGGATCTCGGTGTTCCAAGATGGCCGACGGGATCTCGGTGATCCGAGATGGCCGACGGGAACTAGGTGATCCGAGATGGCCGACGGGATCAGGGTGTTTTAAGATGGCGGATCGCAACTAGGTGATCCGAGATGCCCGACGGGATCAGGGTGTTCTAATGTGGCAGATCGCAACTAGGTGCTTCAAGGTGGCTGAGAGGATCTGGTTGCTTTGACGTTGGGAATCGTAGCTGAGTGTTCCAAGGTGATATATGTGGTTTATTCATTTTCTTTCGCTTGTCGGGTCTGTGAGGTAATAATATAACAGCTAAATAAACTTATGCAGGACATTGCTGCTCATTAAATGTCACAAAAGCCATCCTAGACACAGATTACACTAAATCTACACCCTGTGCAGCAGCGCTTTAAAAACGGGGTGCAATCACAATATGTCCACACGAGGACGCTATAGGATAACAAATGCCGATATCATAGCAGCTTTACTAATAAAATGAATGCCAAATATTATTACAAGCTATGGCCGCTGGGAGGCTGTTCCATTTATCTACCACTTAGGCAGTGAGGTAAACCTCTAACTGAACTATAAATGTATAGTTCAATTAAGGAGCCTGCCCTGTATGTGGTATACTTTGATAGGAGTCAGCCCTGTAACATATATATAAGTAATCAGAAGCCTGTAGAGTTTTTTTTTTTTCCCTTCTTCCTTTGGAATTAATTTAATACGCATTCTCATACCCAAAGTAGTTTGCCAGAGAGGGAAGTGTTAATGTGTGTAACCATTGCATTGTGGATTATTTCTGTGTTCTCAGCCTTTGTCATCGTGGGCACTCCCTGATCCAGGCACTGTGCCACACCATTGGAGACAGAACTGTTATGGATCCTGGTCGCGTGCGTTGCTGCGTGAGAAGAAAATCTCTGGATAAACCGAGCAGGTGCCTTTTGCCCGTCTCTGCCGTCCACTGCCAGTCTCCCCACACTCTGCTGCCGTCTGCCGGTCTCCTCTGTCATTTTCCATTTTCTGCCGCCTTTTGCCTTTCTCCCCAGACTCCGCTGCCGTTTGCCAGTCTAAACTGCTGTTTCCACGCTCTCTGATGCCATCTTCCTGTCTCCCCGCTCTCTGATGCCATCTTCTTGTCTCCCCAGACTCCACTGCCATTTGTCCATCTTTGCTGCTTTCTGCCAGTCTCCCCACACAAAGAGCGTGATAGAAATAAATATATAAAAAATATAGAGGAAATTCTCATTGTTTTCCCACAAATTACTGCTGCAAAAGGACTTATGTACCCCGGGGAATTAGTAATTGTGACCCTACTTATGTTAGGTATAGTTTGATTACCGAGCCAGCCCTGTATGATGTATATTTCAATTAGTGCGCTAACCCTGTATTATGAATAGTTTAGTCAGCAGGCAAGCACGGCCTTTTCCCTGTCTTTGTTTGGGAATGAGAATGCATATTAAATTACTTCCAAAGTACTTCGATGTGCATTATCATTGGTGGGGCCCTAAACTGCTCCTTTAAAAAATAACCCAGAGAGGGAAGTGTTAATGTGTTTAACCATTGCATTGTGTATTATTTCTGTGTTATCAGCCTTTGTCATCCTGGGGACTCCCTGATCCAGACACCGTGCTGGACCATTGGAGACAGAACTGTTATCGCTCCTGAACGCGTGCTATGCTGCGCAACTAGAAAATTCCTGGATAAACTAAGCAGGTGAGCTCTTTATTGGGCAGACATGGCATGTTTGCTTTCCCGGGGTCTTGTAAACTAAGAGCTATTTCTCTACTCTCATGCTCTGCTGTCTCTGCTGCCATCTCCCAGTCTCTGCTGCCATCTCCCAGTCTCTGCTGCCATCTCTCAGTCTCTGCTGCCATCTCACAGTCTCCCCCTAGTCTCTGCTGCCATCTGTGTCCCCCTAGTCTCTGCTGCCATCTCCTAGTCTCTCCCCAGTCTCTGCTACCATCTCCCAGTCTCTGCTACCATCTCCCAGTCTCTGCTCCCAGTCTCCTCCTAGTCTCTGCTGCCATCTCTCTGTCTCCCCCTAGTCTCTGCTGCCATGTTCTAGTCTCCCCCGACTCTCTGCTGCCATCTCCCAGTCTCCCCCTAGTCTCTGTTGCCACCTCTCAGTCTCTGCTGCCATCTCACAGTCTCCCCCTAGTCTCTGCTGCCATCTCTGTGTCCCCCTAGTCTCTGCTGCCATCTCCTAGGCTCCCCCCCAGTCTCTGCTGCCATCTCCCAGTCTCTGCTACCATCTCCCAGTCTCTGCTCTCAGTCTCCTCCTAGTCTCTGCTGCCATCTCCCAGTCCCCCCTAGTCTCTGTTGTCATTTCTCAGTCTGCCCCTAGTCTCTGCTGCTATCTCCCAGTCTCTGCTGTCATCTCTGTCTCCCCCCACTCTCTGCTGCCATCTCCCACTCTCTGCTGCCATCTCCCACTCTCTGCTGCCATCTCCCACTCTCTGCTGCCATCTCCCACTCTCTGCTGCCATCTCCCACTCTCTGCTGCCATCTCCCACTCTCTGCTGCCATCTCCCACTCTCTGCTGCCATCTCCCACTCTCTGCTGCCATCTCCCACTCTCCGCTGCCATCTCCCACTCTCCGCCCAGCCTCTGCTGCCGTCTCCCTGCCATTTGCTTGTCACAAATGTCACAAAAGCCATCTATCGAGACACAAGCTACGGGGTGCAATCACAATATGTCCACACGAGGGCACTATAGGATAAGAAATGACAACGCCATAGCAGCTTTACTAATAAAATGAATGCCAAATATTATTACGAGCTATGGCCGCTGGGAGGCTGTTCCATTTATCTACCACTCGGGGAGTGAGGTAAAACTTTCTTAAATTGCATTTAAACCTCTAACCTATCTATAAATGTATAGTTCAATTAAGGAGCCTGCCCTAACCCTAACCACCTAACCCCCTAAGCCTATAAATCAATAAATATAAAATTATAGATGAATTTTTTTCACACAAATTACTGTTGCACAAAGGCTTTAATATGAATTCACTAGGGCCTATGTGTTTTATTTAATTTTCTAAACAAATTGTATGTGCGAAGTAATAAAATATACAAACACCTAATAACCTAACTAGCACTGTAAATAATCTATAGGTGTTCCAAGATGGCCGACGGGATCTCGGTGTTCCAAGATGGCCGACGGGATCTCGGTGTTCCAAGATGGCCGACGGGATCTCGGTGTTCCGAGATGGCCGACGGGAACTAGGTGATCCGAGATGGCCGACGGGAACTAGGTGATCCGAGATGGCCGACGGGATCAGGGTGTTTTAAGATGGCGGATCGCAACTAGGTGATCCGAGATGCCCGACGGGATCAGGGTGTTCTAATGTGGCAGATCGCAACTAGGTGCTTCAAGATGGCTGAGAGGATCTGGTTGCTTTGACGTGGCGGATCGTAGCTGAGTGTTCCAAGGTGATATATGTGGTTTATTCATTTTCTTTCGCTTGTCGGGTCTGTGAGGTAATAATATAACAGCTAAATAAACTTATGCAGGACATTGCTGCTCATTAAATGTCACAAAAGCCATCCTAGACACAGATTACACTAAATCTACACCCTGTGCAGCAGCGCTTTAAAAACGGGGTGCAATCACAATATGTCCACACGAGGGCGCTATAGGATAACAAATGCCAATATCATAGCAGCTTTACTAATAAAATGAATGCCAAATATTATTACAAGCTATGGCCGCTGGGAGGCTGTTCCATTTATCTACCACTTAGGCAGTGAGGTAAACCTCTAACTGAACTATAAATGTATAGTTCAATTAAGGAGCCTGCCCTGTATGTGGTATACTTTGATAGGAGTCAGCCCTGTAACATATATATAAGTAATCAGAAGCCTGTAGAGTTTTTTTTTTTTCCTTCTTCCTTTGGAATTAATTTAATACGCATTCTCATACCCAAAGTAGTTTGCCAGAGAGGGAAGTGTTAATGTGTGTAACCATTGCATTGTGGATTATTTCTGTGTTCTCAGCCTTTGTCATCGTGGGCACTCCCTGATCCAGGCACTGTGCCACACCATTGGAGACAGAACTGTTATGGATCCTGGTCGCGTGCGTTGCTGCGTGAGAAGAAAATCTCTGGATAAACCGAGCAGGTGCCTTTTGCCCGTCTCTGCCGTCCACTGCCAGTCTCCCCACACTCTGCTGCCGTCTGCCGGTCTCCTCTGTCATTTTCCATTCTCTGCCGCCTTTTGCCTTTCTCCCCAGACTCCGCTGCCGTTTGCCAGTCTAAACTGCTGTTTCCCCGCTCTCTGATGCCATCTTCCTGTCTCCCCGCTCTCTGATGCCATCTTCTTGTCTCCCCAGACTCCACTGCCATTTGTCCATCTTTGCTGCTTTCTGCCAGTCTCCCCACACAAAGAGCGTGATAGAAATAAATATATAAAAAATATAGAGGAAATTCTCATTGTTTTCCCACAAATTACTGCTGCAAAAGGACTTATGTACCCCGGGGAATTAGTAATTGTGACCCTACTTATGTTAGGTATAGTTTGATTACCGAGCCAGCCCTGTATGATGTATATTTCAATTAGTGCGCTAACCCTGTATTATGAATAGTTTAGTCAGTAGGCAAGCACAGCCTTTTCCCTGTCTTTGTTTGGGAATGAGAATGCATATTAAATTACTTCCAAAGTACTTTGATGTGCATTATCATTGGTGGGGCCCTAAACTGCTCCTTTAAAAAATAACCCAGAGAGGGAAGTGTTAATGTGTTTAACCATTGCATTGTGTATTATTTCTGTGTTATCAGCCTTTGTCATCCTGGGGACTCCCTGATCCAGACACCGTGCTGGACCATTGGAGACAGAACTGTTATCGCTCCTGAACGCGTGCTATGCTGCGCAACTAGAAAATTCCTGGATAAACTAAGCAGGTGAGCTCTTTATTGGGCAGACATGGCATGTTTGCTTTCCCGGGGTCTTGAAAACTAAGAGCTATTTCTCTACTCTCATGCTCTGCTGTCTCTGCTGCCATCTCCCAGTCTCTGCTGCCATCTCACAGTCTCCCCCTAGTCTCTGCTGCCATCTCTGTGTCCCCCTAGTCTCTGCTACCATCTCCCAGTCTCTGCTCCCAGTCTCCTCCTAGTCTCTGCTGCCATCTCTCAGTCTCCCCCTAGTCTCTGCTGCCGTCTCTGTCTCCCCCTAGTCTCTGCTGCCATCTTCTAGTCTCCCCCGACTCTCTGCTGCCATCTCCCAGTCTCCCCCTAGTCTCTGTTGCCACCTCTCAGTCTCTGCTGCCATCTCCTAGTCTCCCCCCCAGTCTCTGCTGCCATCTCCCAGTCTCTGCTGCCATCTCCCAGTCCCCCCTAGTCTCTGCTGCCATCTCTCAGTCTCCCCCTAGTCTCTGCTGCCATCTCCCAGTCTCTGCTGCCATCTTCTAGTCTCCCCCCACTCTCTGCTGCCATCTCCCACTCTCTGCTGCCATCTCCCACTCTCTGCTGCCATCTCCCACTTTCCCCCCAGTCTCTGCTGCCGTCTCCCTAGACTTCTCTGCCATTTGCATTCTCTGACATCTCCCAGTCTCCCCCTAGTCTCTGCTGCCATCTCCCAGTCTCCCCCTAGTCTCTGCTGCCATCTCCCAGTCTCCCCCTAGTCTCTGCTGCCATCTCACAGTCTCCCCCTAGTCTCTGCTGCCATCTCTGTGTCCCCCTAGTCTCTGCTGCCATCTCCTAGGCTCCCCCCCAGTCTCTGCTCCCATCTCCCAGTCTCTGCTCCCAGTCTCCTCCTAGTCTCTGCTGCCATCTCCCAGTCCCCCCTAGTCTCTGTTGCCATTTCTCAGTCTGCCCCTAGTCTCTGCTGCTATCTCCCCGTCTCTGCTGTCGTCTGTCTCCCCCTAGTCTCTGCTGCCATCTTCTAGTCTCCCCCCACTCTCTGCTGCCATCTCCCACTCTCTGCTGCCATCTCCCACTCTCTGCTGCCATCTCCCACTCTCTGCTGCCATCTCCCACTCTCTGCTGCCATCTCCCACTCTCTGCTGCCATCTCCCACTCTCTGCTGCCATCTCCCACTCTCTGCTGCCATCTCCCACTCTCTGCTGCCATCTCCCACTCTCTGCTGCCATCTCCCACTCTCCGCTGCCATCTCCCACTCTCCGCTGCCATCTCCCACTCTCCGCTGCCATCTCCCACTCTCCGCTGCCATCTCCCACTCTCCGCTGCCATCTCCCACTCTCCGCTGCCATCTCCCACTCTCCGCTGCCATCTCCCACTCTCCGCTGCCATCTCCCACTCTCCGCTGCCATCTCCCACTCTCCGCTGCCATCTCCCACTCTCCGCCCAGCCTCTGCTGCCGTCTCCCTGCCATTTGCTTGTCACAAATGTCACAAAAGCCATCTATCGAGACACAAGCTACGGGGTGCAATCACAATATGTCCACACGAGGGCACTATAGGATAAGAAATGACAACGCCATAGCAGCTTTACTAATAAAATGAATGCCAAATATTATTACGAGCTATGGCCGCTGGGAGGCTGTTCCATTTATCTACCACTCAGGGAGTGAGGTAAAACTTTCTTAAATTGCATTTAAACCTCTAACCTAACTATAAATGTATAGTTCAATTAAGGAGCCTGCCCTAACCACCTAACCCTAACCACCTAACCCCCTAAGCCTATAAATCAATAAATATAAAATTATAGATGAATTTTTTTCACACAAATTACTGTTGCACAAAGGCTTTAATATTTATTCACTAGGGCCTATGTGTTTTATTTAATTTTCTAAACAAATTGTATGTGCGAAGTAATAAAATATACAAACACCTAATAACCTAATTAGCACTGTAAATAATCTATAGGTGTTCCAAGATGGCCGACGGGATCTCGGTGTTCCAAGATGGCCGACGGGATCTCGGTGTTCCAAGATGGCCGACGGGATCTCGGTGTTCCAAGATGGCCGACGGGATCTCGGTGTTCCAAGATGGCCGACGGGATCTCGGTGTTCCAAGATGGCCGACGGGATCTCGGTGATCCGAGATGGCCGACGGGATCAGGGTGTTTTAAGATGGCGGTTCGCAACTAGGTGATCCGAGATGCCCGACGGGATCAGGGTGTTCTAATGTGGCAGATCGCAACTAGGTGCTTCAAGGTGGCTGAGAGGATCTGGTTGCTTTGACGTTGGGAATCGTAGCTGAGTGTTCCAAGGTGATATATGTGGTTTATTCATTTTCTTTCGCTTGTCGGGTCTGTGAGGTAATAATATAACAGCTAAATAAACTTATGCAGGACATTGCTGCTCATTAAATGTCACAAAAGCCATCCTAGACACAGATTACACTAAATCTACACCCTGTGCAGCAGCGCTTTAAAAACGGGGTGCAATCACAATATGTCCACACGAGGGCGCTATAGGATAACAAATGCCAATGTCATAGCAGCTTTACTAATAAAATGAATGCCAAATATTATTACAAGCTATGGCCGCTGGGAGGCTGTTCCATTTATCTACCACTTAGGCAGTGAGGTAAACCTCTAATTTAACTATAAATGTATAGTTCAATTAAGGAGCCTGCCCTGTATGTGGTATACTTTGATAGGAGTCAGCCCTGTAACATATATATAAGTAATCAGAAGCCTGTAGAGTTTTTTTTTTTCCTTCTTCCTTTGGAATTAATTTAATACGCATTCTCATACCCAAAGTAGTTTGCCAGAGAGGGAAGTGTTAATGTGTGTAACCATTGCATTGTGGATTATTTCTGTGTTCTCAGCCTTTGTCATCGTGGGCACTCCCTGATCCAGGCACTGTGCCACACCATTGGAGACAGAACTGTTATGGACCCTGGTCGCGTGCGTTGCTGCGTGAGAAGAAAATCTCTGGATAAACCGAGCAGGTGCCTTTTGCCCTTCTCTGCCGTCCACTGCCAGTCTCCCCACACTCTGCTGCCGTCTGCCGGTCTCCTCTGTCATTTTCCATTCTCTGCCGCCTTTTGCCTTTCTCCCCAGACTCCGCTGCCGTTTGCCAGTCTAAACTGCTGTTTCCCCGCTCTCTGATGCCATCTTCCTGTCTCCCCGCTCTCTGATGCCATCTTCTTGTCTCCCCAGACTCCACTGCCATTTGTCCATCTTTGCTGCTTTCTGCCAGTCTCCCCACACAAAGAGCGTGATAGAAATAAATATATAAAAAATATAGAGGAAATTCTCATTGTTTTCCCACAAATTACTGCTGCAAAAGGACTTATGTACCCCGGGGAATTAGTAATTGTGACCCTACTTATGTTAGGTATAGTTTGATTACCGAGCCAGCCCTGTATGATGTATATTTCAATTAGTGTGCTAACCCTGTATTATGAATAGTTTAGTCAGTAGGCAAGCACGGCCTTTTCCCTGTCTTTGTTTGGGAATGAGAATGCATATTAAATTACTTCCAAAGTACTTTGATGTGCATTATCATTGGTGGGGCCCTAAACTGCTCCTTTAAAAAATAACCCAGAGAGGGAAGTGTTAATGTGTTTAACCATTGCATTGTGTATTATTTCTGTGTTATCAGCCTTTGTCATCCTGGGGACTCCCTGATCCAGACACCGTGCTGGACCATTGGAGACAGAACTGTTATCGCTCCTGAACGCGTGCTATGCTGCGCAACTATAAAATTCCTGGATAAACTAAGCAGGTGAGCTCTTTATTGGGCAGACATGGCTTGTTTGCTTTCCCGGGGTCTTGTAAACTAAGAGCTATTTCTCTACTCTCATGCTCTGCTGTCTCTGCTGCCATCTCCCAGTCTCTGCTGCCATCTCTCAGTCTCTGCTGCCATCTCTGTGTCCCCCTAGTCTCTGCTGCCATCTCCTAGTCTCTCCCCAGTCTCTGCTACCATCTCCCAGTCTCTGCTCCCAGTCTCCTCCTAGTCTCTGCTGCCATCTCTCAGTCTCCCCCTAGTCTCTGCTGCCGTCTCTGTCTCCCCCTAGTCTCTGCTGCCATCTTCTAGTCTCCCCCGACTCTCTGCTGCCATCTCCCAGTCTCCCCCTAGTCTCTGTTGCCACCTCTCAGTCTCTGCTGCCATCTCACAGTCTCCCCCTAGTCTCTGCTGCCATCTCCTAGTCTCCCCCCCAGTCTCTGCTGCCATCTCCCAGTCTCTGCTGCCATCTCCCAGTCCCCCCTAGTCTCTGCTGCCATCTCCCAGTCCCCCCTAGTCTCTGCTGCCATCTCTCAGTCTCCCCCTAGTCTCTGCTGCCATCTCCCAGTCTCTGCTGCCATCTTCTAGTCTCCCCCCACTCTCTGCTGCCATCTCCCACTCTCTGCTGCCATCTCCCACTTTCCCCCCAGTCTCTGCTGCCGTCTCCCTAGACTTCTCTGCCATTTGCATTCTCTGACATCTCCCAGTCTCCCCCTAGTCTCTGCTGCCATCTCCCAGTCTCCCCCTAGTCTCTGCTGCCATCTCCCAGTCTCCCCCTAGTCTCTGCTGCCATCTCCCAGTCTCCCCCTAGTCTCTGCTGCCATCTCACAGTCTCCCCCTAGTCTCTGCTGCCATCTCTGTGTCCCCCTAGTCTCTGCTGCCATCTCCTAGGCTCCCCCCCAGTCTCTGCTCCCATCTCCCAGTCTCTGCTCCCAGTCTCCTCCTAGTCTCTGCTGCCATCTCCCAGTCCCCCCTAGTCTCTGTTGCCATTTCTCAGTCTGCCCCTAGTCTCTGCTGCTATCTCCCCGTCTCTGCTGTCGTCTGTCTCCCCCTAGTCTCTGCTGCCATCTTCTAGTCTCCCCCCACTCTCTGCTGCCATCTCCCACTCTCTGCTGCCATCTCCCACTCTCTGCTGCCATCTCCCACTCTCTGCTGCCATCTCCCACTCTCTGCTGCCATCTCCCACTCTCTGCTGCCATCTCCCACTCTCTGCTGCCATCTCCCACTCTCCGCTGCCATCTCCCACTCTCCGCTGCCATCTCCCACTCTCCGCTGCCATCTCCCACTCTCCGCTGCCATCTCCCACTCTCCGCTGCCATCTCCCACTCTCCGCTGCCATCTCCCACTCTCCGCTGCCATCTCCCACTCTCCGCTGCCATCTCCCACTCTCCGCTGCCATCTCCCACTCTCCGCTGCCATCTCCCACTCTCCGCTGCCATCTCCCACTCTCCGCTGCCATCTCCCACTCTCCGCCCAGCCTCTGCTGCCGTCTCCCTGCCATTTGCTTGTCACAAATGTCACAAAAGCCATCTATCGAGACACAAGCTACGGGGTGCAATCACAATATGTCCACACGAGGGCACTATAGGATAAGAAATGACAACGCCATAGCAGCTTTACTAATAAAATGAATGCCAAATATTATTACGAGCTATGGCCGCTGGGAGGCTGTTCCATTTATCTACCACTCAGGGAGTGAGGTAAAACTTTCTTAAATTGCATTTAAACCTCTAACCTAACTATAAATGTATAGTTCAATTAAGGAGCCTGCCCTAACCACCTAACCCTAACCACCTAACCCCCTAAGCCTATAAATCAATAAATATAAAATTATAGATGAATTTTTTTCACACAAATTACTGTTGCACAAAGGCTTTAATATGAATTCACTAGGGCCTATGTGTTTTATTTAATTTTCTAAACAAATTGTATGTGCGAAGTAATAAAATATACAAACACCTAATAACCTAATTAGCACTATAAATAATCTATAGGTGTTCCAAGATGGCCGACGGGATCTCGGTGTTCTAAGATGGCCGACGGGATCTCGGTGTTCCAAGATGGCCGACGGGATCTCGGTGTTCCAAGATGGCCGACGGGATCTCGGTGTTCCAAGATGGCCGACGGGATCTCGGTGTTCCAAGATGGCCGACGGGATCTCGGTGTTCCAAGATGGCCGACGGGATCTCGGTGTTCCGAGATGGCAGACGGGAACTAGGTGATCCGAGATGGCCGACGGGAACTAGGTGATCCGAGATGGCCGACGGGATCAGGGTGTTTTAAGATGGCGGATCGCAACTAGGTGATCCGAGATGCCCGACGGGATCAGGGTGTTCTAATGTGGCAGATCGCAACTAGGTGCTTTAAGATGGCTGAGAGGATCTGGTTGCTTTGACGTGGCGGATCGTAGCTGAGTGTTCCAAGGTGATATATGTGGTTTATTCATTTTCTTTCGCTTGTCGGGTCTGTGAGGTAATAATATAACAGCTAAATAAACTTATGCAGGACATTGCTGCTCATTAAATGTCACAAAAGCCATCCTAGACACAGATTACACTAAATCTACACCCTGTGCAGCAGCGCTTTAAAAACGGGGTGCAATCACAATATGTCCACACGAGGGCGCTATAGGATAACAAATGCCAATGTCATAGCAGCTTTACTAATAAAATGAATGCCAAATATTATTACAAGCTATGGCCGCTGGGAGGCTGTTCCATTTATCTACC
This sequence comes from Spea bombifrons, assembly GCF_027358695.1. NCBI lineage: Eukaryota > Metazoa > Chordata > Amphibia > Anura > Pelobatidae > Spea > Spea bombifrons. Next base: position 41,722,281 of record NC_071096.1, on the reverse strand, counting down.
ACTTAGGCAGTGAGGTAAACCTCTAACTTAACTATAAATGTATAGTTCAATTAAGGAGCCTGCCCTGTATGTGGTATACTTTGATAGGAGTCAGCCCTGTAACATATATATAAGTAATCAGAAGCCTGTAGAGTTTTTTTTTTCCTTCTTCCTTTGGAATTAATTTAATACGCATTCTCATACCCAAAGTAGTTTGCCAGAGAGGGAAGTGTTAATGTGTGTAACCATTGCATTGTGGATTATTTCTGTGTTCTCAGCCTTTGTCATCGTGGGCACTCCCTGATCCAGGCACTGTGCCACACCATTGGAGACAGAACTGTTATGGACCCTGGTCGCGTGCGTTGCTGCGTGAGAAGAAAATCTCTGGATAAACCGAGCAGGTGCCTTTTGCCCTTCTCTGCCGTCCACTGCCAGTCTCCCCACACTCTGCTGCCGTCTGCCGGTCTCCTCTGTTATTTTCCATTCTCTGCCGCCTTTTGCCTTTCTCCCCAGACTCCGCTGCCGTTTGCCAGTCTAAACTGCTGTTTCCCCGCTCTCTGATGCCATCTTCCTGTCTCCCCGCTCTCTGATGCCATCTTCTTGTCTCCCCAGACTCCACTGCCATTTGTCCATCTTTGCTGCTTTCTGCCAGTCTCCCCACACAAAGAGCGTGATAGAAATAAATATATAAAAAATATAGAGGAAATTCTCATTGTTTTCCCACAAATTACTGCTGCAAAAGGACTTATGTACCCCGGGGAATTAGTAATTGTGACCCTACTTATGTTAGGTATAGTTTGATTACCGAGCCAGCCCTGTATGATGTATATTTCAATTAGTGCGCTAACCCTGTATTATGAATAGTTTAGTCAGTAGGCAAGCACGGCCTTTTCCCTGTCTTTGGGAATGAGAATGCATATTAAATTACTTCCAAAGTACTTTGATGTGCATTATCATTGGTGGGGCCCTAAACTGCTCCTTTAAAAAAAAACCCAGAGAGGGGAAGTGTTAATGTGTTTAACCATTGCATTGTGTATTATTTCTGTGTTATCAGCCTTTGTCATCCTGGGGACTCCCTGATCCAGACACCGTGCTGGACCATTGGAGACAGAACTGTTATCGCTCCTGAACGCGTGCTATGCTGCGCAACTATAAAATTCCTGGATAAACTAAGCAGGTGAGCTCTTTATTGGGCAGACATGGCTTGTTTGCTTTCCCGGGGTCTTGTAAACTAAGAGCTATTTCTCTACTCTCATGCTCTGCTGTCTCTGCTGCCATCTCCCAGTCTCTGCTGCCATCTCCCAGTCTCTGCTGCCATCTCTCAGTCTCTGCTGCCATCTCTGTGTCCCCCTAGTCTCTGCTGCCATCTCCTAGTCTCTCCCCAGTCTCTGCTACCATCTCCCAGTCTCTGCTCCCAGTCTCCTCCTAGTCTCTGCTGCCATCTCTCAGTCTCCCCCTAGTCTCTGCTGCCGTCTCTGTCTCCCCCTAGTCTCTGCTGCCATCTTCTAGTCTCCCCCGACTCTCTGCTGCCATCTCCCAGTCTCCCCCTAGTCTCTGTTGCCACCTCTCAGTCTCTGCTGCCATCTCACAGTCTCCCCCTAGTCTCTGCTGCCATCTCCTAGTCTCCCCCCCAGTCTCTGCTGCCATCTCCCAGTCTCTGCTGCCATCTCCCAGTCCCCCCTAGTCTCTGCTGCCATCTCCCAGTCCCCCCTAGTCTCTGCTGCCATCTCTCAGTCTCCCCCTAGTCTCTGCTGCCATCTCCCAGTCTCTGCTGCCATCTTCTAGTCTCCCCCCACTCTCTGCTGCCATCTCTCACTCTCTGCTGCCATCTCCCACTCTCTGCTGCCATCTCCCACTTTCCCCCCAGTCTCTGCTGCCGTCTCCCTAGACTTCTCTGCCATTTGCATTCTCTGACATCTCCCAGTCTCCCCCTAGTCTCTGCTGCCATCTCCCAGTCTCTGCTGCCATCTCCCAGTCTCCCCCTAGTCTCTGCTGCCATCTCAGTCTCCCCCTAGTCTCTGCTGCCATCTCCTAGGCTCCCCCCCCAGTCTCTGCTGCCATCTCCCAGTCTCTGCTGCCATCTCCCAGTCTCTGCTACCATCTCCCAGTCTCTGCTCCCAGTCTCCTCCTAGTCTCTGCTGCCATTTTTCAGTCTGCCCCTAGTCTCTGCTGCTATCTCCCAGTCTCTGCTGTCGTCTCTGTCTCCCCCTAGTCTCTGCTGCCATCTTCTAGTCTCCCCCCACTCTCTGCTGCCATCTCCCACTCTCTGCTGCCATCTCCCACTCTCTGCTGCCATCTCCCACTCTCCGCTGCCATCTCCCACTCTCCGCCCAGCCTCTGCTGCCGTCTCCCTGCCATTTGCTTGTCACAAATGTCACAAAAGCCATCTATCGAGACACAAGCTACGGGGTGCAATCAAAATATGTCCACACGAGGGCACTATAGGATAAGAAATGACAACGCCATAGCAGCTTTACTAATAAAATGAATGCCAAATATTATTACGAGCTATGGCCGCTGGGAGGCTGTTCCATTTATCTACCACTCAGGGAGTGAGGTAAAACTTTCTTAAATTGCATTTAAACCTCTAACCTAACTATAAATGTATAGTTCAATTAAGGAGCCTGCCCTAACCACCTAACCCTAACCACCTAACCCCCTAAGCCTATAAATCAATAAATATAAAATTATAGATGAATTTTTTTCACACAAATTACTGTTGCACAAAGGCTTTAATATGAATTCACTAGGGCCTATGTGTTTTATTTAATTTTCTAAACAAATTGTATGTGCGAAGTAATAAAATATACAAACACCTAATAACCTAATTAGCACTATAAATAATCTATAGGTGTTCCAAGATGGCCGACGGGATCTCGGTGTTCTAAGATGGCCGACGGGATCTCGGTGTTCCAAGATGGCCGACGGGATCTCGGTGTTCCAAGATGGCCGACGGGATCTCGGTGTTCCAAGATGGCCGACGGGATCTCGGTGTTCCAAGATGGCCGACGGGATCTCGGTGTTCCAAGATGGCCGACGGGATCTCGGTGTTCCGAGATGGCAGACGGGAACTAGGTGATCCGAGATGGCCGACGGGAACTAGGTGATCCGAGATGGCCGACGGGATCAGGGTGTTTTAAGATGGCGGATCGCAACTAGGTGATCCGAGATGCCCGACGGGATCAGGGTGTTCTAATGTGGCAGATCGCAACTAGGTGCTTTAAGATGGCTGAGAGGATCTGGTTGCTTTGACGTGGCGGATCGTAGCTGAGTGTTCCAAGGTGATATATGTGGTTTATTCATTTTCTTTCGCTTGTCGGGTCTGTGAGGTAATAATATAACAGCTAAATAAACTTATGCAGGACATTGCTGCTCATTAAATGTCACAAAAGCCATCCTAGACACAGATTACACTAAATCTACACCCTGTGCAGCAGCGCTTTAAAAACGGGGTGCAATCACAATATGTCCACACGAGGGCGCTATAGGATAACAAATGCCAATGTCATAGCAGCTTTACTAATAAAATGAATGCCAAATATTATTACAAGCTATGGCCGCTGGGAGGCTGTTCCATTTATCTACCACTTAGGCAGTGAGGTAAACCTCTAACTTAACTATAAATGTATAGTTCAATTAAGGAGCCTGCCCTGTATGTGGTATACTTTGATAGGAGTCAGCCCTGTAACATATATATAAGTAATCAGAAGCCTGTAGAGTTTTTTTTTTCCTTCTTCCTTTGGAATTAATTTAATACGCATTCTCATACCCAAAGTAGTTTGCCAGAGAGGGAAGTGTTAATGTGTGTAACCATTGCATTGTGGATTATTTCTGTGTTCTCAGCCTTTGTCATCGTGGGCACTCCCTGATCCAGGCACTGTGCCACACCATTGGAGACAGAACTGTTATGGACCCTGGTCGCGTGCGTTGCTGCGTGAGAAGAAAATCTCTGGATAAACCGAGCAGGTGCCTTTTGCCCTTCTCTGCCGTCCACTGCCAGTCTCCCCACACTCTGCTGCCGTCTGCCGGTCTCCTCTGTCATTTTCCATTCTCTGCCGCCTTTTGCCTTTCTCCCCAGACTCCGCTGCCGTTTGCCAGTCTAAACTGCTGTTTCCCCGCTCTCTGATGCCATCTTCCTGTCTCCCCGCTCTCTGATGCCATCTTCTTGTCTCCCCAGACTCCACTGCCATTTGTCCATCTTTGCTGCTTTCTGCCAGTCTCCCCACACAAAGAGCGTGATAGAAATAAATATATAAAAAATATAGAGGAAATTCTCATTGTTTTCCCACAAATTACTGCTGCAAAAGGACTTATGTACCCCGGGGAATTAGTAATTGTGACCCTACTTATGTTAGGTATAGTTTGATTACCGAGCCAGCCCTGTATGATGTATATTTCAATTAGTGCGCTAACCCTGTATTATGAATAGTTTAGTCAGTAGGCAAGCACGGCCTTTTCCCTGTCTTTGTTTGGGAATGAGAATGCATATTAAATTACTTCCAAAGTACTTTGATGTGCATTATCATTGGTGGGGCCCTAAACTGCTCCTTTAAAAAATAACCCAGAGAGGGAAGTGTTAATGTGTTTAACCATTGCATTGTGTATTATTTCTGTGTTATCAGCCTTTGTCATCCTGGGGACTCCCTGATCCAGACACCGTGCTGGACCATTGGAGACAGAACTGTTATCGCTCCTGAACGCGTGCTATGCTGCGCAACTAGAAAATTCCTGGATAAACTAAGCAGGTGAGCTCTTTATTGGGCAGACATGGCTTGTTTGCTTTCCCGGGGCCTTGTAAACTAAGAGCTATTTCTCTACTCTCATGCTCTGCTGTCTCTGCTGCCATCTCCCAGTCTCTGCTGCCATCTCCCAGTCTCTGCTGCCATCTCTCAGTCTCTGCTGCCATCTCACAGTCTCCCCCTAGTCTCTGCTGCCATCTCCTAGTCTCTCCCCAGTCTCTGCTACCATCTCCCAGTCTCTGCTCCCAGTCTCCCCCTAGTCTCTGCTGCCATCTCACAGTCTCCCCCTAGTCTCTGCTGCCATCTCTGTGTCCCCCTAGTCTCTGCTGCCATCTCCTAGGCTCCCCCCCAGTCTCTGCTCCCATCTCCCAGTCTCTGCTCCCAGTCTCCTCCTAGTCTCTGCTGCCATCTCCCAGTCCCCCCTAGTCTCTGTTGCCATTTCTCAGTCTGCCCCTAGTCTCTGCTGCTATCTCCCCGTCTCTGCTGTCGTCTGTCTCCCCCTAGTCTCTGCTGCCATCTTCTAGTCTCCCCCCACTCTCTGCTGCCATCTCCCACTCTCTGCTGCCATCTCCCACTCTCTGCTGCCATCTCCCACTCTCTGCTGCCATCTCCCACTCTCTGCTGCCATCTCCCACTCTCTGCTGCCATCTCCCACTCTCTGCTGCCATCTCCCACTCTCCGCTGCCATCTCCCACTCTCCGCTGCCATCTCCCACTCTCCGCTGCCATCTCCCACTCTCCGCTGCCATCTCCCACTCTCCGCTGCCATCTCCCACTCTCCGCTGCCATCTCCCACTCTCCGCTGCCATCTCCCACTCTCCGCTGCCATCTCCCACTCTCCGCTGCCATCTCCCACTCTCCGCTGCCATCTCCCACTCTCCGCTGCCATCTCCCACTCTCCGCTGCCATCTCCCACTCTCCGCTGCCATCTCCCACTCTCTGCTGCCATCTCCCACTCTCTGCTGCCATCTCCCACTCTCCGCTGCCATCTCCCACTCTCCGCCCAGCCTCTGCTGCCGTCTCCCTGCCATTTGCTTGTCACAAATGTCACAAAAGCCATCTATCGAGACACAAGCTACGGGGTGCAATCACAATATGTCCACACGAGGGCACTATAGGATAAGAAATGACAACGCCATAGCAGCTTTACTAATAAAATGAATGCCAAATATTATTACGAGCTATGGCCGCTGGGAGGCTGTTCCATTTATCTACCACTCAGGGAGTGAGGTAAAACTTTCTTAAATTGCATTTAAACCTCTAACCTAACTATAAATGTATAGTTCAATTAAGGAGCCTGCCCTAACCACCTAACCCTAACCACCTAACCCCCTAAGCCTATAAATCAATAAATATAAAATTATAGATGAATTTTTTTCACACAAATTACTGTTGCACAAAGGCTTTAATATTTATTCACTAGGGCCTATGTGTTTTATTTAATTTTCTAAACAAATTGTATGTGCGAAGTAATAAAATATACAAACACCTAATAACCTAATTAGCACTGTAAATAATCTATAGGTGTTCCAAGATGGCCGACGGGATCTCGGTGTTCCAAGATGGCCGACGGGATCTCGGTGTTCCGAGATGGCCGACGGGATCTCGGTGTTCCAAGATGGCCGACGGGATCTCGGTGTTCCAAGATGGCCGACGGGATCTCGGTGATCCGAGATGGCCGACGGGAACTAGGTGATCCGAGATGGCCGACGGGATCAGGGTGTTTTAAGATGGCGGATCGCAACTAGGTGATCCGAGATGCCCGACGGGATCAGGGTGTTCTAATGTGGCAGATCGCAACTAGGTGCTTCAAGGTGGCTGAGAGGATCTGGTTGCTTTGACGTTGGGAATCGTAGCTGAGTGTTCCAAGGTGATATATGTGGTTTATTCATTTTCTTTCGCTTGTCGGGTCTGTGAGGTAATAATATAACAGCTAAATAAACTTATGCAGGACATTGCTGCTCATTAAATGTCACAAAAGCCATCCTAGACACAGATTACACTAAATCTACACCCTGTGCAGCAGCGCTTTAAAAACGGGGTGCAATCACAATATGTCCACACGAGGACGCTATAGGATAACAAATGCCGATGTCATAGCAGCTTTACTAATAAAATGAATGCCAAATATTATTACAAGCTATGGCCGCTGGGAGGCTGTTCCATTTATCTACCACTTAGGCAGTGAGGTAAACCTCTAACTGAACTATAAATGTATAGTTCAATTAAGGAGCCTGCCCTGTATGTGGTATACTTTGATAGGAGTCAGCCCTGTAACATATATATAAGTAATCAGAAGCCTGTAGAGTTTTTTTTTTTTCCCTTCTTCCTTTGGAATTAATTTAATACGCATTCTCATACCCAAAGTAGTTTGCCAGAGAGGGAAGTGTTAATGTGTGTAACCATTGCATTGTGGATTATTTCTGTGTTCTCAGCCTTTGTCATCGTGGGCACTCCCTGATCCAGGCACTGTGCCACACCATTGGAGACAGAACTGTTATGGATCCTGGTCGCGTGCGTTGCTGCGTGAGAAGAAAATCTCTGGATAAACCGAGCAGGTGCCTTTTGCCCGTCTCTGCCGTCCACTGCCAGTCTCCCCACACTCTGCTGCCGTCTGCCGGTCTCCTCTGTCATTTTCCATTTTCTGCCGCCTTTTGCCTTTCTCCCCAGACTCCGCTGCCGTTTGCCAGTCTAAACTGCTGTTTCCACGCTCTCTGATGCCATCTTCCTGTCTCCCCGCTCTCTGATGCCATCTTCTTGTCTCCCCAGACTCCACTGCCATTTGTCCATCTTTGCTGCTTTCTGCCAGTCTCCCCACACAAAGAGCGTGATAGAAATAAATATATAAAAAATATAGAGGAAATTCTCATTGTTTTCCCACAAATTACTGCTGCAAAAGGACTTATGTACCCCGGGGAATTAGTAATTGTGACCCTACTTATGTTAGGTATAGTTTGATTACCGAGCCAGCCCTGTATGATGTATATTTCAATTAGTGCGCTAACCCTGTATTATGAATAGTTTAGTCAGCAGGCAAGCACGGCCTTTTCCCTGTCTTTGTTTGGGAATGAGAATGCATATTAAATTACTTCCAAAGTACTTCGATGTGCATTATCATTGGTGGGGCCCTAAACTGCTCCTTTAAAAAATAACCCAGAGAGGGAAGTGTTAATGTGTTTAACCATTGCATTGTGTATTATTTCTGTGTTATCAGCCTTTGTCATCCTGGGGACTCCCTGATCCAGACACCGTGCTGGACCATTGGAGACAGAACTGTTATCGCTCCTGAACGCGTGCTATGCTGCGCAACTAGAAAATTCCTGGATAAACTAAGCAGGTGAGCTCTTTATTGGGCAGACATGGCATGTTTGCTTTCCCGGGGTCTTGTAAACTAAGAGCTATTTCTCTACTCTCATGCTCTGCTGTCTCTGCTGCCATCTCCCAGTCTCTGCTGCCATCTCCCAGTCTCTGCTGCCATCTCTCAGTCTCTGCTGCCATCTCACAGTCTCCCCCTAGTCTCTGCTGCCATCTGTGTCCCCCTAGTCTCTGCTGCCATCTCCTAGTCTCTCCCCAGTCTCTGCTACCATCTCCCAGTCTCTGCTACCATCTCCCAGTCTCCTCCTAGTCTCTGCTGCCATCTCTCTGTCTCCCCCTAGTCTCTGCTGCCATGTTCTAGTCTCCCCCGACTCTCTGCTGCCATCTCCCAGTCTCCCCCTAGTCTCTGTTGCCACCTCTCAGTCTCTGCTGCCATCTCACAGTCTCCCCCTAGTCTCTGCTGCCATCTCTGTGTCCCCCTAGTCTCTGCTGCCATCTCCTAGGCTCCCCCCCAGTCTCTGCTGCCATCTCCCAGTCTCTGCTACCATCTCCCAGTCTCTGCTCTCAGTCTCCTCCTAGTCTCTGCTGCCATCTCCCAGTCCCCCCTAGTCTCTGTTGTCATTTCTCAGTCTGCCCCTAGTCTCTGCTGCTATCTCCCAGTCTCTGCTGTCATCTCTGTCTCCCCCCACTCTCTGCTGCCATCTCCCACTCTCTGCTGCCATCTCCCACTCTCTGCTGCCATCTCCCACTCTCTGCTGCCATCTCCCACTCTCTGCTGCCATCTCCCACTCTCTGCTGCCATCTCCCACTCTCTGCTGCCATCTCCCACTCTCTGCTGCCATCTCCCACTCTCTGCTGCCATCTCCCACTCTCCGCTGCCATCTCCCACTCTCCGCCCAGCCTCTGCTGCCGTCTCCCTGCCATTTGCTTGTCACAAATGTCACAAAAGCCATCTATCGAGACACAAGCTACGGGGTGCAATCACAATATGTCCACACGAGGGCACTATAGGATAAGAAATGACAACGCCATAGCAGCTTTACTAATAAAATGAATGCCAAATATTATTACGAGCTATGGCCGCTGGGAGGCTGTTCCATTTATCTACCACTCGGGGAGTGAGGTAAAACTTTCTTAAATTGCATTTAAACCTCTAACCTATCTATAAATGTATAGTTCAATTAAGGAGCCTGCCCTAACCCTAACCACCTAACCCCCTAAGCCTATAAATCAATAAATATAAAATTATAGATGAATTTTTTTCACACAAATTACTGTTGCACAAAGGCTTTAATATGAATTCACTAGGGCCTATGTGTTTTATTTAATTTTCTAAACAAATTGTATGTGCGAAGTAATAAAATATACAAACACCTAATAACCTAACTAGCACTGTAAATAATCTATAGGTGTTCCAAGATGGCCGACGGGATCTCGGTGTTCCAAGATGGCCGACGGGATCTCGGTGTTCCAAGATGGCCGACGGGATCTCGGTGTTCCGAGATGGCCGACGGGAACTAGGTGATCCGAGATGGCCGACGGGAACTAGGTGATCCGAGATGGCCGACGGGATCAGGGTGTTTTAAGATGGCGGATCGCAACTAGGTGATCCGAGATGCCCGACGGGATCAGGGTGTTCTAATGTGGCAGATCGCAACTAGGTGCTTCAAGATGGCTGAGAGGATCTGGTTGCTTTGACGTGGCGGATCGTAGCTGAGTGTTCCAAGGTGATATATGTGGTTTATTCATTTTCTTTCGCTTGTCGGGTCTGTGAGGTAATAATATAACAGCTAAATAAACTTATGCAGGACATTGCTGCTCATTAAATGTCACAAAAGCCATCCTAGACACAGATTACACTAAATCTACACCCTGTGCAGCAGCGCTTTAAAAACGGGGTGCAATCACAATATGTCCACACGAGGGCGCTATAGGATAACAAATGCCAATATCATAGCAGCTTTACTAATAAAATGAATGCCAAATATTATTACAAGCTATGGCCGCTGGGAGGCTGTTCCATTTATCTACCACTTAGGCAGTGAGGTAAACCTCTAACTGAACTATAAATGTATAGTTCAATTAAGGAGCCTGCCCTGTATGTGGTATACTTTGATAGGAGTCAGCCCTGTAACATATATATAAGTAATCAGAAGCCTGTAGAGTTTTTTTTTTTTCCTTCTTCCTTTGGAATTAATTTAATACGCATTCTCATACCCAAAGTAGTTTGCCAGAGAGGGAAGTGTTAATGTGTGTAACCATTGCATTGTGGATTATTTCTGTGTTCTCAGCCTTTGTCATCGTGGGCACTCCCTGATCCAGGCACTGTGCCACACCATTGGAGACAGAACTGTTATGGATCCTGGTCGCGTGCGTTGCTGCGTGAGAAGAAAATCTCTGGATAAACCGAGCAGGTGCCTTTTGCCCGTCTCTGCCGTCCACTGCCAGTCTCCCCACACTCTGCTGCCGTCTGCCGGTCTCCTCTGTCATTTTCCATTCTCTGCCGCCTTTTGCCTTTCTCCCCAGACTCCGCTGCCGTTTGCCAGTCTAAACTGCTGTTTCCCCGCTCTCTGATGCCATCTTCCTGTCTCCCCGCTCTCTGATGCCATCTTCTTGTCTCCCCAGACTCCACTGCCATTTGTCCATCTTTGCTGCTTTCTGCCAGTCTCCCCACACAAAGAGCGTGATAGAAATAAATATATAAAAAATATAGAGGAAATTCTCATTGTTTTCCCACAAATTACTGCTGCAAAAGGACTTATGTACCCCGGGGAATTAGTAATTGTGACCCTACTTATGTTAGGTATAGTTTGATTACCGAGCCAGCCCTGTATGATGTATATTTCAATTAGTGCGCTAACCCTGTATTATGAATAGTTTAGTCAGTAGGCAAGCACGGCCTTTTCCCTGTCTTTGTTTGGGAATGAGAATGCATATTAAATTACTTCCAAAGTACTTTGATGTGCATTATCATTGGTGGGGCCCTAAACTGCTCCTTTAAAAAATAACCCAGAGAGGGAAGTGTTAATGTGTTTAACCATTGCATTGTGTATTATTTCTGTGTTATCAGCCTTTGTCATCCTGGGGACTCCCTGATCCAGACACCGTGCTGGACCATTGGAGACAGAACTGTTATCGCTCCTGAACGCGTGCTATGCTGCGCAACTAGAAAATTCCTGGATAAACTAAGCAGGTGAGCTCTTTATTGGGCAGACATGGCATGTTTGCTTTCCCGGGGTCTTGTAAACTAAGAGCTATTTCTCTACTCTCATGCTCTGCTGTCTCTGCTGCCATCTCCCAGTCTCTGCTGCCATCTCCCAGTCTCTGCTGCCATCTCTCAGTCTCTGCTGCCATCTCACAGTCTCCCCCTAGTCTCTGCTGCCATCTGTGTCCCCCTAGTCTCTGCTGCCATCTCCTAGTCTCTCCCCAGTCTCTGCTACCATCTCCCAGTCTCTGCTACCATCTCCCAGTCTCTGCTCCCAGTCTCCTCCTAGTCTCTGCTGCCATCTCTCTGTCTCCCCCTAGTCTCTGCTGCCATGTTCTAGTCTCCCCCGACTCTCTGCTGCCATCTCCCAGTCTCCCCCTAGTCTCTGTTGCCACCTCTCAGTCTCTGCTGCCATCTCACAGTCTCCCCCTAGTCTCTGCTGCCATCTCTGTGTCCCCCTAGTCTCTGCTGCCATCTCCTAGGCTCCCCCCCAGTCTCTGCTGCCATCTCCCAGTCTCTGCTACCATCTCCCAGTCTCTGCTCTCAGTCTCCTCCTAGTCTCTGCTGCCATCTCCCAGTCCCCCCTAGTCTCTGTTGTCATTTCTCAGTCTGCCCCTAGTCTCTGCTGCTATCTCCCAGTCTCTGCTGTCATCTCTGTCTCCCCCCACTCTCTGCTGCCATCTCCCACTCTCTGCTGCCATCTCCCACTCTCTGCTGCCATCTCCCACTCTCTGCTGCCATCTCCCACTCTCTGCTGCCATCTCCCACTCTCTGCTGCCATCTCCCACTCTCTGCTGCCATCTCCCACTCTCTGCTGCCATCTCCCACTCTCCGCTGCCATCTCCCACTCTCCGCCCAGCCTCTGCTGCCGTCTCCCTGCCATTTGCTTGTCACAAATGTCACAAAAGCCATCTATCGAGACACAAGCTACGGGGTGCAATCACAATATGTCCACACGAGGGCACTATAGGATAAGAAATGACAACGCCATAGCAGCTTTACTAATAAAATGAATGCCAAATATTATTACGAGCTATGGCCGCTGGGAGGCTGTTCCATTTATCTACCACTCGGGGAGTGAGGTAAAACTTTCTTAAATTGCATTTAAACCTCTAACCTATCTATAAATGTATAGTTCAATTAAGGAGCCTGCCCTAACCCTAACCACCTAACCCCCTAAGCCTATAAATCAATAAATATAAAATTATAGATGAATTTTTTTCACACAAATTACTGTTGCACAAAGGCTTTAATATGAATTCACTAGGGCCTATGTGTTTTATTTAATTTTCTAAACAAATTGTATGTGCGAAGTAATAAAATATACAAACACCTAATAACCTAACTAGCACTGTAAATAATCTATAGGTGTTCCAAGATGGCCGACGGGATCTCGGTGTTCCAAGATGGCCGACGGGATCTCGGTGTTCCAAGATGGCCGACGGGATCTCGGTGTTCCGAGATGGCCGACGGGAACTAGGTGATCCGAGATGGCCGACGGGAACTAGGTGATCCGAGATGGCCGACGGGATCAGGGTGTTTTAAGATGGCGGATCGCAACTAGGTGATCCGAGATGCCCGACGGGATCAGGGTGTTCTAATGTGGCAGATCGCAACTAGGTGCTTCAAGATGGCTGAGAGGATCTGGTTGCTTTGACGTGGCGGATCGTAGCTGAGTGTTCCAAGGTGATATATGTGGTTTATTCATTTTCTTTCGCTTGTCGGGTCTGTGAGGTAATAATATAACAGCTAAATAAACTTATGCAGGACATTGCTGCTCATTAAATGTCACAAAAGCCATCCTAGACACAGATTACACTAAATCTACACCCTGTGCAGCAGCGCTTTAAAAACGGGGTGCAATCACAATATGTCCACACGAGGGCGCTATAGGATAACAAATGCCAATATCATAGCAGCTTTACTAATAAAATGAATGCCAAATATTATTACAAGCTATGGCCGCTGGGAGGCTGTTCCATTTATCTACCACTTAGGCAGTGAGGTAAACCTCTAACTGAACTATAAATGTATAGTTCAATTAAGGAGCCTGCCCTGTATGTGGTATACTTTGATAGCCCTGTAACATATATATAAGTAATCAGAAGCCTGTAGAGTTTTTTTTTTTTCCTTCTTCCTTTGGAATTAATTTAATACGCATTCTCATACCCAAAGTAGTTTGCCAGAGAGGGAAGTGTTAATGTGTGTAACCATTGCATTGTGGATTATTTCTGTGTTCTCAGCCTTTGTCATCGTGGGCACTCCCTGATCCAGGCACTGTGCCACACCATTGGAGACAGAACTGTTATGGATCCTGGTCGCGTGCGTTGCTGCGTGAGAAGAAAATCTCTGGATAAACCGAGCAGGTGCCTTTTGCCCGTCTCTGCCGTCCACTGCCAGTCTCCCCACACTCTGCTGCCGTCTGCCGGTCTCCTCTGTCATTTTCCATTCTCTGCCGCCTTTTGCCTTTCTCCCCAGACTCCGCTGCCGTTTGCCAGTCTAAACTGCTGTTTCCCCGCTCTCTGATGCCATCTTCCTGTCTCCCCGCTCTCTGATGCCATCTTCTTGTCTCCCCAGACTCCACTGCCATTTGTCCATCTTTGCTGCTTTCTGCCAGTCTCCCCACACAAAGAGCGTGATAGAAATAAATATATAAAAAATATAGAGGAAATTCTCATTGTTTTCCCACAAATTACTGCTGCAAAAGGACTTATGTACCCCGGGGAATTAGTAATTGTGACCCTACTTATGTTAGGTATAGTTTGATTACCGAGCCAGCCCTGTATGATGTATATTTCAATTAGTGCGCTAACCCTGTATTATGAATAGTTTAGTCAGTAGGCAAGCACGGCCTTTTCCCTGTCTTTGTTTGGGAATGAGAATGCATATTAAATTACTTCCAAAGTACTTTGATGTGCATTATCATTGGTGGGGCCCTAAACTGCTCCTTTAAAAAATAACCCAGAGAGGGAAGTGTTAATGTGTTTAACCATTGCATTGTGTATTATTTCTGTGTTATCAGCCTTTGTCATCCTGGGGACTCCCTGATCCAGACACCGTGCTGGACCATTGGAGACAGAACTGTTATCGCTCCTGAACGCGTGCTATGCTGCGCAACTAGAAAATTCCTGGATAAACTAAGCAGGTGAGCTCTTTATTGGGCAGACATGGCATGTTTGCTTTCCCGGGGTCTTGTAAACTAAGAGCTATTTCTCTACTCTCATGCTCTGCTGTCTCTGCTGCCATCTCCCAGTCTCTGCTGCCATCTCTGTCTCTGCTGCCATCTCACAGTCTCCCCCTAGTCTCTGCTGCCATCTGTGTCCCCCTAGTCTCTGCTGCCATCTCCTAGTCTCTCCCCAGTCTCTGCTGCCATCTCCCAGTCTCTGCTACCATCTCCCAGTCTCTGCTACCATCTCCCAGTCTCCTCATAGTCTCTGCTGCCATCTCTCTGTCTCCCCCTAGTCTCTGCTGCCATCTTCTAGTCTCCCCCGACTCTCTGCTGCCATCTCCCAGTCTCCCCCTAGTCTCTGTTGCCACCTCTCAGTCTCTGCTGCCATCTCACAGTCTCCCCCTAGTCTCTGCTGCCATCTCTGTGTCCCCCTAGTCTCTGCTGCCATCTCCTAGTCTCCCCCCCAGTCTCTGCTGCCATCTCCCAGTCTCTGCTGCCATCTCCCAGTCCCCCCTAGTCTCTGCTGCCATCTCTCAGTCTCCCCCTAGTCTCTGCTGCCATCTCCCAGTCTCTGCTGCCATCTTCTAGTCTCCCCCCACTCTCTGCTGCCATCTCCCACTCTCTGCTGCCATCTCCCACTTTCCCCCCACTCTCTGCTGCCGTCTCCCTAGACTTCTCTGCCATTTGCTCGTCTCCGCTGACGCCTGACAGTTTCCCAGGAGTCGCTGCCGTTTGACAGCCCCCTATGCTCTGCTGCCTGCTGTCATCTCTGTGTCCCCCAGTCTCTGCTGCCATCTCCTAGTCCCCCCAGTCTCTGCTGCCATCTCCCAGTCTCTGCTGCCATCTCCCAGTCTCCTCCTAGTCTCTGCTGCCATCTCCTTGTCTCCTCCTAGTCTCTGCTGCCATCTCCTTGTCTCCTCCTAGTCTCTGCTGCCATCTCCAAGTCTCCTCCAAGTCTCTGCTGCCATCTCCCAGCCCCCCTAGTCTCCCCTGACATCTCCCAGTCTCCCCCTAGTCTCCGCTGCCATCTCACAGTCTCCCCCTAGTCTCTGCTGCCATCTCTGTGTCCCCCTAGTCTCTGCTGCCATCTCCCAGTCTCTGCTCCCAGTCTCCTCCTAGTCTCTGCTGCCATCTCCCAGTCCCCCCTAGTCTCTGTTGCCATTTCTCAGTCTGCCCCTAGTCTCTGCTGCTATCTCCCAGTCTCTGCTGTCATCTCTGTCTCCCCCTAGTCTCTGCTGCCATCTTCTAGTCTCCCCCCACTGTCTGCTGCCATCTCCCACTCTCTGCTGCCATCTCCCACTCTCCGCCCAGCCTCTGCTGCCGTCTCCCTAGACTTCTCTGCCATTTGCTTGTCTCCGCTGACGCCTGACAGTTTCCCAGGAGTCGCTGCCGTTTGACAGCCCCCTACGCTCTGCTGCCTTTTGCCAGTCTTTTCAGACTCTAGTGCCATCGGCCTTTCTCCGCTACCGTCTCAGTCTCCCTACACTCCACTAAGTTCTGCTGGTCTCTTTATAGTCCCCTACCATCTGCCAGTCTCCCCAGACTCTGCTGCCTTGTGCCAGTCTCCCCAGAGTCTGCTGCTGCTCTGCTGTCTGCCAGTCTCTGCTGCTGTCTGCCAGTCTCTTCTGCATCCACATACACCTTAACCTAACCACATACACTTTAGTCCTACCAGACCCTTTTCCCGCTACCCTGACACTGCATGGACTGTTATTGATTCTGTAAAATCACATTGTCATGCATGCACGCAGTCACTGCTGTTCAGGTCACCAGAGAATGGCAGCTTCCGGTGTCACCAGGACTGGCTTTTAAGTGTTCAAGCTACCTGTGCCATCCCCCTCAGTCCTTTTGTCCCCTCCATCACAGTGACCCAAATCTCTTTTCCTCTACCATGTATTTGCAGGTATAACGTAAATAAATAACCCAAGGAAACACAGCATTGGAGGTACAGATTAAGCACCGCATGCTGTCACCCTGTGGACAAAAAGCAGAACAGACTGAGCGCGATATAAATTAGTAAATATAAAATTATATAGGAAATTCTCATTGCTACACAAGGGCTTTAATATTAATCCACCAGGGCCTATGTGTTTTATTTAATTTTATAAACACGTTAGATGTGCGAGCAACAGGATGTTACAGGATGACCGACAGAAACTGGGTGTTCCAAGATGGCCGATGGGAACAGGGTGTTCCAAGATGGCCGACAGCATCCGGGTGTTCCAAGATGGCCGATGGCATCCGGGTGTTCCAAGATGGCCGACGGCATCAGGTGTTCCAAGATGGCTGACAGGATCTGGTTGTTTTCATGTGGCGTTTCGTAGCTGAGTGTTCCAAGGTGATATATGTGGTTTATTCAATTATTTTCGCTTGTCGGGTCTGTGAGGTAATAATATAACAGCTAAATAAACATATGCAGGACATTGCTGGTCATTAAATGTCACAAAAGCCATCTATCGAGACACAAGCTATGGGGTGCAATCACAATATGTCCACACGAGGGCACTATAGGATAAGAAATGACAATGCCATAGCAGCTTTACTAATAAAATGAATGCCAAATATTATTACAAGCTATGGCCGCTGGGAGGCTGTTCCATTTATCTACCACTCAGGGAGTGCATTTAAACCTCTAACCTAACTATAAATGTATGGTTCAGTTAAGGAGCCTGCCCTGTATGTGGTATACTTTAATGTATAGTTAGTCAGCAGCCTGCAGAGTTTTTTTCCTTCTTCCTTTTGGTACTTGAATGCATATCAAATTAATTCCAAAGTAGTTTGCCAGAGAGGGAAGTGTTAATGTGTGTAACCATTGCATTGTGTATTATTTCTGTGTTTTCAGCCTCTGTCATTGTGGGGACTCCCTGATCCAGACGCCGTCCTAGACCATTGGAGACAGAACTGTTATCGCTTTTGATCGCGAGCCTTGCTGCGTAACTAGAAAATTCCTTGTTAAACTGAGCAGGTGAGCTCTTTATTGAGCAGACATGGCATGTCTAACCCCCCTAACCACCCTAACCCTAACCCCTAAAGGCTTTAATATGAATTCATTTGGGCCTATGTGTTTCATTTAATTTTCTAAACAAATTGTATGTGTGAGGTAATAAAATACACAAACACTTAATAACCTAATTAACAATATAAATAATCTATAGGTGTTCCAAGATGGCCACCGGGATCAGGGTGTTCTAAGATGGTCGACGGGATAAGGGTGTTCTAAGATGGCGGATCGCTACTAGGTGTTCCAAGATGGTCGACGGGAACTAGGTGATCTAAGATGGCCAACGGGATCAGGGTGTTCTAATATGGCGGATCGCAACTAGGTGTTTTAAGATGGCTGACGAGATCTGGTTGTTTTCACGTGGCGGATCGTAGCTGAGTGTTTCAAGATGATATATATGTGGATTACTCATTTTATTTCGCTTGTCATGTATGTGAGGTAATAATATTACAGCTAAATAAACATATGCAGGACATTGCTGCTCATTAAATGAAGCCATCCTAGACACAGATTACACTAAATCTACACCCTGTGCAGCAGCGCTTTAAAAACGGGGTGCAATCAGAGTATGTCCACACGAGGGCGCTATAGGATAAGAAATGACAATGCCATAGCAGCTTTACTGATAAAATGAACGCCAAATATTATTACAAGCTATGGCCGCATGAAGGGGCTGCAGGATAAATACCGGCGGCACCGGAACCGCTTAAATAATAAAACAGGCTTCAGGAGCGGTATACATATTCGCATGCATGTGTAAATTATCCACTTCTGCTGGGAGGCTGTTCCATTTATCTACCACTCAGGGAGTGAGGTCAAACTTTCTTAAATTGCATGTAAACCTCTAACCTAACTATAAATTTATAGTTCAATTAAGGAGCCTGCCCTGTATGTTGTATGCTTTAATAGGAGTCAGCTCTGTGAGATATACATAAGTAATCAGAAGCCTGCAGAGTTGTTTTTCCTTCTTCCTTTGGAATTAATTTAATATGCATTCTCGTGCCCAAAGTAGTTTGCCAGAGAGGGAAGTGTTAATGTGTGTAGGGCTGCAACAACTAATCGATAATGAAATTTGTTGCCAACGAATTTCATTATCGATTAGTTGAATCGATTATTATCAATTATAAAATGAGGGTTTTTTCAGAGCAAACGCTCTGAAAATACCCCTCATTATATAATCCGTTTAGTCTGACTCACAGCAGCAGCTCCTACTTACCAGTCCCTCCCTGTAATCACTGTGACAACTGGCCCCGCCCCTTCCTTCTCCCAGAAGGCCAGAACCACATGGCTGTGACACTCATCTAACTGTAAGTATAAACTTAATATTTGGGCTACTGAAAGTTAGGGGAGGTGGGGGTTAATTAAGGTGCAGTTATGGTTAATGGGGTGTTTAGGGTTAATTTAGGGGCAGCTATGGTTAATGGGGTGTTTAGGGGCAGTTATGGTTAATAGGGTGTTTAGGGTTAATTTAGGGGCAGCTATGGTTAATGGGGTGTTTAGGGGCAGTTATGGTTAATAGGGTGTTTAGGGTTAATTTAGGGGCAGCTATTGTTAATGGGGTGTTTGGGGTTAATTTGAGGCAGTTGTGGTTAATGGTGTGTTTAGGGTTAATTTAGGGGCTGTTGTGGTTGACGGGGTCTTTAGGGTTAATTTAGGGGAAGCTGTGGTTAATGGGGTGTTTAGGGTTAATTTAGGGGCAGTTATGGTTAATGGGTTGTTTAGGGTTAATTTAGGGGATGCTGTGGTTGATTGGGTGTTTAGGGGTAGTTATGGTTAATGGGGTGTTAAGGGTTAATTTAATGAGGACTGAGGGTTAATTTGATTTAGTAAAGTTAACTTAAGGTGCAGTTAGATATAAAGGGGGCAAACTAAGGGGAATCTAAATCCTGGGGGTCGTGAAGATTAACCCAGTACTTATTTATAAAAGTATGGTGTCAGTGTGACTCTGAGGGGACTATGAGATATCTGGGGGGGTATAAGGCATATCTGGGGAGGACACAATGACATATCGGGGGGTATAAGGCATATACATTATATAAGGCATATGTGGGGAGGGCAGTGTGGCATGTCTGGGGACGACGGAGTGGTGTATCAAGGGGTATAAGGCGTATCAGGCACAGTGGCATATGTGGGAGGCAGCGTGGACTGGCATATGTGGGAGGCAGCGTGGAGTGGCATATGTGGGAGGCAGCGTGGAGTGGCATATGTGGGGGTAGAGTGGAGTGGCATCCCTGATCCAGACACCATCCTAGACCATTGGAGACAGAACTGTTATCGCTCCTGATCGCGTGTGTTGCTGCGTAACTAGAATATTCCTGGTTAAACTGATGAGGTGAGCTCTTTATTGGGCAGACATGGCATGTTTGCTTTCCCTGGGTCTCGTAATCTAAGAGCTATTTCTCTACTCTCATGCTCTGCTGCCGTCTCCCAGTCCCTGCTGCCGTCTCCCAGTCCCTGCTGCCGTCTCCCAGTCCCTGCTGCCGTCTCCCAGTCCCTGCTGCCGTCTCCCCAGACTTCTCTGCCATTTGCTCGTCTCCGCTGACAGTTTTCCAGGAGTCTCTGCCGTTTGACAGCCCCCTACGCTCTGCTGCCTTTTGCCAGCCTCTTCAGACTCCAGTGCCATTGGCCCTTCTCCGCTACCGTCTCAGTCTCCCTACACTCCTCTAACTTCTGCCGGTCTCTTCAGAGTCCCCTGCGATCTGCCAGTCTCCACAGACTCTGCTGCCTTGTGCCAGTCTCCCCAGACTCAACTACTGTCTTCTCTGACTCCACTACCATTTCCCGGTCTTCTCAGCTGTCAGCCAGTCTCCCAGGCCCTGCTGCCGTCTCCCAGGCCCTGCTGCCGTCTCCCCAGACTTCTCTGCCATTTGCTCGTCTCCGCTGACGCCTAACAGTTTCCCAGGAGTCGCTGCCGTTTGACAGCCCCCTACGCTCCACTAACTTCTGCTGGTCTCTTCAGAGTCCGCTACGATCTGCCAGTCTCCCCAGACTCTGCTGCCTTGTGTCAGTCTCCCCAGACTCAACTCCTGTCTTCTCTGACTCCACTACCATTTTCCGGTCTTCTCAGCTGTCAGCCAGTCTCCCAGTCTCTGCTGCCGTCTCCCAGTCTCTGCTGCCGTCTCCCAGTCTCTGCTGCCGTCTCCCAGTCTCTGCTGCCGTCTCCCAGTCTCTGCTGCCGTCTCCCAGTCTCTGCTGCCGTCTCCCAGTCTCTGCTGCCGTCTCCCAGTCTCTGCTGCCGTCTCCCAGTCTCTGCTGCCGTCTCCCAGTCTCTGCTGCCGTCTCCCAGACTGCGATGGCACCTTCCTGTCTGCGCAAACTCCACCGCCATTTTTCTGTAAATATAAAATTATAGAGGAATTTTTTATTGTTTTTGCACAAATTGTACCCTGTATGATGTATATTTCAATTACCCTAACCCTTTTTTTCACACAAATTACTTTTGCACAAAGGCTTTAATATGAATTCACTTGGGCCTATGTGTTTTATTTATGTGCGAGGTAATAAAATACACAAACACTTAATAACCTAATTAACACTATAAATAATCTGTTCCAAGATGGCCGACGGGATCAGGGTGTTCTAAGATGGCCGACTGGATAAGGGTGTTCAAAGATGGCGGATCGCAACTAGGTGTTCCAAGATGGCCGATGGGATCAGGGTGTTCTAAGATGGCGGATCGCAATTAAGTGTTCCAAGATGGCCGACGGGATCAGGGTGTTCTAAGATGGCAGATCGCAACTAGGTGCTCCAAGATGGCCGACGGGATCTCGGTGTTCTAATATGACGGATTGCAACTAGGTGTTCCAAGATGGCTGACGGGGTCTGGTTGTTTTGACGTGCCGGATCGTAGCAGAGTGTTCCAAGATGATATATATATGTGGCTTACTCATTTTATTTCTCTTGTCAGGTATGTGAGGTAATAATATTACAGCTAAATAAACATATGCAGGACATTGCTGCTCATTAACCCCTTAACGACAATCCCCGTACATGTACGGGGTTGCCGTGCAACGGGTTAACGACAATGCCCGTACATGTGTTTTCGCCGCGATCGGCGGCTTTGCAGCATCCACGGAAGCCTCCCAAGTGAGGCTGACCGTGGATCCAGGGAGGGCAGCCCTTGGCAGCCCTCCCCGGAAGAAAAATGGCCGCCGCCGCACCGATCATGAAAGATCGCGGCGGCGCCCGGCTAAAACAGCTTAGGAAGCGATCTGAATCGCTTCCTAAGCATAAATGGTGTTAATGACATGCCTCGATATCGAGGCATGTCAGTAACAGTACCCCCCTACCCCGATCACCTTGTCATTGCTCCGAAGAGCAACCACAAGTGCCATCCTGTAAATGACGTTGCCGTCATTCACAGGATGGCATTAACAATAGAAATGAGTTCATAGAGGGTCTATCCAGACCCTCTTGTGAACTCTCGAGCTCCTCCTGCAGGTTGAATGCAGGTACTGCATCCAACCATGCAAGGTCAATGGAGCCCAGCTCACTAATGAGTGATTAGTAAAAAAAAAAAAAAATTAAAAATTTTTTTAAAAATAATATGGTAACATATAAAAATCCCCACTGTCACCAAAAAAAAAAAAAAAATTAATAAGCAAGTCCTAAAATTCTTTATCTTTATAAAAATTCCAGCATGGAAAGAGTTAAAATATTGGCATTACAAATGCCCATAGGGTGTCTCGTATTAAAAAATGCATGAGTGGATGGGATAAATTGAATTGGCCGGGGGGTTCAAAGGTGTCCCAAATATGGGACATGGGGGCAGTAGGATCAGATGTCTAAATGGCCAAAAAATACACACCTCACAAAGGCGGCCTTTTACCTCCCAAATAACCCAACAAACCCATGCATGTGGGGTATCACTGCGCTCAGGAGATGTTACTGAACACATATTGGGGTGTTGTTTGACAGGGACATATACCAGGAGCTATAAATTTATACCTGAAGTACAACGTGTGTGAAAAAAATACAAAAAAATTTACTACCATAAAGTTTCACAAAGGCTGGTGGTAAAATTAGTGCATGGAAAGGGTTAAATTACCAGCATGTGAAATACCTTGGGGTGTCTAGTTTTTAAAAATATATGACTTGATGGGGTAAATTGCATTGGCCGGCTTCAAAGATACCCGAAATGGCACATGGGGGGAAGAATTACCAGCTTTGGAAAAAAGGTTTTGAAATCGCAAAACGCTACCTGTACTTATTGCCCCATAACATGCAGAAAAAAGCAAAAAAACATAAAAACATTGGGTATTTCTAAACTCAGGACAAATAGTAGAATCTATTTAGCAGGTTTTTTCATTCGTTTTTGCAGATGAGTAAAAGTTTTTTGTTTAAAAAGTGAGAAAAAGTAATTTTTTAACAAAAAATCCCCATATTTTATCATTTTTTTATAGTAAATTAGATGATATGATAAAATTAATGGTATCTAAAGAAAGCCCTGTTTGTCCTGAAAAAAACAATATATAATATGTGTGGGAGCACGAAATGAGAAAGAAGAAAATCACAGCTAAACAGGAACACCAAAAAATGTTAAAATAGCCATTGTCCCACAATATACTACGAGTAATAACCCCTATTGTCCTTAAGGGGTTAAATGTCACAAAAGCCATCCTAGACACAGATTACACTAAATCTACACCCTGTGCAGCAGCGCTTTAAAAACGGGGTGTAATCACAGAGTATATCCACACGCTGGTCACGCAGTCACTGCTGGTCAGGTCACCGGAGAATGGCAGATTCAAGTGTCACCAGGACTGGCTTTTAAGTGTTCAGGCTACCTGTGCAACCCCCCTGAGTCCTTCTGTCCCCTCCATCACAGTGACGCATCTCTCTTTTCCTCCACAGTGTATTTTCAGGTATAAAGTCTGTAAATATCAGACTTGGCGTTACAGATCAACTGAAAATCACACGCAGACGCAGTATTCAAGGTAATGCTCAAAAAGATGTCTGCCATCTGCTGGCGGAAAGTCTGCACTGCAGGCTGTATGTGTGATATGCTGCCACCCTGTGGACAAAATGCAGAACCGACTGAGCGCGATATCAATCAGACATGGCATGTTTGCTTTCCTGAGGTCTTGTAATCTAAGAGCTATTTCTCTACTCTAATGCTTTGCTGTCCCTGCTGCCGTCTCTCAGTCCCTGCTGCCGTCTCCCCAGACTTCTCTGCCATTTGCTCGTCTCCGCTGACAGTTTTCCAGGAGTCTCTGCCATTTGACAGCCCCCTATGCTCTGCTGCCTTTTGCCAGCCTCTTCAGACTCCAGTGCCATTGGCCCTTCTCCGCTACCGTCTCAGTCTCCCTACACTCTACCACGCAGACGCAGTATTTCAAGGTAAAGCTCAAAAAAATGTGTGCCATCTGCTGGCCGAAGGTCTGCACTGCAGGCTGTATGCGCGATATGCTGCCACCCTGTGGACAAAAAGCAGAACGGACTCAGCGCGATATCAATCAGTAAATATAAAATTATAGAGGGGGGCGTGGCCTGACCGCGGAGCTGAATGGCGGCTTAAGTGAAGAGCTCTCTCTGCGTGTCGGCTTGAAAGCGGCGTTAAAAGCTTTTATTTTTGGTTCTTCCAGGTGGGCTTGTTCCCTGTGACATCCCTGGGATGGCGTCTAAGCATGCCAAGCGAGGTTCCAACCGACTGCCTCAGTATTTCGAGAAGCGGGCGCGGGCTGGTCTTCCATCCCAAGATGGCGACGAGGCCTCCCTCGTGTCTTCGCAGCCGGACCTTGCCGTTGATGACTTACGTTTGCGAGAGGATCAACAGGTTACTCCTGCACTTCTCCAACATATGCTGGAGAACTTGAAGACTTCGGTGACGGATTCTATTAAAGACTTCAAGCAAGACCTAGTCCAGCTTGGGTCACGGACTGATCACCTGGAGCACAAGTTCGAGGAATATACTGGGGCCTATAATGAATTGGTTGACCGCCATAATGATCTGGCTGACGCCGTCCTCCAACTCCAACTCAAGATGGCGGATATTGAGGACAGGTCGAGACGCAACAATTTAAGGCTTCGGGGGTTCCCTGAGGAGGTCCCTAATAGCTCCCTGGAGGAGTTCGCTAAGGACTTTTTTCATTCCCTTGTGCCGGAGCTTCCAGCCTCTGATCTCCTTCTGGATCGCATACACCGGCTCCCGAAGCCGAAATCGCTCCCGGTGTCAGCCACTCGTGATGTGATCCTCCGGCTCCACTATTTTAAGGTGAAGGCGTCCGTTTTGTGTGTGTGGGGTCTCTGATCTCTCAATGCTGGGGGCCCCTAGCGTACTGGTCTTTGTGACTGGGTGCCCTTGTGGTGCCCCTGTTGTATGATTGCCTTACGCGGTATGGCCTTTCCTGGGCTTCTGTTAGATTCTGTTACCTAACTGGGGGTTGTTATGTGTCTTTCGCCCCTTTGCCGCATTGCACACACGTACACTTTTTTTATTTTTTTTTATTTTCTTATTTTATTTTCTTATTATTGTATTAGTTGTATGTATTTCATGTTATTGCGTCATACGCGCATGTACACTTGTTTTTTGGGTATCTGCCCGAGTGTTTCCCATGTCTTTGGGTTGTTATGTGCCTCTGGGCCTCTCACTGCACCACACGTACACGTTTACTTCCCTTCTATTTTTTTATTTTTTCTCACGTTACATGCGTAGTGGCTCTTTTTCCTCCGTGCTGGGAGCCCCTCACGTAGTGGTTTTTGTGCCTGGGTGCCCTTGTGGTACCCTTGTTGCTTCCGTATGCCGTATGGCCCTTCTTGGGCTCCTGCTCGATTATATTCTATATTTGGGGGTTGTCCTCTGTCTCCTGCCCCTTTGGCGCATTGCACACATGTACACTTGTTTTGTTTCATTTTATTATTATTGTTTGTTTCTCATATGTGGTGGCCCTTTCTGATGCATTGTATACATGGTCTGTTCTTGCCTTACACACACATGTACCCCTGTTGCTTGGACGTCAGTCCGCTTGTTTCCCATGTTTTTGGGCTGTAATGTGTCTACGGGCCTTTCGCTGCACCACACGTACATATTTCCCTATTTTTTTATTTTTTTTTTCTTTATTTATTGTTTCTGTATGTTTTATTTTCTCTCCTGTCTTTCTACTCACGTTTCTCATGTGTTCTTGCCCAGTCCTGTGCCTTTCTGACATTCCTGGGGCTGCATTTGTATACTGTTTATTGTCACCTGTATTATTACATTTATTACATTTGTTATTTGGTTTTTGCCGACACGCAGGCTGCCTTCTGCTGGTGTTGTTGCTACCCCCTATCGGAGTGTACTGTGGCGATACTTTTTCTTCGCCTGTCAGTTCACGCTGTTTTGTGGCTCTTTGACGCCTCGTCTTTTGACGGCTTGTCTGAGCCTTCCTCCTGTCCCGTTCCTTCCCTCTCCCTCACCTTTCCGCTCTCTCTCTCCCTTTCTCTCTTCTTTCCTTCTTTTTTTCTCTAAATGAGCCTTACCGTTCTCTCGGTTAACGCCAAGGGCCTCAACAGTCCCCATAAGCGGCGCATGTTTCTCTGTGAGCTTAAGTCTAGGAGGGCTGACATTGTGATGGTTCAGGAGACACATCTGCTAAAATCTAGTGGCCGTTGTTTTAACTTCAAGCTATATCCTACTGAATACCATGCTATGTCTGATACCAAGACCGCTGGGGTGGCTGTGCTTATCCATAAGAATGTCCATTTCCAGCTCCACTCTAAGCTCTCTGACCCCAAGGGTCGTTTCCTCCTGCTTACGGCCGACCTCAATGGGACTCCGTTCACGCTGCTCACTATATATGCTCCTAATGACAACCAACTGTTTTTTTTTAGAAAAGATCTTCATGAAACTTCAAAAAGTCCAGGTGGCCGCACCGTTATTGGCGGAGATTTTAACCTTCCTCCTGTTCCGACGCTGGACTCCTCTGCTACCATGTCCTCCAAATATTTGAAGGCGCTTACTTTGCAAGGCAACCGTTTCCACCACCTTCTTCACCGCTGTGGACTGTTTGATACTTGGAGGTTCTCCACCCTCTTGGAAAGGACTATACGTTTTATTCCAATCCTCACTCCAGCTATTCTGGCATCGATCTTCTTTTGGTTGATAAACTTACCTTACAGTCTGTCGGCTCCGCCACCATTGGCAATATCACGTGGTCCGACCATGCGTCGGTTTGGATGTCCCTGTCGCAAGGTGGCCGCGATCTTCCTCCACCCCTTTGGCGATTGAACGACAGCTTGCTTCAGCAGTCCCCTATTTGTGCTGAGACCGAAACGGCTTTGACCCAGTATTTCGAATCTAATGCGACACCAGACCTGCAGCCTTCTACGCTCTGGCTGGCCCATGAAGCGGTGATCCGTGGCCACTTCCTTCGGATTGCCTCTCAACGAAAGAAAGCTCGGACGCGCTCCCTTTCCACTCTCACCGCCCAGCTTACAGCTCTTGAACTTACCGATAAAGCTTCTTGGTCTCCTGCTACTCACGCTGAATTGCAATCGTTGAAAGATGAGATCCATGCCCTTAACCTTCAGCACACTGAACTTGCTTTGCGACGGCTTCATCAAACCTATTACTCCAAAGGCAACAAGGCCGATACTCTACTGGCGCGCAAGCTTCGTTTACATTCCTCGTCCTCGACGGTTCATTATTTGCAGACACCGGACGCGGGTCGGATCTATAATCCTAGACATATCGCTGATCAGTTTGCGACCTACTACGAATCTCTCTACAATCTGCGCTCCCACCCGCACGTGCCGCAGCCGAACGACCAACTTATTCGTCGTTTCCTGGACTCTCTTCCTATACCTCGGCTCTCGGAAGACTGTTGGGACGATCTCACTAAGCCCCCTACAGTGGATGAAGTCACTCAAACGATTGCCGCTCTCAAGCCTCATAAGGCGCATGGGCCCGACGGCCTGGCTAACTCTTATTATCAGAAGTTCAAGCATATCCTGGCTCCTCACCTCTGTGATTTGTATGCTAACTTGATGGGGCCTTCCCCGCTTCCCTCGGAAATGGCTGCTGCGCATATTACTACGATACCCAAGCCTGGGAAGACCCAGACTGTCTGTGCTAATTATCGGCCGATTTCCCTCTTAAATACGGACACTAAACTGTATTCTAAGATTTTGGCTGACCGCCTGAATCGTCTCCTGCCAGCTTTGATTTGTAATGACCAAGTCGGCATCGTCATGGGCCGCCAGCCATCGGATAATACGCGGCGGATTACGAACATCGTCCATCTCGCCTCCTCTCGTCGCCAACCATGCCTTCTCCTCTCCTTGGATGCGGAGAAGGCCTTTGATTGGCTCCATTGGGGCTTCCTTATGGCCACTCTACGTGCGTTTCATCTCCCTGATGCCTTCATCGCGGCGATTGACCGGTTATATGTTCGTCCTCATGCAAGTGTTCGTGTTGCCGGCTTCCTCTCCAGACCTTTTGACATTTCCAATGGAACGAGACAAAGCTGTCCCCTTTCTCCGTTACTTTTTGCGTTAGCCATGGAGCCTCTTGCTATAGCGGTGAGATCGTCTCCGGATGTCAAGGGTTTTTCGTGCCATTCTGTAGAAACGAAGCTTGCCTTATATGCTGACGACGTTCTGCTTACCATCACGGATCCTCGGCGCTCTCTGCCGGCACTGCACTCCCTCCTTGAGGAGTTTGGCACGGTTTCCTATTATAAAATCAATTGGGGCAAATCCCAGGCTCTGAATCTTGGCTTCCCTGCGGCGGAGGTGGCCCGGCTGTCGGCAATGTTTCCGTATGGCTGGGATCTGATTATCTTACTTACCTGGGTATTCGGCTCACTAAATCTGTCCACACTAAAGTCAATTACCAGCATATCTGGCGAGCGATTAAGGAAGATCTCCTTCGCATTTGAACTGTCATGGACGGGTAGGATTGTCTCCTTCAAGATGAACTCTCTACCGAAGCAGCTCTACCTGTTCCGGAGATTGCCGGTCCCTGTGTCGCCTACCCTTCTCCGCGGAATTCAGTCGACTGTTTCCAAGTTCATCTGGGCTGATAAAAAAAGTGCGGCTCTCCATTCGTCTCCTTCAACGACCCAAGATGTTGGGGGGCCTGGGTGTTCCGGATGTTAAGAAGTACTATCTGGCGGCTGCTCTCACACAGACTCTCCACCTGTTCTCCGCTGCGGCACGTGTGGCGTGGGTTGACCTTGAAAATGCTTTCGTTCGACCATGGATCCTCAGCGACTTACTTTGTCTCCCGAAGTCTGTTCGTCCACCGCTGCCGCATCTTTTACCCACCTCCAAATTGTCTCTGTCCTTGTGGGACAGGTACCGTACGACTCTGGGGTTTCCATCTACCTTATCTGTGTATGTGCCCATTACAGTTTTACGACCTCTGCTGCCTCATGCCTCCGTTGACTCTTGGCTGCAGGCTGGTGTCCTGACCGTTCGTAATTTTATTTCGCAAGGACATGTTCGTTCCTTCCAGGACCTGAAAGCCGAGTATTCCCTCTCCAACAAGGATTTCCTGAAGTTCCTACAATTCCGTAACGTCATTCAGAAATACTGGAAACCTACTCCGTCTGTGGCCTCCATGCCTCCAATTGTTAAGCTTTGTCTTCAAGCTCCCATTGTCCCGCATGCCATTTCTGTTTGTTATGGGGCGCTGCTGGACTGTGCGCCCGATCGTAAGCTTCCGTACATGGAGGCCTGGGCAATAGAGCTCCAATGTTCTTTTGATGTTCAGGACTTGGAGCAGATCCGGGGTGTGTCCAGGAATGCTATCCATTTTGAGACGGACCGTAAAGTCATATTCCGCTCGTATTATGTCCCCGCCAAGCTCTCCAAGATTTTTCCGTCTACCTCCCCCCTGCGTTGGAGGTCGTGTGGCCACAGGGGGACGATGGCTCATGTGTGGTGGGACTGTCCTCTGTTGACTATTTTTTGGTCTGAAGTTTTCGCCCTAATTAATCAGTTGCTCCCAGTCTCCTCTGCCTCGGTCGCCCTCCTAGACATGCTCCCTCCTGATCTAGATTCCCCATCTCGTAAACTTCTCATGCATCTCCTCCTGGCCGCTAAGAGTTGTATTGCTAGGAAGTGGAAGAACCCTGCACCTCCTTCCATTCGTGAGGTGCTGTACTCTGTAGCTACTACCTGTACGTACGAATGTATGGCCCACTCAGCGATGGGTACCTCTCATATTTTCCAGGATAGGTGGGATGACTTCTATCTTACCTCTTTCCGTGGCACCCCTCCTGGTTTTCTGCTCCATGACATGCGTACTCCATGGAGCTTGAAGGCTGTTCGTTTGTGCTAGGCTTCTCTTTTTCTTTCTCTTTTCCTCTCTATTCCCTCCCTTCCCTTCTTTCCTTTTTTTCCCTCGTCCCTCTTTTCATGGACAGGTCATATGTTGTCCCTATTCCGATGCAGCATGCCACTGATTGTGTACTCCTCTAGTGTATATGGCTGCGTTGATGTTCATTGCATTGCCTTTTGCTTTTTTGTATCTTTACCATGTACATGTACTGTGCTCTGTTTTGCTGGCTACTTGGCCAGGTTCTGTTATTACGCCATGTGGCACGTTGTACTGCATTGGTCTGCTGTTTGCTGCCTTCGGTACCATTTTTTTCTCCTCTGTTTTTTGGTCCATGCATTTTCTTTTGTTATGGAAAATCAATAAAATTTCAAGTGATAAAAAAAAAAATTTATAGAGGAATTTTTTGTTTTTGCACAAATTGTACCCTGTATGATGTATATTTCAATTACCCTAACCCTTCTTTTCACACAAATTACTTTTGCACAAAGGCTTTAGTATGAATTCACTTGGGTCTATGTGTTTTATTTATGTGCGAGGTAATAAAATACACAAACACTAAATAACCTAAATAACACTATAAATAATCTGTGTTCCAAGATGGCCGACGGGATCAGGGTGTTCTAAGATGGCGGATCGCTACTAGGTGATCCAAGATGGCCGACGCGATCAGGGTGTTCTAAGATGGCCGACTGGATAAGGGTGTTCAAAGATGGCGGATCGCAACTAGGTGTTCCAAGATGGCCGACGGGATAAGGGTGTTCCAAGATGGCCGACGGGACCAGGGTGTTCTAAGATGGCGGATCGCAATTAGGTGTTCTAAGATGGCCGACGGGATCTCGGTGTTCTCATATGACAGATTGCAACTAGGTGTTCCAAGATGGCTGACGGGATCTGGTTGTTTTGACGTGCCGGATCGTAGCTGAGTGTTCCAAGATGATATATATATATATATGTGGCTTACTCATTTTATTTCGCTTGTCAGGTATGTGAGGTAATAATATTACAGCTAAATAAACATATGCAGGACATTGCTGCTCATTAAATGTCACAAAAGCCATCCTAGACACAGATTACACTAAATCTACACCAGCAGCAGCGCTTTAAAAACGGGGTGTAATCACAGAGTATGTCCACACGAGGGCGCTACAGGATAAGAAATGACAACGCCATAGCAGCTTTACTGATAAAATGAACGCCAAATATTATTACAAGCTACGTCCACACGAGGGCGATATAGGATAAGAAATGACAACGCCATAGCAACTTTACTGATAAAATGAACGCCAAATATTATTACAAGCTACGTCCACACGAGGGCGATATAGGATAAGAAATGACAACGCCATAGCAGCTTTACTGATAAAATGAATGCCAAATATTATTACAAGCTAAGGCTGCATGAAGGCGCTGCGGGATAAATACCGGCGGCACCGGAACCGCTTAAATAATGAAACAGGCTTCAGGAGCGGTATACATATTCGCATGCATGTGTAAATTATCCACTTCTGCTGGGAGGCTGTTCCATTTATCTACCACTCAGGGAGTGAGGTCAAACTTTCTTAAATTGCATTTAAACCTCTAACCTAACTATAAATCTATAGTTCAATTAAGGAGCCTGTCCTGTATGTTGTATGCTTTAATAGGAGTCAGCCCTGTGAGATATACATAAGTAATCAGAAGCCTGCAGAGTTTTTTTTCCCTTCTTCCTTTGGAATTAATTTAATATGCATTCTCGTACCCAAAGTAGTTTGCCAGAGAGGGAAGTGTTAATGTGTGTAGGGCTGCAACAACTAATCGATAAAATCGATAATAATCGATAATGAAATTCGTTGGCAACGAATTTCATTATCGATTAGTTGAATCGATTATTATCGATTACAAAATGAGGGTTTTTTCAGAGCAAACGCTCTGAAAATACCCCTCCTTATATAATCCGTTTAGTCTGACTCACAGCAGCGGCTCCTACTTACCAGTCCCTCCCTGTAATCACTGTGACAACTGGCCCCGCCCCTTCCTTCTCCCAGAAGGCCAGAACCACATGGCTGTGACACTCATCTAACTGTAAGTATAAAATTAATATTTGGGCTACTGAAAGTTAGGGGAGGTGGGGGTTAATTTAGGGGCAGTTATGGTTAATGGGGTGTTTAGGGTTAATTTAGGGGCAGCTATGGTTAATGGGGTGTTTAGGGGCAGTTATGGTTAATAGGGTGTTTAGGGTTAATTTAGGGGCAGCTATGGTTAATGGGGTGTTTGGGGTTAATTTGAGGCAGTTGTGGTTAATGGTGTGTTTAGGGTTAATTTAGGGGCTATTGTGGTTGACGGGGTCTTTAGGGTTAATTTAGGGGATGCTGTGGTTAATGGGGTGTTTAGGGTTAATTTAGGGGCAGTTATGGTTAATGGGTTGTGTAGGGTTAATTTAGGGGATGCTGTGGTTGATGGGGTGTTTAGGGTTAATTTAGGGGTAGTTATGGTTAATGGGGTGTTTAGGGTTAATTTAATAATGAGGACAGAGGGTTAATTTGATTAATTTAGTAAAGTTAACTTAAGGTGCAGTTAGATATAAAGGGGGGCAAACTAAGGGGAATCTAAAGCCTGGGGGTCGTGAAGATTAACCCAGTACTTATTTATAAAAGTATGGTGTCAGTGTGCTGCGAACGGGTCTGTGACTCTATGAGGGGACTATGAGATATCTGGGGGGGTATAAGGCATATCTGGGGAGGACACAATGACATATCTGGGGGTATAAGGCATATACATTATATAAGGCATATGTGGGGAGGGCAGTGTGGCATGTCTGGGGACGACGGAGTGGTGTATCAGGGGCAGTGGCGACTCTAGAAACAATATATAGGGGGGGCACACAAGATGCCACAGTCAAACTGGGGGGCATTAATAATTTCCACCATTAAATCATACCACTGAAAAAACACACACACACACACACACACATATATATATATATATATATATATATATATATATATATATATATATATATATATATATATATATATATATATTGCCAAAAGTAATGTGCTATGGAATGATACTTTTGTTATTGGACAATACAATACTTGATCATTCAACATGGGAAGCCTGAAGCCACAATTTAGTATGACTAATCCTTGAAATCCTTAAACAACACAATACCTTAACTTTTCCACTAAATGATTTCAGGGCCTAATATTAGTCCCTGCTGCCGATATATATATAAATATTAGACCCTGCTGCTGATAGCAGGTATAGATCAACACATTAACACACAAACCCAGCTTTGCATGTATAGATCAATTGAAATTCACTTGTGATCTCAGCACTGAAGGTATATATCAAATAAACAGAATCAGACATACAAATCCTGTATTTGCAGGTATACAATAATAATATATGAAACGTAGCATCGCAGGTATAGATCAAATCAATACATGGAAAGAGCATTGCAGGTATTAATCAACTGAACAAGACATACAAACCCTGTATTTGCAGGTATACATAAATAATGTATGGAAACATAGCATAGCAGATATGGATCTACAGAAGAACACACAAACCAAGCTTTGCAGGTACAGATCAATTGGAATTCACATAAAAACACGGCATTAAAGGTATATTTAAAACCCCCTAAACTACAGGCATAGATCACAGGTTGCACACCCCAAAGTCAGCCCTGGCGTCCACACTGCCCACATAGAACCTGACCAGCACCCAGATAACACACATTAGATTTGCCATCTTTGTCCCATATACACCCTGCCTGTGCCATCTTGTTCCCCAAGGCTCAAACATCCTGCTAGTGCCATCTTTGCCCTTCCACAATTATACATCTATGATACACACAATCACATTAACTCATGCTCTCCCTCATTCAGACAAATCATCCACATATTAACTCATGCTCTCCCCCATTCAGACAATTCATCCATTTTAAGAAACTACACCCCTTGGAGCTTCAAATGAGGGGCTACATGTATTTCTAGGACAAAAGTTGAGTGCACAGATAATGATGGAATATGTCGCTTTGGCTTGAAAATATGTTTTTTCTAACCATAGCGACATGTTCATTTGTGTCTTGCGCACTCCAGGTTTGTACTAGAAACACATGCAGCCCCTCATTTGATGCGCCAAGGGGTGTAGTTTTTGCAAATGTGTACTTTTTGTGCCATAATTTAACTTCCTACATGAGCAGTAATGCCACGTCAAGGCTTCAACCCTAATTACTGATCATTCACACGCCTTTCATATCTCCATTCACTCGCAGAAGCACACGCCATTCTTTCCATACATTTACTCATAGAAGCACACACCATTCTTTCCCCTTACAATCCCAAAGAAATGATGGTAAAGGGAGAAAAAAAATCACTTTTACAGCAAAAATAAGTTTTGCAGTAAAAATGCAAGGCGCTCCAGGGATGAGATGGTTACTCACGTACCGCACCGGCTAAATAGCTGATTTTAATAATGTTTGCAGTTCATCAGGATTTCAAAAATTGCCTCCCTCTACCGTTGGCTAAATTTAACCCCATGATCAAAGGGATCATAGGATTAAAAATTAGTATCGGCCATTTATAAAAAGGGAATGTGACTTTTTATAGCTTTATGATCGCTGTGGTAACATTGGCTACCACAGTGATCATTTAGCTAGAATACTTAAACTTTTTTTTTTTTTTTAAGTTAAACTAGTTTATGTTTAAATAATTTATTTTGGGGGTCTCTAGGCAATTTTGATCTTTTTTTATCTGCCTTTAGAGACCCCAAATCATTTTTTTTACATTTTTATTTTTTTTAACTTAATATTTTTTATTCTTTTTTTTACAATCTATATACCGTTGGAAAGGTGAGGCGATTACCTTTCCAACGGTATATGTTGGGGGTATGTAGCTGCTTAGATGCCTGAGATACAGGCATCTAAGCAGCATGCCCCCATACCTCTTTAACTGACAATTGTCAGTTGTTAATAAAGTTGCGCGGTGACGTCATCGCGTCATTGCGCGAGACGTCACCGGGCAGATCGGGTGGCCCCGGTGATGCCCTTCAGTGTGAGGGGCAGATCACCGGGGTAGGTGCTGATGGAGGTCCACAGACCTCCATCAAGGTAAGATAGTGCTAGTGACGGCATGGTGCCGTCGTTAGCACCTGACTGGGACTGCTAGCGACGGCACCATGCCGTCGTTAGCAGTCAAGGACTGTCCTGGGTGGTTATAAATTCGGCGGGGAGGCAAGGAATAACCTAGGGGGGGCTACTGGGGGGTATAAGGCGTATCAGGCACAGTGGCATATGTGGGAGGCAGCGTGGAGTGGCATATGTGGGGGTACAGTGGAGTGGCATATGTGTATAGTTCAATTTGTGAGTCAACCCTGTATGATGTATAGTTTCATCAGTAGGCAAGCACAGCTTTTTTTCTCTACTTCCTTTGAAAGTGATTTAAAATGTATTCTCTTACCCAAAATATTTTGATGTGCATTTTTATTGGTGGGGCCCTAAAGTGTTCCTCTAAAGTCAACCCAGAGAGGGAAGTGTTGATGTGTTTAACCATTGCATTGTGTATTATTTCTGTGTTATCAGCCTTTTTCATCACATGGTCTCCCGGATCCAGACACCGTGCTAGACCTTTGAAGACAAAACTGTTATGGCTCCTGATCGCGTGCATTGCTGTGTGAGTGGAAAATCCCTGGCTCATCTCCGCTGCACTCTGATAGTCCCCCCCCCACACACTCTGCTGCCATTTGCCAGTCTACCAAAACTCTGCTGCCATCTGCCAGACTCCACTGCCGTTTGCCAGTCTCCACTGTCTTTTCCCTGGACTCTGATGCCATCTTCCAGTTTACCCACACTCCATCTTTTGCCAGTCTCATCAGACTCTACTGCCATCTGCTGGCACCCCAGACTGCATTGCCATTTGCTAGTCTCCCCCGCCATCTGCCAGTCTCCCCCGCCATCTGCCAGTCTCCCCCAGACTCCACTCCCATTTGCCAGTGTCCGCTGCTGTCTCCCAGACTCCGATGGCACCTTCCTGTCTCTGCAAATCCCACCGCCATTTTTCTGTCTTTGCCGCTTTCTGCCAGGCTCACCAGACTCTGCAGCCTTCTGCCAGTCTTCTCACACCCCGCCGCCTTCTGTCAGTGTCCCCAAACTGTGCTGTTGTCTCCCTGGCTCCGTTGCCACCTTGCCAGTCTCTGCTGCCATCAAGGATGAAGCCTAAAGCTGCAGCAGACAGCCATCTGCATCTACACCTTAACCTAACCCTGACCTCTCTGCCTCATGAATGGATTTTATCCCGAACCTAATCCTGCACCCACCAGACCATTTTCCCCCTGCCTTGACACCGCATGGACTGCGATAGACTCTGCAAAATCACATCATCATACACACACGCAGTCACACACAGTCAGTCACTGCTGGTCACGGTCACCGGAGAATGGCAGCTTCAGGTGTCACCAGGACTGGCTTTTAAGTGTTCAGGCTACCTGTGCAATCCCCCTGAGTTCTTCTGTCCCCTCCATCACAGTGACGCATCTCTCTTTTCCTCCACCGTGTATTTGCAGGTATAAAGTAAATAAATATCCCAAGGAAACACAGCATTGGAGGTACAGATCAACTGAAAAATCACACGCAGACGCAGTATTCAAGGTAATGCTCAAAAAAATGTCTGCCATCTGCTGGCGGAAAGTCTGCACTGCAGGCTGTATGTGTGATATGCTGCCACCCTGTGGACAAAAAGCAGAACCGACTGAGCGCGATATCAATCAGACATGGCATGTTTGCTTTCCCGAGGTCTCGTAATCTAAGAGCTATTTCTCTACTCTAATGCTCTGCTGTCCCTGCTGCCGTCTCCCAGTCCCTGCTGCCGTCTCCCTGTCCCTGCTGCCGTCTCCCCAGACTTCTCTGCCGTTTGCTCGTCTCCGCTGACAGTTTTCCAGGAGTCTCTGCCGTTTGACAGCCCCCTACGCTCTGCTGCCTTTTGCCAGCCTCTTCAGACTCCAGTGCCATTGGCCCTTCTCCGCTACCGTCTCAGTCTCCCTACACTCCACTAACTTCTGTCGGTCTCTTCAGAGTCCCCTGCGATCTGCCAGACTCCCCAGACTCTGCTGCCTTGTGCCAGTCTCCCCAGACTCAACTACTGTCTTCTCTGACTCCACTACCATTTCCCGGTCTTCTCAGCTGTCAGCCAGTCTCCCAGGCCCTGCTGCTGTCTCCCAGGCCCTGCTGTCATCTCCCAGGCCCTGCTGCCTTCTCCCCAGACTTCTCTGCCATTTGCTTGTCTCCGCTGACGCCTAACAGTTTCCCAGGAGTCGCTGCCGTTTGACAGCCCCCTACGCTCCACTAACTTCTGCTGGTCTCTTCAGAGTCCCCTACGATCTGCCAGACTCTGCTGCCTTGTGCCAGTCTCCCCAGACTCATCTCCTGTCTTCTCTGACTCCACTACCATTTCCCGTTTTTCTAAGCTGTCAGCCAGTCTCCTAGTCTCTGCCAGGGCCGGACTGGGACTGAAAAGCAGCCCTGGAAAAATTTGGAGACCAGCCCCATATAGTTTATCTCACGGTGAAGCTCTTATACCCACACGCACCCCTTATACACACCCGAGTCACACTATGTGCCATTCTTTTTATCTCATTATTTGTATTAAAATGCCAGAAAGCAAAAGTGTTAAAAGACCCTAATAAATGAAATGCATTACACATAATGGGATCAAAACATTTACTACTGCGAACATTTTTAGATGAAAGAGTTCCATTTTATTCAGTGGAACAAAACACTGATCACATTATTCTTCACGATATTCTGGTAAGAAACTTTTATTCCTTTATTAATTCATGTAGACTATTTTTTCCATATTTAATAAAAGCTATGATTGAGACATGTTTGGTTTTTATTTCCTTTCATTTGACAACCTACCCCCGAGTTATGCACCTCTGCCCCCAGGCTTGCCACTCTGCCCCCTGATATGCCTTCTAACCCCCTATATGCCACTCTGCCTCCAGAAATGCCTTATACCCCCTATATGCCACTCTATCCCATGATATGCCTTCTAACCCCCTATATGCCACTCTGCCATATAGGGGGTTAAAAGGCATATCATGGGGCACTCTGCCTCCAGAAAAGCCTTATGCCCCCTATATGCCACTCTGCCTCCCTGATATGCTTTATACCCTCCTACATGCCACTCTGCCCCATAATATGCCCTTTAATCCCCTATATGCCACTCTGCCTCCAGAAATGCCTTTTACTCCCTATGTCACTCTGCCTCCAGAAATGCCTTATATCCCCCATATGCCACTCTGCCTCCCTGATATGCCTCAACCCTCCTATATGCCCCTCTGCCCCGTGATATGCCTTTTAACCCCCTTTTTGCCACTCCACCTCCAGATATGCCTTTTGACCCCCTATATGTCACTCTGCATCCAGAAATGCCTTATACCCCTATATGCCGCTCTGTCCCATGATATGCCTTCTAACCCCCTATATGCCACTCTGCCATATAGGGGGTTAAAAGGCATATCATGGGACAGAGTGGCATATAGGGGGGTATAAGGCATTTCTGGAGGCAGAGTGGCATAAAGGGGGTTAAAAGGCATATCATGGGGCACTCTGCCTACAGAAAAGCCGTATGCCCCCTATATGCCATTCTGCCTCCCCAATATGCTTTATACCCTCCTATATGCCCCTCTGCCCCATGACATCCCTTTTAACTCCCTTTATGCCACTCTGCCTCCAGATATGCCGTTGACCCCCTATATGTCAATCTGCATCCAGAAATGCCTTATACCCCTATATGCCACTCTGGCATATAGGGGGTTAAAAGGCATACCATGGGGCAGAGTGGCATATAGGGGGGTATAAGGCATTTCTGGAGGCAGAGTGGCATAAAGGGGGTGAAAAGGCATATCATGGGGCACTCTAGCTCCAGAAAAGCCTTATACCCCCCTATATGCCACTCTGCCTCCCTGATATGCCTCAACCCTCCTATATGGCACTCTGTCCCATGATATGCCTTCTAACCCCCTATATGCCACTCTGCCATATAGGAGGTTAAAAGGCATATCATGGGACATTTTTGTTTACTTTATATGGCAAGCCGATCCAGCTTGCCATATTAAATGAAAAATAATATATGCCACTCTGTCCCATGATATGCCTTCTAACCCCCTATATGCCACTCTGCCATATAGGGGGCTAAAAGGCATATCATGGGACAGAGTGGCATATAGGGGGTATAAGGCATTTCTGGAGGCAGAGTGGCATGAAGGGGGTTAAAAGGCATATCATGGGGCACTCTGCCTCCAGAAAAGCCTTATGCCCCCTATATGCCACTCTGCCTCCCCGATATGCTTTATACCCTCCTATATGCTCCTCTGCCCCATGATATACCTTTTAACCCCCTTTATGCCACTGCCTCCAGATATGCCTTTTGACCCCCTATATGTCACTCTGCATCCAGAAATGCCTTATACCCCTATATGCAACTCTGGCATATAGGGGGTTAAAAGGCATATCATGGGACAGAGTGGCATATAGGGGGATATAAGGCATTTCTGGAGGCAGAGTGGCATATAGGGGGGGACACTTACATACACACACATGCCGATTTTTTTTGTTTTTAACAAATACAAAAAACATTATACAGTACAAAAAATACATTATTTTACTCACCTTCTACTTCTCTTGACTTCCTGGTAGCTGCACACTGTTCTCCTCTATGCTGACAGGATGCCACTGACCTGACATCCGGTGCTGCAGCAGTCTGAGTGCGAGGGGGCGGAGCTTCCACCTCACGCTGCTCCCATCACTATGCAGCCATCAGACTGTTGGGAATGTAAACTAAACGGCCGGTGTGTGCTGATGCCGCCGGCCGGAGCTACTTTAACACTTTTTTTTTTTATTTATATGGTAAGCTGGATCGGCTCGCCATATAAAGCAAAAAAAAAAGTATTAAAGCAGAGGCGGCCGGCGGCATCAGCACGCTTTGATTAGATTTTGGGCAGCCTGGGGGGCAGCTCAGCGGCTGTCTTCATGGTAAGTCTGCCGGCCGCCCAACCCACGGATCTTCCGGCCCACCGGGAGATTTCCCGGTATCCCGGTGGGCCAGTCCGGCCCTGGTCTCTGCTGCCGTCTCCCAGTCTCTGCTGCCGTCTCCCAGTCTCTGCTACCGTCTCCCAGTCTCTGCTGCCGTCTCCCAGTCTCTGCTGCCGTCTCCCAGTCTCTGCTGCCGTCTCCCAGTCTCTGCTGCCGTCTCCCAGTCTCTGCTGCCGTCTCCCAGGCGTTGCTGCCGTCTCCCCAGACTTCTCTGCCATTTGCTCGTCTCCGCTGACGCCTAACAGTTTCCCAGGAGTCGCTGCCGTTTGACAGCCCCCTACGCTCCACTAACTTCTGCTGGTCTCTTCAGAGTCCCCTACGATCTGCCAGTCTCCCCAGACTCTGCTGCCTTGTGCCAGTCTCCCCAGACTCAACTCCTGTCTTCTCTGACTCCACTACCATTTCCCGTTCTTCTAAGCTGTCAGCCAGTCTCCCAGTCTCTGCTGCCGTCTCCCAGACTGCGATGGCACCTTCCTGTCTCCGCAAACTCCACCGCCATTTTTCTGTCTTTGCAGCCTTCTGCCAGTCTTCTCACACCCCGACGCCTTCGGTCAGTGTCCCCAGACTCTGCTGTTGTCTCCCAGGCTCCGTTGCCATCTTGCCAGTCTCTGCTGCCATCAAGGATGAAGCCTAAAGCTGCAGCAGATAGCTATCTGCATCTACACCTTAACCTAACCCTGACCTCTCTGCCTCATGAAGGGATTTTATCCCGAACCTAATCCTGCACCTACCAGACCATTTTCCCCTTACCTTGACACCGCATGGACTGTGATAGACTCTGCAAAATCACATCATCATCATACACACACGCAGTCAAACACAGTCAGTCACTGCTGGTCACGGTCACCGGAGAATGGCAGCTTCAGTTGTCACCAGGACTGGCTTTTAAGTGTTCAGGCTACCTGTGCAATCCCCCTGAGTTCTTCTGTCCCCTCCATCACAGTGACGCATCTCTCTTTTCCTCCACCGTGTATTTGCAGGTATAAAGTAAATAAATATCCCAAGGAAACACAGCATTGGAGGTACAGATCAACTGAAAAATCACACGCAGACGCAGTATTCAAGGTAATGCTCAAAAAAATGTCTGCCATCTGCTGGCGGAAAGTCTGCACTGCAGGCTGTATGTGTGATATGCTGCCACCCTGTGGACAAAAAGCAGAACCGACTGAGTGCGATATCAATCAGACATGGCATGTTTGCTTTCCCGAGGTCTCGTAATCTAAGAGCTATTTCTCTACTCTAATGCTCTGCTGTCCCTGCTGCCGTCTCCCAGTCCCTGCTGCCGTCTCCCAGTCCCTGCTGCCGTCTCTCAGTCCCTGCTGCCGTCTCCCCAGACTTCTTTGCCATTTGCTCGTCTCCGATGACAGTTTCCACTAACTTCTGCCGGTCTCTTCAGAGTCCCCTGCGATCTGCCAGTCTCCACAGACTCTGCTGCCTTGTGCCAGTCTCCCCAGACTCAACTACTGTCTTCTCTGACTCCACTACCATTTCCCGGTCTTCTCAGCTGTCAGCCAGTCTCCCAGGCCCTGCTGCCGTCTCCCAGGCCCTGCTGTCATCTCCCAGGCCCTGCTGCCGTCTCCCCAGACTTCGCTGCCATTTGCTCGTCTCGGCTAACGCCTAACAGTTTCCCAGGAGTCGCTGCCATTTGACAGCCCCCTACGCTCCACTAACTTCTGCTGGTCTCTTCAGAGTCCCCTACAATCTGCCAGTCTCCCCAGACTCTGCTGCCTTGTGCCAGTCTCCCCAGACTAAACTCCTGTCTTCTCTGACTCCACTACCATTTCCCGTTCTTCTAAGCTGTCAGCCAGTCTCCCAGTCTCTGCTGCCGTCTCCCAGTCTCTGCTGCCGTCTCCCAGACTGCGATAGCACCTCTTACACTCTGTTACTGCCTCTTACACTCTGTCACTGTCTCTTACACTCTGTCACTGTCTCTTACACTCTGTTACTGTCTCTTAAACTCTGCTACTGTCTATAACACTCTCTTACACTCTGTTACTGTCTATTACACTCTGCTACTGTCTCTTACACTCTCTAACACTATGTTACACTCTGCTACAGTCTATTACACTCTGCTACTGTCTCTTACACTCTGCTATTGTCTCTTACACTCTGCAACTGTCTATAACACTCTCTTACACTCTGTTACTGTCTATTACACTCTGCTGCTGTCTCTTACACTCTCTTATACTCTGCTGCTGTCTCTTACACTCTGTTACTGTCTCTTACACTCTCTTACACTCTGTAACTGTCTCTTACACTCTCTTACACTCTGTTACTGTCTCCTATACTATGTTACTGTCTCCTATACTCTGTTACACTCTCTTACACTCCGCTACTGTCTCATATACTCTTTTACTGTCTCTTACACAGGTTTACGAGGTCTACGCGAAGACATCCCCAAAGACGTTCACAGTATACTGAGATCATTCAGGACTATGTGATCCTAGAGGACGGTATATGCCATGTGACACTCTGTTACACTCTACTACACTCTACTACTGTCTCTTTCACTCTGCTACTGTCTCTTCCACTCTGTTACTGTCTCTTACACTCTGCTACTGTCTCTTACACTCTGCTACTGTCTCTTACACTCTGCTATTGTCTCTTACACTCTGCTACTGTCTATAACACTCTCTTACACTCTGTTACTGTCTATTACACTCTGCTATTGTCTCTTACACTCGCTTACACTATGTTACACTCTCTTACACTCTGCTGCTGTCTCTTACACTCTGTTACTGTCTATTACACTCTGCTGCTGTCTCTTACACTCTGTTACTGTCTCTTACACTCTCTTACACTCTGTTACACTCTCTTACACGCTGTTACACTCTCTTACACTCTGTTACTGTCTCTTACACTCTGCTACTGTTTCTTACACTCTGCTACTGTCTCTTACACTCTGCTACTGTCTCTTTCACTCTGTTACTGTCTCTTACACTCTACTACACTCTCGTACACTCTGTTACTGTCTATTACACTCTGCTACTGTCTCTTACACTCTCTTGCACTATGTTACACTCTGCTACAGTCTATTACACTCTGCTACTGTCTCTTACACTCTGCTACTGTCTCTTACACTCTGCTATTGTCTCTTACACTCTGCTATTGTCTCTTACACTCTGCTACTGTCTATAACACTCTCTTACACTCTGTTACTGTCTATTACACTCTGCGACTGTCTCTTGCACTCTCTTACACTCTGCTGCTGTCTCTTACACTCTGTTACTGTCTCTTACACTCTGTTACACTCTCTTACACTCTGTAACTGTCTCTTACACTCTCTTACACTCTGTTACTGTCTCCTATACTCTGTTACTGTCTCCTATACTCTGTTACTGTCTCCTATACTCTGTTACACTCTCTTACACTCTGCTACTGTCTCATATACTCTGTTACTGTCTCCTATACTCTGTTACTGTCTCCTATACTCTGTTACACTCTCTTACACTCTGCTACTGTCTCATATACTCTGTTACCATCTCTTACTCTCTGCTACTGTCTCATATACTCTGTTACTGTCTCCTATACTCTGTTACTGTCTCCTATACTCTGTTACACTCTCTTACACTCTGTTACTGTCTCATATACTCTGTTACCATCTCTTACTCTCTGCTACTGTCTCTTACACAGGTTTACGATGTCTACGCGAAGAGATCCCCAAAGACGTTCACAGTATACTGAGATCATTCAGGACTATGTGGTCCTAGAGGACGGTATATGGCATGTGACACTCTCTTACACTCTACTACACTCTACTACACTCTACTACTGTTTCTTTCACTCTGCTACTGTCTCTTACACTCTGTTACTGTCTCTTACACTCTGCTACTGTATCTTACACTCTGCTATTGTCTCTTACACTCTGCTACTGTCTATAACACTCTCTTACACTCTGTTACTGTCTATTACACTCTGTTACTGTCTCTTACACTCTGTTACAGTCTCTTACACTCTGCTGCTGTCTCTTACACTCTGTTACTGTCTCTTACACTCTGCTACTGTATCTTACACTCTGCTATTGTCTCTTACACTCTGCTACTGTCTATAACACTCTCTTACACTCAGTTACTGTCTATTACACTCTGTTACTGTCTCTTACACTCTGTTACACTCTGTTTCACTCTCTTACACTCTGTAACTGTCTCTTACACTCTCTTACACTCTGTTACTGTCTCCTATACTATGTTACTGTCTCCTATACTCTGTTACACTCTCTTACACTCCGCTACTGTCTCATATACTCTTTTACTGTCTCTTACACAGGTTTACGATGTCTACGCGAAGAGATCCCCAAAGACGTTCACAGTATACTGAGATCATTCAGGACTATGTGATCCTAGAGGACGGTATATGCCATGTGACGCTCTGTTACACTCTACTACACTCTACTACTGTCTCTTTCACTCTGCTACTGTCTCTTCCACTCTGTTACTGTCTCTTACACTCTGTTACTGTCTCTTACACTCTGCTACTGTCTCTTACACTCTGCTATTGTCTCTTACACTCTGCTACTGTCTATAACACTCTCTTACACTCTGTTACTGTCTATTAAACTCTGCTACTGTCTCTTACACTCTCTTACACTATGTTACA
Source organism: Spea bombifrons (assembly GCF_027358695.1). Lineage (NCBI taxonomy): Eukaryota > Metazoa > Chordata > Amphibia > Anura > Pelobatidae > Spea > Spea bombifrons. The sequence continues at coordinate 41,677,944 of NC_071096.1, read as the reverse complement.
CTCTGCTGCTGTCTTACACTCTGTTACTGTCTCTGACACTCTCCTACACTCTGTTACTGTCTATTACACTCTGCTGCTGTCTCTTACACTCTGTTACTGTCTCTTACACTCTGTTACTGTCTCTAGCGCTCTCCTACACTCTGTTACTGTCTCTTACACTCTGTTACCCTCTCTTACACGCTGTTACACTCTGTTACTGTCTCTTACACTCTCTTACACTCTGCTACTGTCTCTTACACTCTGCTACTGTCTCTTACACTCTGCTACTCTCTCTTTCACTCTGCTTCTGTCTCTTACACTCTGCTACTGTCTATTACGCTCTGTTACTGTCTCTTACACTCTACTACACTCTCGTACACTCTGTTACTGTTTATTACACTCTGCTACTGTCTCTTACACTATGTTACACTCTGCTACAGTCTATTACACTCTGCTACTGTCTCTTACACTCTGCTATTGTCTCTTACACTCTGCTACTGTCTATAACACTCTCTTACACTCTGTTACTGTCTATTACACTCTGCGACTGTCTCTTGCGCTCTCTTACTGTTGGTTGAAATAATGGTCGAATTCTCCACAGAAAGAGTTTCCTTTAATTAGATCATGCGCATAATCGAGACAAGGCACACAACACACAAAAGTCGAAGCGTTGTCTGATTACATGTTTGGATTACATGGTTTATATAGCATCTTATCTACTTCTAATAGCATGCATTATTATGATTGGTTACTTTTCAAGCAAGTTACACCTCTTTAAGCTGCATAATTAAGAATGGCCTAGACTTGACCCTTTGCACATATATATAGAACAACATAGAGTAGACGTGTTGGCGGGAACTTGTCCATATATCATAGACTAGACATTCCCTGCTTTCTTATGTCTTTGTTCAGGAATAATATTTACGATAACATAAGCTTTCTTCTAACACTTACACTCTGCTGCTGTCTCTTTCACTCTGTTACACTCTCTTACACTCTCCTACACTCTGTTACTGTCTCCTATACTCTGTTACTGTCTCCTATACTCTGTTACACTCTCTTACACTCTGCTACTGTCTCATATACTCTGTTACCATCTCTTACTCTCTGCTACTGTCTCTTACACAGGTTTACGATGTCTACGCGAAGAGATCCCCAAAGACGTTCACAGTATACTGAGATCATTCAGGACTATGTGGTCCTAGAGGACGGTATATGCCATGTGACACTCTCTTACACTCTACTACACTCTACTACACTCTACTACTGTTTCTTTCACTCTGCTACTGTCTCTTTCACTCTGTTACTGTCTCTTACACTCTCTTACTGTCTCTTAAACTCTGCTACTGTCTATAACACTCTCTTACACTCTGTTACTGTCTATTACACTCTGCTACTGTCTCTTACACTCTCTTACACGCTGTTACACTCTCTTACACTCTGTTACTGTCTCTTACACTCTCTTACAATCTGCTACTGTCTCTTACACTCTGCTACTGTCTCTTACGCTCTGTTACTGTCTCTTACGCTCTGTTACTGTCTCTTACACTATACTACACTCTCGTACACTCTGTTACTGTCTCTTACACTCTCTTACTCTCTCCTACACTCTGCTACTGTCTCTTACACCCTCTTACACTCTGTTACTGTCTCTTACACTCTGTTACTGTCTCTTAAACTCTGCTACTGTCTTTAACACTCTCTTACACTCTGTTACTGTCAATTACACTCTGCTACTGTCTCTTACACTCTCTTACACTCTGTTACTGTCTATTACACTCTGCTACTGTCTCTTACACTCTCTTACACTATGTTACACTCTCTTACACTCTGTTGCTGTCTCTTACACTCTGTTACTGTCTCTTACACTCTTTTACTGTCTCTTACACTCTGTTACTGTCTCTTACACTCTCCTACACTCTGTTACTGTCTCTTACACTCTCTTACACTCTGTTACACTCTCTTACATGCTGTTACACTCTCTTACACTCTGTTACTGTCTCTTACACTCTGCTACTGTCTCTTACACTCTGCTACTCTCTGTTTCACTCTGCTTCTGTCTCTTACGCTCTCTTACACTCTCCTACACTCTCTTACACTCTCCTACACTATGCTACTGTCTCTTACACCCTCTTACACTCTGTTACTGTCTCTTACACTCTCTTACACGCTGTTACACTCTCTTACACGCTGTTACACCCTCTTACACACTGTTACTGTCTCTTACACTCTCTTACACTCTGCTACTGTCTCTTACACTCTGTTACTGTATCTTACACTCTGCTACTGTCTCTTACACTCTGTTACTGTCTCTTTCACTCTGCTACTATCTCTTACGCTCTGGTACTGTCTCTTACACTCTACTACACTGTCATACACTCTGTTACTGTCTCCTACCCTCTGTTACTGACTCTTACACTCTGTTACTGTCTCCTATACTCTGTTACTGTCTCCTATACTCTGTTACACTCTCTTACACTCTGCTGCTGTCTCATATACTCTGTTACTGTCTCTTACACTCTGTTACTGTCTCTTACACTCTCTTACACTCTCCTACACTCTGCTACTGTCTCTTACACCCTCTTACACTCTGTTACTGTCTCTTACACTCTGTAACACTCTCTTATACTCTGTTACTGTCTCTTACATTCTCTTACACTCTGTTACTGTCTCCTATACTCTGTTACACTCTCTTACACTCTGCTACTGTCTCATATACTCTGTTACCGTCTCTTACTCTCTGCTACTGTCTCTTACACAGGTTTACGATGTCTACGCGAAGAGATCCCCAAAGACGTTCACAGTATACTGAGATCATTCGGGACTATGTGATCCTAGAGGACGGTATATGCCATGTGACACTCTCTTACACTCTACTACACTCTACTACTGTCTCTTTCACTCTGCTACTGTCTCTTACACTCTGTTACTGTCTCTTACACTCTGTTACTGTCTCTTACACTCTGCTACTGTATCTTACACTCTGCTATTGTCCCTTACACTCTGCTACTGTCTATAACACTCTTACACTCTGTTACTGTCTATTACACTCTGCTACTGTCTCTTACACTCTCTTACACTCTGTTACACTCTGCTACAGTCTATTACACTCTGCTACTGTCTCTTACACTCTGCTATTGTCTCTTACACTCTGCTACTGTCTATAACACTCTCTTACACTCTGTTACTGTCTATTACACTCTGCTACTGTCTCTTACACTCTCTTACACTATGTTACACTCTCTTACACTCTGCTGCTCTCTCTTACACTCTGTTACTGTCTCTTACACTCTCTTACACGCTGTTACACTCTCTTACACACTGTTACACTCTCTTACACTCTGCTACTGTCTCTTACACTCTGCTACTCTCTCTTTCACTCTGCTTCTGTCTCTTACACTCTGCTACTGTCTCTTACGCTCTGTTACTGTCTCTTACACTCTACTACACTCTCGTACACTCTGTTACTGTCTCTTACACTCTGTTACTGTCTGTTACACTCTGTTACTGTCTCGTACACTCTGTTACTGTCTCTTACACTCTGTTACACTCTCTTACACTCTGTTATTGTCTCTTACACTCTGTTACTGTCTCGTACACTCTGTTACTGTCTCTTACACTCTGTTACTGTCTCTTACACTCTGTTACACTCTCTTACACTCTGTTGCTGTCTCTTACACTCTGTTACTGTCTCTTACACTCTTTTACACTCTGCTACTGTCTCTTACACCCTCTTTCACTCTGTTACTGTCTCTTACACTCTCTTACACTCTGTTACACTCTCGTACACGCTGTTACACTCTCTTACACACTGTTACACCCTCTTACACACTGTTACTGTCTCTTACACTCTGTTACTGTCTCTTACACTCTGCTACTGTCTCTTACATTCTGTTACTGTCACTTACACTCTGCTACTGTCTCTTACACTCTGTTACTGTCTATTTCACTCTGCTACTGTCTCTTACACTCTGCTACTATCTCTTACGCTCTGTTATTGTCTATGACTATGTGATCCTAGAGGACGGTATATGCCATGTGACACTCTCTTACACTCTACTACACTCTACTACTGTCTCTTTCACTCTGCTACTGTCTCTTACACTCTGTTACTGTCTCTTACACTCTGTTACTGTCTCTTACACTCTGCTACTGTATCTTACACTCTGCTATTGTCTCTTACACTCTGCTACTGTCTATAACACTCTTACACTCTGTTACTGTCTATTACACTCTGCTACTGTCTCTTACACTCTCTTACACTCTGTTACACTCTGCTACAGTCTATTACACTCTGCTACTGTCTCTTACACTCTGCTATTGTCTCTTACACTCTGCTACTGTCTATAACACTCTCTTACACTCTGTTACTGTCTATTACACTCTGCTACTGTCTCTTACACTCTCTTACACTATGTTACACTCTCTTACACTCTGCTGCTCTCTCTTACACTCTGTTACTGTCTCTTACACTCTCTTACACGCTGTTACACTCTCTTACACACTGTTACACTCTCTTACACTCTGCTACTGTCTCTTACACTCTGCTACTCTCTCTTTCACTCTGCTTCTGTCTCTTACACTCTGCTACTGTCTCTTACGCTCTGTTACTGTCTCTTACACTCTACTACACTCTCGTACACTCTGTTACTGTCTGTTACACTCTGTTACTGTCTGTTACACTCTGTTACTGTCTCGTACACTCTGTTACTGTCTCTTACACTCTGTTACACTCTCTTACACTCTGTTATTGTCTCTTACACTCTGTTACTGTCTCGTACACTCTGTTACTGTCTCTTACACTCTGTTACTGTCTCTTACACTCTGTTACACTCTCTTACACTCTGTTGCTGTCTCTTACACTCTGTTACTGTCTCTTACACTCTTTTACACTCTGCTACTGTCTCTTACACCCTCTTTCACTCTGTTACTGTCTCTTACACTCTCTTACACTCTGTTACACTCTCGTACACGCTGTTACACTCTCTTACACACTGTTACACCCTCTTACACACTGTTACTGTCTCTTACACTCTGTTACTGTCTCTTACACTCTGCTACTGTCTCTTACATTCTGTTACTGTCACTTACACTCTGCTACTGTCTCTTACACTCTGTTACTGTCTATTTCACTCTGCTACTGTCTCTTACACTCTGCTACTATCTCTTACGCTCTTTTACTGTCTCTTACACTCTACTACACTGTCATACACTCTGTTACTGTATCTTACACTCTGTTACTGTCTCGTACACTCTGTTACTGTCTCTTACACTCTGTTACTGTCTCCTATACTCTGTTACTGTCTCCTATACTCTGTTACACTCTCTTACATTCTGCTGCTGTCTCATATACTCTGTTACTGTCTCTTACACTCTGTTACTGTCTCTTACACTCTGTTACTGTCTCCTATACTCTGTTACTGTCTCCTATACTCTGTTACACTCACTTACACTCTGCTGCTGTCTCATATACTCTGTTACTGTCTCTTACACTCTGTTACTGTCTCTTACACTCTCTTACACTCTCTTACACTCTCCTACACTCTGCTACTGCCTTACACCCTCTTACACTCTGTTACACTCTCTTACACTCTGTTACTGTCTCTTACATTCTCTTACACTCTGTTACTGTCTCCTATACTCTGTTACCGTCTCTTACTCTCTGCTACTGTCTCTTACACAGGTTTACGATGTCTACGCGAAGAGATCCCCAAAGACGTTCACAGTATACTGAGATCATTCTGGACTATGTGATCCTAGAGGACGGTATATGCCATGTGACACTCTCTTACACTCTACTACACTCTACTACACTCTGTTACTGTCTCTTACACTCTGTTACTGTCTCGTACACTCTGTTACTGTCTCTTACACTCTGTTACATTCTCTTACACTCTGTTACTGTCTACTGTCTCTTACACTCTCTTACACTCTGCTGCTGTCTCTTACACTCTGTTACTGTCTCTTACACTCTGTTACTGTCTCTTACACTCTCTTACACTCTCTTACACTCTCCTACACTCTGCTACTGTCTCTTACACCCTCTTACACTCTGTTACTGTCTCTTACACTCTCTTACACTCTGTTACACTCTTTTACACGCTGTTACACCCTCTTACACACTGTTACTGTCTCTTACACTCTTACACTCTGCTACTGTCTCTTACACTCTGTTACTGTCTCTTACACTCTGCTACTGTCTCCTACACTCTGTTACTGTCTCGTTCACTCTGCTACTGTCTCTTACACTCTGCTACTATCTCTTACGCTCTGTTACTGTCTCTTACACTCTACTACACTGTCATACACTCTGTTACTGTCTCGTACACTCTGTTACTGTCTCTTACACTCTGTTACTGTCTCCTATACTCTGCTGCTGTCTCATATACTCTGTTACACTCTCTTACACTCTGCTGCTGTCTCATATACTCTGTTACTGTCTCTTACACTCTGTTACTGTCTCTTACACTCTGTTACTGTCTATTTCAATCTGCTACTGTCTCTTACACTCTGCTACTATCTCTTACGCTCTGTTACTGTCTCTTACACTCTACTACGCTGTCATACACTCTGTTACTGTATCTTACACTCTGTTACTGTCTCGTACAGTCTGTTACTGTCTCTTACACTCTGTTACTGTCTCCTATACTCTGTTACTGTCTCCTATACTCTGTTACTGTCTCCTATACTCTGTTACACTCTCTTACACTCTGTTACACCCTCTTACACACTGTTACTGTCTCTTACACTCTCTTTCTCTCTGTTACTGTCACTTACACTCTGCTACTGTCTCTTACACTCTGTTACTGTCTATTTCACTCTGCTACTGTCTCTTACACTCTGCTACTCTCTCTTACGCTCTGTTACTGTCTCTTACACTCTACTACACTGTCATATACTCTGTTACTGTATCTTACACTCTGTTACTGTCTCGTACACTCTGTTACTGTCTCTTACACTCTGTTACTGTCTCCTATACTCTGTTACTGTCTCCTATACTCTGTTACTGTCTCTTACACTCTGTTACTGTCTCCTATACTCTGTTACTGTCTCCTATACTCTGTTACACTCTCTTACACTCTGTTACACCCTCTTACACACTGTTACTGTCTATTACACTCTGCTACTGTCTCTTACATTCTGTTACTGTCACTTACACTCTGCTACTGTCTCTTACACTCTGTTACTGTCTATTTCACTCTGCTACTATCTCTTACGCTCTGTTACTGTCTCTTACACTCTACTACACTGTCATACACTCTGTTACTGTATCTTACACTCTGTTACTGTCTCGTACACTCTGTTACTGTCTTTTACACTCTGTTACTGTCTCCTATACTCTGTTACTGTCTCTTACACTCTGTTACTGTCTCCTATACTCTGTTACTGTCTCCTATACTCTGTTACACTCTCTTACACTCTGCTGCTGTCTCATATACTCTGTTACTGTCTCTTACACTCTGTTACTGTCTCTTACACTCTCTTACCCTCTCCTACACTCTGCTACTGTCTCTTACACCCTCTTACACTCTGTTACTGTCTCTTACACTCTCTTACACTCTGTTACACTCTCTTACACGCTGTTACACCCTCTTACACACTGTTACTGTCTCTTACACTCTCTTACACTCTGCTACTGTCTCTTACCCTCTGTTACTGTCTCTTACACTCTGCTACTGTCTCCTACACTCTGTTACTGTCTCTTTCATTCTGCTACTGTCTCTTACACTCTGCTACTATCTCTTACGCTCTGTTACTGTCTCTTACACTCTACTACACTGTCATACACTCTGTTACTGTATCTTACACTCTGTTACTGTCTCTTACACTCTGTTACTGTCTCCTATACTCTGTTACTGTCTCCTATACTCTGTTACTGTCTCTTACACTCTGTTACTGTCTCCTATACTCTGTTACTGTCTCCTATACTCTGTTACACTCTCTTACACTCTGTTACACCCTCTTACACACTGTTACTGTCTCTTACACTCTCTTACACTCTGCTACTGTCTCTTACATTCTGTTACTGTCACTTACACTCTGCTACTGTCTCTTACACTCTGTTACTGTCTATTTCACTCTGCTACTGTCTCTTACACTCTGCTACTATCTCTTACGCTCTGTTACTGTCTCTTACACTCTACTACACTGTCATACACTCTGTTACTGTATCTTACACTCTGTTACTGTCTCGTACACTCTGTTACTGTCTCTTACACTCTTTTACTGTCTCCTATACTCTGTTACTGTCTCTTACACTCTGTTACTGTCTCCTATACTCTGTTACTGTCTCCTATACTCTGTTACACTCTCTTACACTCTCGTACACTCTGTTACTGTCTCTTACACTCTGTTACTGTCTCCTATACTCTGTTACTGTCTTTTACACTCTGTTACTGTCTCTTACACTCTGTTACTGTCTCCTATACTCTGTTACTGTCTTTTACACTCTGGTACTGTCTCCTATACTCTGTTACTGTCTCCTATACTCTGTTACACTCTCTTACACTCTGCTGCTGTCTCATATACTCTGTTACTGTCTCTTACACTATGTTACTGTCTCTTACACTCTCTTACCCTCTCCTACACTCTGCTACTGTCTCTTACACCCTCTTACACTCTGTTACTGTCTCTTACACTCTCTTACACTCTGTTACACTCTCTTACACTCTGTTACACCCTCTTACACACTGTTACTGTCTCTTACACTCTCTTACACTCTGCTACTGTCTCTTACATTCTGTTACTGTCACTTACACTCTGCTACTGTCTCTTACACTCTGTTACTGTCTATTTCACTCTGCTACTGTCTCTTACACTCTGTTACTGTCTCTTACACTCTGCTACTGTCTCCTACACTCTGTTACTGTCTCTTTCACTCTGCTACTGTCTCTTACACTCTGCTACTATCTCTTACGCTCTGTTACTGTCTCTTACACTCTACTACACTGTCATACACTCTGTTACTGTATCTTACACTCTGTTACTGTCTCGTACACTCTGTTACTGTCTCTTACACTCTGTTACTGCCTCCTATACTCTGTTACACTCTCTTACACTCTGTTACACCCTCTTACACACTGTTACTGTCTCTTACACTCTCTTACACTCTGCTACTGTCTCTTACATTCTGTTACTGTCACTTACACTCTGCTACTGTCTCTTACACTCTGTTACTGTCTCTTACACTCTGTTACTGTCTTTTACACTCTGTTACTGTCTCCTATACTCTGTTACTGTCTCCTATACTCTGTTACACTCTCTTACACTCTGCTGCTGTCTCATATACTCTGTTACTGTCTCTTACACTCTGTTACTGTCTCTTACACTCTCTTACACTCTCTTACACTCTGTTACTGTCTCTTACATTCTCTTACACTCTGTTACTGTCTCCTATACTCTGTTACCGTCTCTTACTCTCTGCTACTGTCTCTTACACAGGTTTACGATGTCTACGCGAAGAGATCCCCAGAGACGTTCACAGTATACTGAGATCATTCTGGACTATGTGATCCTAGAGGACGGTATATGCCATGTGACACTCTCTTACACTCTACTACACTCTACTACACTCTGCTACTGTCTCTTTCACTCTGTTACTGTCTCTTTCACTCTGCTACTGTCTCTTACACTCTGCTACTATCTCTTACGCTCTGTTACTGTCTCTTACACTCTACTACACTGTCATACACTCTGTTACTGTCTCGTACACTCTGTTACTGTCTCGTACACTCTGTTACTGTCTCGTACACTCTGTTACTGTCTCTTACACTCTGTTACTGCCTCCTTTACTCTGTTACTGTCTCCTATACTCTGTTACTGTCTCTTACACTCTGTTACTGTCTCCTATACTCTGTTACTGTCTCCTATACTCTGTTACACTCTCTTACACTCTGTTACACCCTCTTACACACTGTTACTGTCTCTTACACTCTCTTACACTCTGCTACTGTCTCTTACATTCTGTTACTGTCACTTACACTATGCTACTGTCTCTTACACTCTGTTACTGTCTATTTCACTCTGCTACTGTCTCTTACCCTCTGTTACTGTCTCTTACACTCTGCTACTGTCTCCTACACTCTGTTACTGTCTCTTTCACTCTGCTACTGTCTCTTACACTCTGCTACTATCTCTTACGCTCTGTTACTGTCTCTTACACTCTACTACACTGTCATACACTCTGTTACTGTATCTTACACTCTGTTACTGTCTCGTACACTCTGTTACTGTCTCCTATACTCTGTTACTGTCTCCTATACTCTGTTACACTCTCTTACACCCTCTTACACACTGTTACTGTCTCTTACACTCTGCTACTGTCTCTTACATTCTGTTACTGTCACTTACACTCTGCTACTGTCTCTTACACTCTGTTACTGTCTATTTCACTCTGCTACTGTCTCTTACCCTCTGTTACTGTCTCTTACACTCTGCTACTGTCTCCTACACTCTGTTACTGTCTCTTTCACTCTGCTACTGTCTCTTACACTCTACTACACTGTCATACACTCTGTTACTGTCTCGTACACTCTGTTACTGTCTCGTACACTCTGTTACTGTCTCTTACACTCTGTTACTGCCTCCTATACTCTGTTACTGTCTCCTATACTCTGTTACTGTCTCTTACACTCTGTTACTGTCTCCTATACTCTGTTACTGTCTCCTATACTCTGTTACACTCTCTTACACTCTGTTACACCCTCTTACACACTGTTACTGTCTCTTACACTCTCTTACACTCTGCTACTGTCTCTTACATTCTGTTACTGTCACTTACACTCTGCTACTGTCTCTTACACTCTGTTACTGTCTCTTACACTCTGTTACTGTCTCTTACACTCTGTTACTGTCTCCTATACTCTGTTACTGTCTCCTATACTCTGTTACACTCTCTTACACTCTGCTGCTGTCTCATATACTCTGTTACTGTCTCTTACACTCTGTTACTGTCTCTTACACTCTCTTACACTCTCTTACACTCTGTTACTGTCTCTTACATTCTCTTACACTCTGTTACTGTCTCCTATACTCTGTTACCGTCTCTTACTCTCTGCTACTGTCTCTTACACAGGTTTACGATGTCTACGCGATGAGATCCCCAGAGACGTTCACAGTATACTGAGATCATTCTGGACTATGTGATCCTAGAGGACGGTATATGCCATGTGACACTCTCTTACACTCTACTACACTCTACTACACTCTGCTACTGTCTCTTTCACTCTGTTACTGTCTCTTTCACTCTGCTACTGTCTCTTACACTCTGCTACTATCTCTTACGCTCTGTTACTGTCTCTTACACTCTACTACACTGTCATACACTCTGTTACTGTATCTTACACTCTGTTACTGTCTCGTACACTCTGTTACTGTCTCTTACACTCTGTTACTGCCTCCTATACTCTGTTACTGTCTCCTATACTCTGTTACTGTCTCTTACACTCTGTTACTGTCTCCTATACTCTGTTACTGTCTCCTATACTCTGTTACACTCTCTTACACTCTGTTACACCCTCTTACACACTGTTACTGTCTCTTACACTCTCTTACACTCTGCTACTGTCTCTTACATTCTGTTACTGTCACTTACACTCTGCTACTGTCTCTAACACTCTGTTACTGTCTCTTACACTCTGTTACTGTCTCTTACACTCTGTTACTGTCTCCTATACTCTGTTACTGTCTCCTATACTCTGTTACACTCTCTTACACTCTGCTGCTGTCTCATATACTCTGTTACTGTCTCTTACACTCTGTTACTGTCTCTTACACTCTCTTACACTCTCTTACACTCTGTTACTGTCTCTTACATTCTCTTACACTCTATTACTGTCTCCTATACTCTGTTACCGTCTCTTACTCTCTGCTACTGTCTCTTACACAGGTTTACGATGTCTACGCGAAGAGATCCCCAGAGACGTTCACAGTATACTGAGATCATTCTGGACTATGTGATCCTAGAGGACGGTATATGCCATGTGACACTCTCTTACACTCTACTACACTCTACTACACTCTGCTACTGTCTCTTTCACTCTGTTACTGTCTCTTTCACTCTGCTACTGTCTCTTACACTCTGCTACTATCTCTTACGCTCTGTTACTGTCTCTTACACTCTACTACACTGTCATACACTCTGTTACTGTATCTTACACTCTGTTACTGTCTCGTACAGTCTGTTACTGTCTCTTACACTCTGTTACTGCCTCCTTTACTCTGTTACTGTCTCCTATACTCTGTTACTGTCTCCTATACTCTGTTACACTCTCTTACACTCTGTTACACCCTCTTACACACTGTTACTGTCTCTTACACTCTCTTACACTCTGCTACTGTCTCTTACATTCTGTTACTGTCACTTACACTCTGCTACTGTCTCTTACTCTCTGTTACTGTCTATTTCACTCTGCTACTGTCTCTTACCCTCTGTTACTGTCTCTTACACTCTGCTACTGTCTCCTACACTCTGTTACTGTCTCTTTCACTCTGCTACTGTCTCTTACACTCTGCTACTATCTCTTACGCTCTGTTACTGTCTCTTACACTCTACTACACTGTCATACACTCTGTTACTGTCTCGTACACTCTGTTACTGTCTCTTACACTCTGTTACTGTCTCCTATACTCTGTTACTGTCTCCTATACTCTGTTACACTCTCTTACACTCTGCTGCTGTCTCATATACTCTGTTACTGTCTCTTACACTCTGTTACTGTCTCTTACACTATCTTACACTCTCTTACCCTCTCCTACACTCTGCTACTGTCTCTTACACCCTCTTACACTCTGTTACTGTCTCTTACACTCTCTTACACTCTGTTACACTCTCTTACACGCTGTTACACCCTCTTACACACTGTTACTGTCTCTTACACTCTCTTACACTCTGCTACTGTCTCTTACCCTCTGTTACTGTCTCTTACACTCTGCTACTGTCTCTTACACTCTGTTACTGTCTCTTCCACTCTGCTACTATCTCTTACGCTCTGTTACTGTCTCTTACACTCTACTACACTGTCATACACTCTGTTACTGTATCTTACACTCTGTTACTGTCTCGTACACTCTGTTACTGTCTCTTACACTCTGTTACTGTCTCCTATACTCTGTTACTGTCTCCTATACTCTGTTACACTCTCTTACATTCTGCTGCTGTCTCATATACTCTGTTACTGTCTCTTACACTCTGTTACTGTCTCTTACACTCTGTTACTGTCTCCTATACTCTGTTACTGTCTCCTATACTCTGTTACACTCACTTACACTCTGCTGCTGTCTCATATACTCTGTTACTGTCTCTTACACTCTGTTACTGTCTCTTACACTCTCTTACACTCTCTTAAACTCTCCTACACTCTGCTACTGCCTTACACCCTCTTACACTCTGTTACTGTCTCTTACACTCTGTTACACTCTCTTACACTCTGTTACTGTCTCCTATACTCTGTTACCGTCTCTTACTCTCTGCTACTGTCTCTTACACAGGTTTACGATGTCTACGCGAAGAGATCCCCAAAGACGTTCACAGTATACTGAGATCATTCTGGACTATGTGATTCTAGAGGACGGTATATGCCATGTGACACTGTCTTACACTCTACTACACTCTACTACACTCTGCTACTGTCTCTTTCACTCTGTTACTGTCTCTTACACTCTGTTACTGTCTCTTACACTCTGTTACTGTCTCTTACACTCTGTTACTGTCTCTTAAACTCTGCTACTGTCTATAACACTCTCTTACACTCTGTTACTGTCTATTACACTCTGCTACTGTCTCTTACACTATATTACACTCTCTTACACTCTGCTGCTGTCTCTTACACTCTGTTACTGTCTCTTACACTCTCCCACTGTCTCTTACACTCTCTTACACTCTGTTACACTCTCTTACACGCTGTTACACCCTCTTACACTCTGTTACTGTCTCTTACACTCTCTTACACTCTGCTACTGTCTCTCACACTCTGCCACTGTCTCTTACACTCTGCTACTCTCTGTTTCACTCTGCTTCTGTCTCTTACACTCTGCTACTGTCTCTTACGCTCTGTTACTGTCTCTTACACTCTACTACACTCTCCTACACTCTTTTACTGTCTCTTACACTCTGTTACTGTCTCGTACACTCTGTTACTGTCTCTTACACTCTGTTACACTCTCTTACACTCTGTTACTGTCTCTTATACTCTCTTACACTCTGCTGCTGTCTCTTACACTCTGTTACTGTCTCTTACACTCTGTTACTGTCTCTTACACTCTGTTACACTCTCTTACACGCTGTTACACCCTCTTACACACTGTTACTGTCTCTTACACTCTTACACTCTGCTACTGACTCTTACACTCTGTTACTGTCTCTTACACTCTGCTACTGTCTCCTACACTCTGTTACTGTCTCGTTCACTCTGCTACTGTCTCTTACACTCTGCTACTATCTCTTACGCTCTGTTACTGTCTCTTACACTCTACTACACTGTCATACACTCTGTTACTGTCTCGTACACTCTGTTACTGTCTCTTACACTCTGTTACTGTCTCCTATACTCTGCTGCTGTCTCATATACTCTGTTACACTCTCTTACACTCTGCTGCTGTCTCATATACTCTGTTACTGTCTCTTACACTCTGTTACTGTCTCTTACACTCTGTTACTGTCTATTTCACTCTGCTACTGTCTCTTACACTCTGCTACTATCTCTTACGCTCTGTTACTGTCTCTTACACTCTACTACACTGTCATACACTCTGTTACTGTATCTTACACTCTGTTACTGTCTCGTACAGTCTGTTACTGTCTCTTACACTCTGTTACTGTCTCCTATACTCTGTTACTGTCTCCTATACTCTGTTACACTCTCTTACACTCTGTTACACCCTCTTACACACTGTTACTGTCTCTTACACTCTCTTACTCTCTGTTACTGTCACTTACACTCTGCTACTGTCTCTTACACTCTGTTACTGTCTATTTCACTCTGCTACTGTCTCTTACACTCTGCTACTATCTCTTACGCTCTGTTACTGTCTCTTACACTCTACTACACTGTCATACACTCTGTTACTGTCTCGTACACTCTGTTACTGTCTCTTACACTCTGTTACTGTCTCCTATACTCTGTTACTGTCTTTTACACTCTGTTACTGTCTCCTATACTCTGTTACTGTCTCCTATACTCTGTTACACTCTCTTACACTCTGCTGCTGTCTCATATACTCTGTTACTGTCTCTTACACTATGTTACTGTCTCTTACACTATGTTACTGTCTCTTACACTCTCTTACCCTCTCCTACACTCTGCTACTGTCTCTTACACCCTCTTACACTCTGTTACTGTCTCTTACACTCTCTTACACTCTGTTACACTCTCTTACACGCTGTTACACCCTCTTACACACTGTTACTGTCTCTTACACTCTCTTACACTCTGCTACTGTCTCTTACCCTCTGTTACTGTCTCTTACACTCTGCTACTGTCTCCTACACTCTGTTACTGTCTCTTTCACTCTGCTACTGTCTCTTACACTCTGCTACTATCTCTTACGCTCTGTTACTGTCTCTTACACTCTACTACACTGTCATACACTCTGTTACTGTCTCGTACACTCTGTTACTGTCTCTTACACTCTGTTACTGTCTCTTACACTCTGTTACTGTCTCCTATACTCTGTTACTGTCTCCTATACTCTGTTACACTCTCTTACATTCTGCTGCTGTCTCATATACTCTGTTACTGTCTCTTACACTCTGTTACTGTCTCTTACACTCTGTTACTGTCTCCTATACTCTGTTACTGTCTCCTATACTCTGTTACACTCTCTTACACTCTGCTGCTGTCTCATATACTCTGTTACTGTCTCTTACACTCTGTTACTGTCTCTTACACTCTCTTACCCTCTCCTACACTCTGCTACTGTCTCTTACACCCTCTTACACTCTGTTACTGTCTCTTACACTCTCTTACACTCTGTTACACTCTCTTACACGCTGTTACACCCTCTTACACACTGTTACTGTCTCTTACACTCTCTTACACTCTGCTACTGTCTCTTACCCTCTGTTACTGTCTCTTACACTCTGCTACTGTCTCCTACACTCTGTTACTGTCTCTTTCACTCTGCTACTGTCTCTTACACTCTGCTACTATCTCTTACGCTCTGTTACTGTCTCTTACACTCTACTACACTATCATACACTCTGTTACTGTCTCCTATACTCTGTTACTGTCTCCTATACTCTGTTACACTCTCTTACACTCTGCTGCTGTCTCATATACTCTGTTACTGTCTCTTACACTCTGTTACTGTCTCTTACACTCTACTACACTGTCATACACTCTGTTACTGTATCTTACACTCTGTTACTGTCTTGTACACTCTGTTACTGGCTCTTACACTCTGTTACTGTCTCCTCTACTCTGTTACTGTCTCCTATACTCTGTTACACTCTCTTACACTCTGCTGCTGTCTCATATACTCTGTTACTGTCTCTTACACTCTGTTACTGTCTCTTACACTCTGTTACTGTCTCCTATACTCTGTTACTGTCTCCTATACTCTGTTACACTCTCTTACACTCTGCTGCTGTCTCATATACTCTGTTACTGTCTCTTACACTCTGTTACTGTCTCTTACACTCTCTTACACTCTCTTACACTCTCTTACACTCTGCTACTGTCTTACACCCTCTTACACTCTGTTACTGTCTCTTACACTCTGTTACACTCTCTTACACTCTGTTACTGTCTCTTACATTCTCTTACACTCTGTTACTGTCTCCTATACTCTGTTACCGTCTCTTACTCTCTGCTACTGTCTCTTACACAGGTTTACGATGTCTACGCGAAGAGATCCCCAGAGACGTTCACAGTATACTGAGATCATTCTGGACTATGTGATCCTAGAGGACGGTATATTCCATGTGACACTCTCTTACACTCTACTACACTCTACTACACTCTGCTACTGTCTCTTTCACTCTGTTACTGTCTCTTTCACTCTGCTACTGTCTCTTACACTCTGCTACTATCTCTTACGCTCTGTTACTGTCTCTTACACTCTACTACACTGTCATACACTCTGTTACTGTATCTTACACTCTGTTACTGTCTCGTACACTCTGTTACTGTCTCTTACACTCTGTTACTGCCTCCTTTACTCTGTTACTGTCTCCTATACTCTGTTACTGTCTCTTACGCTCTGTTACTGTCTCCTATACTCTGTTACTGTCTCCTATACTCTGTTACACTCTCTTACACTCTGTTACACCCTCTTACACACTGTTACTGTCTCTTACACTCTCTTACACTCTGCTACTGTCTCTTACATTCTGTTACTGTCACTTACACTCTGCTACTGTCTCTTACACTCTGTTACTGTCTATTTCACTCTGCTACTGTCTCTTACCCTCTGTTACTGTCTCTTACACTCTGCTACTGTCTCCTACACTCTGTTACTGTCTCTTTCACTCTGCTACTGTCTCTTACACTCTGCTACTATCTCTTACGCTCTGTTACTGTCTCTTACACTCTACTACACTGTCATACACTCTGTTACTGTATCTTACACTCTGTTACTGTCTCGTACACTCTGTTACTGTCTCTTACACTCTGTTACTGCCTCCTATACTCTGTTACTGTCTCCTATACTCTGTTACTGTCTCTTACACTCTGTTACTGTCTCCTATACTCTGTTACTGTCTCCTATACTCTCTTACACTCTGTTACACCCTCTTACACACTGTTACTGTCTCTTACACTCTCTTACACTCTGCTACTGTCTCTTACATTCTGTTACTGTCACTTACACTCTGCTACTGTCTCTTACACTCTGTTACTGTCTCTTACACTCTGTTACTGTCTCTTACACTCTGTTACTGTCTCCTATACTCTGTTACTGTCTCCTATACTCTGTTACACTCTCTTACACTCTGCTGCTGTCTCATATACTCTGTTACTGTCTCTTACACTATGTTACTGTCTCTTACACTCTCTTCCACTCTCTTACACTCTGTTACTGTCTCTTACATTCTCTTACACTCTGTTACTGTCTCCTATACTCTGTTACCGTCTCTTACTCTCTGCTACTGTCTCTTACACAGGTTTACGATGTCTACGCGAAGAGATCCCCAGAGACGTTCACAGTATACTGAGATCATTCTCGACTATGTGGTCCTAGAGGACGGTATATGCCATGTGACACTCTCTTACACTCTACTACACTCTACTACACTCTGCTACTGTCTCTTTCACTCTGTTACTGTCTCTTTCACTCTGCTACTGTCTCTTACACTCTGCTACTATCTCTTACGCTCTGTTACTGTCTCTTACACTCTACTACACTGTCATACACTCTGTTACTGTATCTTACACTCTGTTACTGTCTCGTACACTCTGTTACTGTCTCTTACACTCTGTTACTGCCTCCTTTACTCTGTTACTGTCTCCTATACTCTGTTACTGTCTCTTACACTCTCTTACTGTCTCCTATACTCTGTTACTGTCTCCTATACTCTGTTACACTCTCTTACACTCTGTTACACCCTCTTACACACTGTTACTGTCTCTTACACTCTCTTACTCTCTGTTACTGTCACTTACACTCTGCTACTGTCTCTTACACTCTGTTACTGTCTATTTCACTCTGCTACTGTCTCTTACACTCTGCTACTATCTCTTACGCTCTGTTACTGTCTCTTACACTCTACTACACTGTCATATACTCTGTTACTGTATCTTACACTCTGTTACTGTCTCGTACACTCTGTTACTGTCTCTTACACTCTGTTACTGTCTCCTATACTCTGTTACTGTTTCTTACACTCTGTTACTGTCTCCTATACTCTGTTACACTCTCTTACACTCTGTTACACCCTCTTACACACTGTTACTGTCTCTTACACTCTGCTACTGTCTCTTACATTCTGTTACTGTCACTTACACTCTGCTACTGTCTCTTACACTCTGTTACTGTCTATTTCACTCTGCTACTGTCTCTTACACTCTGCTACTATCTCTTACGCTCTGTTACTGTCTCTTACACTCTACTACACTGTCATACACTCTGTTACTGTATCTTACACTCTGTTACTGTCTTTTACACTCTGTTACTGTCTCCTATACTCTGTTACTGTCTCTTACACTCTGTTACTGTCTCCTATACTCTGTTACTGTCTCCTATACTCTGTTACACTCTCTTACACTCTGCTGCTGTCTCATATACTCTGTTACTGTCTCTTACACTCTGTTACTGTCTCTTACACTCTCTTACCCTCTCCTACACTCTGCTACTGTCTCTTACACCCTCTTACACTCTGTTACTGTCTCTTACACTCTCTTACACTCTGTTACACTCTCTTACACGCTGTTACACCCTCTTACACACTGTTACTGTCTCTTACACTCTCTTACACTCTGCTACTGTCTCTTACCCTCTGTTACTGTCTCTTACACTCTGCTACTGTCTCCTACACTCTGTTACTGTCTCTTTCACTCTGCTACTGTCTCTTACACTCTGCTACTATCTCTTACGCTCTGTTACTGTCTCTTACACTCTACTACACTATCATACACTCTGTTACTGTCTCGTACACTCTGTTACTGTCTCTTACACTCTGTTACTGTCTCCTATACTCTGTTACTGTCTCCTATACTCTGTTACACTCTCTTACACTCTGCTGCTGTCTCATATATTCTGTTACTGTCTCTTACACTCTGTTACTGTCTCTTACACTATCTTACACTCTCTTACCCTCTCCTACACTCTGCTACTGTCTCTTACACCCTCTTACACTCTGTTACTGTCTCTTACACTCACTTACACTCTGCTACTGTCTCTTACACTCTGTTACTGTCTATTTCATTCTGCTACTGTCTCTTCCACTCTGCTACTATCTCTTACGCTCTGTTACTGTCTCTTACACTCTACAACACTGTCATACACTCTGTTACTGTATCTTACACTCTGTTACTGTCTTGTACACTCTGTTACTGGCTCTTACACTCTGTTACTGTCTCCTCTACTCTGTTACTGTCTCCTATACTCTGTTACACTCTCTTACACTCTGCTGCTGTCTCATATACTCTGTTACTGTCTCTTACACTCTGTTACTGTCTCTTACACTCTCTTACACTCTCTTACACTCTGCTACTGTCTTACACCCTCTTACACTCTGTTACTGTCTCTTACACTCTGTTACACTCTCTTACACTCTGTTACTGTCTCTTACATTCTCTTACACTCTGTTACTGTCTCCTATACTCTGTTACCGTCTCTTACTCTCTGCTACTGTCTCTTACACAGGTTTACGATGTCTACGCGAAGAGATCCCCAGAGACGTTCACAGTATACTGAGATCATTCTGGACTATGTGATCCTAGAGGACGGTATATGCCATGTGACACTCTCTTACACTCTCTTACACTCTACTACACTCTACTACACTCTGCTACTGTCTCTTTCACTCTGTTACTGTCTCTTTCACTCTGCTACTGTCTCTTACACTCTGCTACTATCTCTTACGCTCTGTTACTGTCTCTTACACTCTACTACACTGTCATACACTCTGTTACTGTATCTTACACTCTGTTACTGTCTCGTACACTCTGTTACTGTCTCTTACACTCTGTTACTGCCTCCTTTACTCTGTTACTGTCTCCTATACTCTGTTACTGTCTCTTACACTCTGTTACTGTCTCCTATACTCTGTTACTGTCTCCTATACTCTGTTACACTCTCTTACACTCTGTTACACCCTCTTACACACTGTTACTGTCTCTTACACTCTCTTACACTCTGCTACTGTCTCTTACATTCTGTTACTGTCACTTACACTCTGCTACTGTCTCTTACACTCTGTTACTGTCTATTTCACTCTGCTACTGTCTCTTACCCTCTGTTACCGTCTCTTACACTCTGCTACTGTCTCCTACACTCTGTTACTGTCTCTTTCACTCTGCTACTGTCTCTTACACTCTGCTACTATCTCTTACGCTCTGTTACTGTCTCTTACACTCTACTACACTGTCATACACTCTGTTACTGTATCTTACACTCTGTTACTGTCTCGTACACTCTGTTACTGTCTCTTACACTCTGTTACTGCCTCCTATACTCTGTTACTGTCTCCTATACTCTGTTACACTCTCTTACACTCTGTTACACCCTCTTACACACTGTTACTGTCTCTTACACTCTCTTACACTCTGCTACTGTCTCTTACATTCTGTTACTGTCACTTACACTCTGCTACTGTCTCTTACACTCTGTTACTGTCTCTTACACTCTGTTACTGTCTCTTACACTCTGTTATTGTCTCCTATACTCTGTTACTGTCTCCTATACTCTGTTACACTCTCTTACACTCTGCTGCTGTCTCATATACTCTGTTACTGTTTCTTACACTCTGTTACTGTCTCTTACACTCTCTTACACTCTGTTACTGTCTCTTACATTCTCTTACACTCTGTTACTGTCTCCTATACTCTGTTACCGTCTCTTACTCTCTGCTACTGTCTCTTACACAGGTTTACGATGTCTACGCGAAGAGATCCCCAGAGACGTTCACAGTATACTGAGATCATTCTGGACTATGTGATCCTAGAGGACGGTATATGCCATGTGACACTCTCTTACACTCTACTACACTCTACTACACTCTGCTACTGTCTCTTTCACTCTGTTACTGTCTCTTTCACTCTGCTACTGTCTCTTACACTCTGCTACTATCTCTTACGCTCTGTTACTGTCTCTTACACTCTACTACACTGTCATACACTCTGTTACTGTATCTTACACTCTGTTACTGTCTCGTACACTCTGTTACTGTCTCTTACACTCTGTTACTGCCTCCTATACTCTGTTACTGTCTCCTATTCTCTGTTACTGTCTCTTACACTCTGTTACTGTCTCCTATACTCTGTTACTGTCTCCTATACTCTGTTACACTCTCTTACACTCTGTTACACCCTCTTACACACTGTTACTGTCTCTTACACTCTCTTACACTCTGCTACTGTCTCTTACATTCTGTTACTGTCACTTACACTCTGCTACTGTCTCTTACACTCTGTTACTGTCTCTTACACTCTGTTACTGTCTCCTATACTCTGTTACTGTCTCCTATACTCTGTTACACTCTCTTACACTCTGCTGCTGTCTCATATACTCTGTTACTGTCTCTTACACTCTGTTACTGTCTCTTACACTCTCTTACACTCTGTTACTGTCTCTTACATTCTCTTACACTCTGTTACTGTCTCCTATACTCTGTTACCGTCTCTTACTCTCTGCTACTGTCTCTTACACAGGTTTACGATGTCTACGCGAAGAGATCCCCAGAGACGTTCACAGTATACTGAGATCATTCTGGACTATGTGATCCTAGAGGACGGTATATGCCATGTGACACTCTCTTACACTCTACTACACTCTACTACACTCTGCTACTGTCTCTTTTACTCTGTTACTGTCTCTTTCACTCTGCTACTGTCTCTTACACTCTGCTACTATCTCTTACGCTCTGTTACTGTCTCTTACACTCTACTACACTGTCATACACTCTGTTACTGTATCTTACACTCTGTTACTGTCTCGTACAGTCTGTTACTGTCTTTTACACTCTGTTACTGCCTCCTTTACTCTGTTACTGTCTCCTATACTCTGTTACTGTCTCTTACACTCTGTTACTGTCTCCTATACTCTGTTACTGTCTCCTATACTCTGTTACACTCTCTTACACTCTGTTACACCCTCTTACACACTGTTACTGTCTCTTACACTCTCTTACACTCTGCTACTGTCTCTTACATTCTGTTACTGTCACTTACACTCTGCTACTGTCTCTTACTCTCTGTTACTGTCTATTTCACTCTGCTACTGTCTCTTACCCTCTGTTACTGTCTCTTACACTCTGCTACTGTCTCCTACACTCTGTTACTCTCTCTTTCACTCTGCTACTGTCTCTTACACTCTGCTACTATCTCTTACGCTCTGTTACTGTCTCTTACACTCTACTACACTGTCATACACTCTGTTACTGTCTCGTACACTCTGTTACTGTCTCTTACACTCTGTTACTGTCTCCTATACTCTGTTACTGTCTCCTATACTCTGTTACACTCTCTTACACTCTGCTGCTGTCTCATATACTCAGTTACTGTCTCTTACACTCTGTTACTGTCTCTTACACTCTCTTACACTCTGTTACACTCTCTTACACGCTGTTACACCCTCTTACACACTGTTACTGTCTCTTACACTCTCTTACACTCTGCTACTGTCTCTTACCCTCTGTTACTGTCTCTTACACTCTGCTACTGTCTCTTACACTCTGTTACTGTCTCTTTCACTCTGCTACTGTCTCATCCACTCTGCTACTATCTCTTACGCTCTGTTACTGTCTCTTACACTCTACTACACTGTCATACACTCTGTTACTGTATCTTACACTCTGTTACTGTCTCGTACACTCTGTTACTGTCTCTTACACTCTGTTACTGTCTCCTATACTCTGTTACTGTCTCCTATACTCTGTTACACTCTCTTACATTCTGCTGCTGTCTCATATACTCTGTTACTGTCTCTTACACTCTGTTACTGTCTCTTACACTCTGCTACTGTCTCTTACACCCTCTTACACTCTGTTACTGTCTCTTACACTCTCTTACACTCTGTTACACTCTCTTACACGCTGTTACACCCTCTTACACACTGTTACTGTCTCTTACACTCTCTTACACTCTGCTACTGTCTCTTACACTCTGTTACTGTCTCTTACACTCTGCTACTGTCTCCTACACTCTGTTACTGTCTCTTACACTCTGCTACTATCTCTTACGCTCTGTTACTGTCTCTTACAGTCTACTACACTGTCATACACTCTGTTACTGTCTCGTACACTCTGTTACTGTCTCTTACACAGGTTTACGATGTCTACGCGAAGAGATCCCCAGAGACGTTCACAGTATACTGAGATCATTCTGGACTATGTGATCCTAGAGGACGGTATATGCCATGTGACACTCTCTTACACTCTACTACACTCTACTACACTCTGCTACTGTCTCTTTTACTCTGTTACTGTCTCTTTCACTCTGCTACTGTCTCTTACACTCTGCTACTATCTCTTACGCTCTGTTACTGTCTCTTACACTCTACTACACTGTCATACACTCTGTTACTGTATCTTACACTCTGTTACTGTCTCGTACAGTCTGTTACTGTCTTTTACACTCTGTTACTGCCTCCTTTACTCTGTTACTGTCTCCTATACTCTGTTACTGTCTCTTACACTCTGTTACTGTCTCCTATACTCTGTTACTGTCTCCTATACTCTGTTACACTCTCTTACACTCTGTTACACCCTCTTACACACTGTTACTGTCTCTTACACTCTCTTACACTCTGCTACTGTCTCTTACATTCTGTTACTGTCACTTACACTCTGCTACTGTCTCTTACTCTCTGTTACTGTCTATTTCACTCTGCTACTGTCTCTTACCCTCTGTTACTGTCTCTTACACTCTGCTACTGTCTCCTACACTCTGTTACTCTCTCTTTCACTCTGCTACTGTCTCTTACACTCTGCTACTATCTCTTACGCTCTGTTACTGTCTCTTACACTCTACTACACTGTCATACACTCTGTTACTGTCTCGTACACTCTGTTACTGTCTCTTACACTCTGTTACTGTCTCCTATACTCTGTTACTGTCTCCTATACTCTGTTACACTCTCTTACACTCTGCTGCTGTCTCATATACTCAGTTACTGTCTCTTACACTCTGTTACTGTCTCTTACACTCTCTTACACTCTGTTACACTCTCTTACACGCTGTTACACCCTCTTACACACTGTTACTGTCTCTTACACTCTCTTACACTCTGCTACTGTCTCTTACCCTCTGTTACTGTCTCTTACACTCTGCTACTGTCTCTTACACTCTGTTACTGTCTCTTTCACTCTGCTACTGTCTCATCCACTCTGCTACTATCTCTTACGCTCTGTTACTGTCTCTTACACTCTACTACACTGTCATACACTCTGTTACTGTATCTTACACTCTGTTACTGTCTCGTACACTCTGTTACTGTCTCTTACACTCTGTTACTGTCTCCTATACTCTGTTACTGTCTCCTATACTCTGTTACACTCTCTTACATTCTGCTGCTGTCTCATATACTCTGTTACTGTCTCTTACACTCTGTTACTGTCTCTTACACTCTGCTACTGTCTCTTACACCCTCTTACACTCTGTTACTGTCTCTTACACTCTCTTACACTCTGTTACACTCTCTTACACGCTGTTACACCCTCTTACACACTGTTACTGTCTCTTACACTCTCTTACACTCTGCTACTGTCTCTTACACTCTGTTACTGTCTCTTACACTCTGCTACTGTCTCCTACACTCTGTTACTGTCTCTTACACTCTGCTACTATCTCTTACGCTCTGTTACTGTCTCTTACAGTCTACTACACTGTCATACACTCTGTTACTGTCTCGTACACTCTGTTACTGTCTCTTACACAGGTTTACGATGTCTACGCGAAGAGATCCCCAGAGACGTTCACAGTATACTGAGATCATTCTGGACTATGTGATCCTAGAGGACGGTATATGCCATGTGACACTCTCTTACACTCTACTACACTCTACTACACTCTGCTACTGTCTCTTTTACTCTGTTACTGTCTCTTTCACTCTGCTACTGTCTCTTACACTCTGCTACTATCTCTTACGCTCTGTTACTGTCTCTTACACTCTACTACACTGTCATACACTCTGTTACTGTATCTTACACTCTGTTACTGTCTCGTACAGTCTGTTACTGTCTTTTACACTCTGTTACTGCCTCCTTTACTCTGTTACTGTCTCCTATACTCTGTTACTGTCTCTTACACTCTGTTACTGTCTCCTATACTCTGTTACTGTCTCCTATACTCTGTTACACTCTCTTACACTCTGTTACACCCTCTTACACACTGTTACTGTCTCTTACACTCTCTTACACTCTGCTACTGTCTCTTACATTCTGTTACTGTCACTTACACTCTGCTACTGTCTCTTACTCTCTGTTACTGTCTATTTCACTCTGCTACTGTCTCTTACCCTCTGTTACTGTCTCTTACACTCTGCTACTGTCTCCTACACTCTGTTACTCTCTCTTTCACTCTGCTACTGTCTCTTACACTCTGCTACTATCTCTTACGCTCTGTTACTGTCTCTTACACTCTACTACACTGTCATACACTCTGTTACTGTCTCGTACACTCTGTTACTGTCTCTTACACTCTGTTACTGTCTCCTATACTCTGTTACTGTCTCCTATACTCTGTTACACTCTCTTACACTCTGCTGCTGTCTCATATACTCAGTTACTGTCTCTTACACTCTGTTACTGTCTCTTACACTCTCTTACACTCTGTTACACTCTCTTACACGCTGTTACACCCTCTTACACACTGTTACTGTCTCTTACACTCTCTTACACTCTGCTACTGTCTCTTACCCTCTGTTACTGTCTCTTACACTCTGCTACTGTCTCTTACACTCTGTTACTGTCTCTTTCACTCTGCTACTGTCTCATCCACTCTGCTACTATCTCTTACGCTCTGTTACTGTCTCTTACACTCTACTACACTGTCATACACTCTGTTACTGTATCTTACACTCTGTTACTGTCTCGTACACTCTGTTACTGTCTCTTACACTCTGTTACTGTCTCCTATACTCTGTTACTGTCTCCTATACTCTGTTACACTCTCTTACATTCTGCTGCTGTCTCATATACTCTGTTACTGTCTCTTACACTCTGTTACTGTCTCTTACACTCTGCTACTGTCTCTTACACCCTCTTACACTCTGTTACTGTCTCTTACACTCTCTTACACTCTGTTACACTCTCTTACACGCTGTTACACCCTCTTACACACTGTTACTGTCTCTTACACTCTCTTACACTCTGCTACTGTCTCTTACACTCTGTTACTGTCTCTTACACTCTGCTACTGTCTCCTACACTCTGTTACTGTCTCTTACACTCTGCTACTATCTCTTACGCTCTGTTACTGTCTCTTACAGTCTACTACACTGTCATACACTCTGTTACTGTCTCGTACACTCTGTTACTGTCTCTTACACTCTGTTACTGTCTCCTATACTCTGTTACTGTCTCCTATACTCTGTTACACTCTCTTACACTCTGCTGCTGTCTCATATACTCTGTTACTGTCTCTTACACTCTGTTACTGTCTCTTACACTCTCTTACACTCTCCTACACTCTGCTACTGCCTTACACCCTCTTACACTCTGTTACTGTCTCTTACACTCTGTTACTGTCTCTTACACTCTGTTACACTCTCTTACACTCTGTTACTGTCTCTTACATTCTCTTACACTCTGTTACTGTCTCCTATACTCTGTTACCGTCTCTTACTCTCTGCTACTGTCTCTTACACAGGTTTACGATGTCTACGCGAAGAGATCCCCAAAGACGTTCACAGTATACTGAGATCATTCTGGACTATGTGATCCTAGAGGACGGTATATGCCATGTGACACTGTCTTACACTCTACTACACTCTACTACACTCTGCTACTGTCTCTTTCACTCTGTTACTGTCTCTTACACTCTGTTACTGTCTCTTACACTCTGTTACTGTCTCTTAAACTCTGCTACTGTCTATAACACTCTCTTACACTCTGTTACTGTCTATTACACTCTGCTACTGTCTCTTACACTCTCTTACACTATATTACACTCTCTTACACTCTGCTGCTGTCTCTTACACTCTGTTACCGTCTCTTACACTCTGTTACTGTCTCTTACACTCTCCCACTGTCTCTTACACTCTCTTACACTCTGTTACACTCTCTTACACGCTGTTACACCCTCTTACACTCTGTTACTGTCTCTTACACTCTCTTACACTCTGCTACTGTCTCTCACACTCTGCCACTGTCTCTTACACTCTGCTACTCTCTGTTTCACTCTGCTTCTGTCTCTTACACTCTGCTACTGTCTCTTACGCTCTGTTACTGTCTCTTACACTCTACTACACTCTCCTACACTCTGTTACTGTCTCTTACACTCTGTTACTGTCTCGTACACTCTGTTACTGTCTCTTACACTCTGTTACACTCTCTTACACTCTGTTACTGTCTCTTACACTCTCTTACACTCTGCTGCTGTCTCTTACACTCTGTTACTGTCTCTTACACTCTGTTACTGTCTCTTACACTCTCTTACACTCTCTTACACGCTGTTACACCCTCTTACACACTGTTACTGTCTCTTACACTCTTACACTCTGCTACTGTCTCTTACACTCTGTTACTGTCTCTTACACTCTGCTACTGTCTCCTACACTCTGCTACTGTCTCTTACACTCTGTTACTGTCTCTTTCACTCTGCTACTGTCTCTTTCACTCTGCTACTGTCTCTTACACTCTGCTACTATCTCTTACGCTCTATCACTGTCTCTTACACTCTACTACACTGTCATACACTCTGTTACTGTATCTTACATTCTGTTACTGTCTCGTACACTCTGTTACTGTCTCTTACACTCTGTTACTGTCTCCTATACTCTGTTACTGTCTCCTATACTCTGTTACACTCTCTTACACTCTGTTACACCCTCTTACACTCTGTTACTGTCTCTTACACTCTCTTACACTCTGCTACTGTCTCTCACACTCTGCCACTGTCTCTTACACTCTGCTACTCTCTGTTTCACTCTGCTTCTGTCTCTTACACTCTGCTACTGTCTCTTACGCTCTGTTACTGTCTCTTACACTCTACTACACTCTCCTACACTCTGTTACTGTCTCTTACACTCTGTTACTGTCTCGTACACTCTGTTACTGTCTCTTACACTCTGTTACACTCTCTTACACTCTGTTACTGTCTCTTACACTCTCTTACACTCTGCTGCTGTCTCTTACACTCTGTTACTGTCTCTTACACTCTGTTACTGTCTCTTACACTCTGTTACACTCTCTTACACGCTGTTACACCCTCTTACACACTGTTACTGTCTCTTACACTCTTACACTCTGCTACTGTCTCTTACACTCTGTTACTGTCTCTTACACTCTGCTACTGTCTCTTACACTCTGTTACTGTCTCTTTCACTCTGCTACTGTCTCTTTCACTCTGCTACTGTCTCTTACACTCTGCTACTATCTCTTACGCTCTGTCACTGTCTCTTACACTCTACTACACTGTCATACACTCTGTTACTGTATCTTACATTCTGTTACTGTCTCGTACACTCTGTTACTGTCTCTTACACTCTGTTACTGTCTCCTATACTCTGTTACTGTCTCCTATACTCTGTTACACTCTCTTACACTCTGTTACACCCTCTTACACACTGTTACTGTCTCTTACACTCTCTTACTCTCTGCTACTGTCTCTTACATTCTGTTACTGTCACTTACACTCTGCTACTGTCTCTTACACTCTGTTACTGTCTATTTCACTCTTCTACTGTCTCTTACACTCTGCTACTATCTCTTACGCTCTTTTACTGTCTCTTACACTCTACTACACTGTCATACACTCTGTTACTGTATCTTACACTCTGTTACTGTCTCGTACACTCTGTTACTGTCTCTTACACTCTGTTACTGTCTCCTATACTCTGTTACTGTCTCCTATACTCTGTTACACTCTCTTACATTCTGCTGCTGTCTCATATACTCTGTTACTGTCTCTTACACTCTGTTACTGTCTCTTACACTCTGTTACTGTCTCCTATACTCTGTTACTGTCTCCTATACTCTGTTACACTCACTTACACTCTGCTGCTGTCTCATATACTCTGTTACTGTCTCTTACACTCTGTTACTGTCTCTTACACTCTCTTACACTCTCTTACACTCTCCTACACTCTGCTACTGCCTTACACCCTCTTACACTCTGTTACTGTCTCTTACACTCTGTTACACTCTCTCACACTCTGTTACTGTCTCTTACATTCTCTTACACTCTGTTACTGTCTCCTATACTCTGCTACTGTCTCTTACACAGGTTTACGATGTCTACGCGAAGAGATCCCCAAAGACGTTCACAGTATACTGAGATCATTCTGGACTATGTGATTCTAGAGGACGGTATATGCCATGTGACACTGTCTTACACTCTACTACACTCTACTACACTCTGCTACTGTCTCTTTCACTCTGTTACTGTCTCTTACACTCTGTTACTGTCTCTTACACTCTGTTACTGTCTCTTAAACTCTGCTACTGTCTATAACACTCTCTTACACTCTGTTACTGTCTATTACACTCTGCTACTGTCTCTTACACTCTCTTACACTATATTACACTCTCTTACACTCTGCTGCTGTCTCTTACACTCTGTTACTGTCTCTTACACTCTGTTACTGTCTCTTACACTCTCCCACTGTCTCTTACACTCTCTTACACTCTGTTACACTCTCTTACACGCTGTTACACCCTCTTACACTCTGTTACTGTCTCTTACACTCTCTTACACTCTGCTACTGTCTCTCACACTCTGCCACTGTCTCTTACACTCTGCTACTCTCTGTTTCACTCTGCTTCTGTCTCTTACACTCTGCTACTGTCTCTTACGCTCTGTTACTGTCTCTTACACTCTACTACACTCTCCTACACTCTGTTACTGTCTCTTACACTCTGTTACTGTCTCATACACTCTGTTACTGTCTCTTACACTCTCTTACACTCTCTTACACTCTGTTACTGTCTCTTACACTCTCTTACACTCTGCTGCTGTCTCTTACACTCTGTTACTGTCTCTTACACTCTGTTACTGTCTCTTACACTCTCTTACACTCTGTTACACTCTCTTACACGCTGTTACACCCTCTTACACACTGTTACTGTCTCTTACACTCTTACACTCTGCTACTGTCTCTTACACTCTGTTACTGTCTCTTACACTCTGCTACTGTCTCCTACACTCTGTTACTGTCTCGTTCACTCTGCTACTGTCTCTTACACTCTGCTACTATCTCTTACGCTCTGTTACTGTCTCTTACACTCTACTACACTGTCATACACTCTGTTACTGTCTCGTACACTCTGTTACTGTCTCTTACACTCTGTTACTGTCTCCTATACTCTGCTGCTGTCTCATATACTCTGTTACACTCTCTTACACTCTGCTGCTGTCTCATATAGTCTGTTACTGTCTCTTACACTCTGTTACTGTCTCTTACACTCTGTTACTGTCTATTTCACTCTGCTACTGTCTCTTACACTCTGCTACTATCTCTTACGCTCTGTTACTGTCTCTTACACTCTACTACACTGTCATACACTCTGTTACTGTATCTTACACTCTGTTACTGTCTCGTACAGTCTGTTACTGTCTCTTACACTCTGTTACTGTCTCCTATACTCTGTTACTGTCTCCTATACTCTGTTACACTCTCTTACACTCTGTTACACCCTCTTACACACTGTTACTGTCTCTTACACTCTCTTACTCTCTGTTACTGTCACTTACACTCTGCTACTGTCTCTTACACTCTGTTACTGTCTATTTCACTCTGCTACTGTCTCTTACACTCTGCTACTATCTCTTACGCTCTGGTTCTGTCTCTTACACTCTACTACACTGTCATACACTCTGTTACTGTATCTTACACTCTGTTACTGTCTCGTACACTCTGTTACTGTCTCTTACACTCTGTTACTGTCTCCTATACTCTGTTACTGTCTTTTACACTCTGTTACTGTCTCCTATACTCTGTTACTGTCTCCTATACTCTGTTACACTCTCTTACACTCTGCTGCTGTCTCATATACTCTGTTACTGTCTCTTACACTATGTTACTGTCTCTTACACTCTCTTACCCTCTCCTACACTCTGCTACTGTCTCTTACACCCTCTTACACTCTGTTACTGTCTCTTACACTCTCTTACACTCTGTTACACTCTCTTACACGCTGTTACACCCTCTTACACACTGTTACTGTCTCTTACACTCTCTTACACTCTGCTACTGTCTCTTACCCTCTGTTACTGTCTCTTACACTCTGCTACTGTCTCCTACACTCTGTTACTGTCTCTTTCACTCTGCTACTGTCTCTTACACTCTGCTACTATCTCTTACGCTCTGTTACTGTCTCTTACACTCTACTACACTGTCATACACTCTGTTACTGTATCTTACACTCTGTTACTGTCTCTTACACTCTGTTACTGTCTCCTATACTCTGTTACTGTCTCTTACACTCTGTTACTGTCTCTTACACTCTGTTACTGTCTCCTATACTCTGTTACTGTCTCCTATACTCTGTTACACTCTCTTACACTCTGTTACACCCTCTTACACACTGTTACTGTCTCTTACACTCTCTTACACTCTGCTACTGTCTCTTACATTCTGTTACTGTCACTTACACTCTGCTACTGTCTCTTACACTCTGTTACTGTCTATTTCACTCTGCTACTGTCTCTTACACTCTGTTACTATCTCTTACGCTCTGTTACTGTCTCTTACACTCTACTACACTGTCATACACTCTGTTACTGTATCTTACACTCTGTTACTGTCTCGTACACTCTGTTACTGTCTCTTACACTCTGTTACTGTCTCCTATACTCTGTTACTGTCTTTTACACTCTGTTACTGTCTCCTATACTCTGTTACTGTCTCCTATACTCTGTTACACTCTCTTACACTCTGCTGCTGTCTCATATACTCTGTTACTGTCTCTTACACTATGTTACTGTCTCTTACACTCTCTTACCCTCTCCTACACTCTGCTACTGTCTCTTACACCCTCTTACACTCTGTTACTGTCTCTTACACTCTCTTACACTCTGTTACACTCTCTTACACTCTGTTACACCCTCTTACACACTGCTACTGTCTCTTACATTCTGTTACTGTCTATTTCACTCTGCTACTGTCTCTTACCCTCTGTTACTGTCTCTTACACTCTGCTACTGTCTCCTACACTCTGTTACTGTCTCTTTCACTCTGCTACTGTCTCTTACACTCTGCTACTATCTCTTACGCTCTGTTACTGTCTCTTACACTCTACTACACTGTCATACACTCTGTTACTGTATCTTACACTCTGTTACTGTCTCGTACACTCTGTTACTGCCTCCTATACTCTGTTACTGTCTCCTATACTCTGTTACTGTCTCTTACACTCTGTTACTGTCTCCTATACTCTGTTACTGTCTCCTATACTCTGTTACACTCTCTTACACTCTGTTACACCCTCTTACACACTGTTACTGTCTCTTACACTCTCTTACACTCTGCTACTGTCTCTTACATTCTGTTACTGTCACTTACACTCTGCTACTGTCTCTTACACTCTGTTACTGTCTCTTACACTCTGTTACTGTCTCCTATACTCTGTTACTGTTTCCTATACTCTGTTACACTCTCTTACACTCTGCTGCTGTCTCATATACTCTGTTACTGTCTCTTACACTCTGTTACTGTCTCTTACATTCTCTTACACTCTGTTACTGTCTCCTATACTCTGTTACCGTCTCTTACTCTCTGCTACTGTCTCTTACACAGGCTTACGATGTCTACGCGAAGAGATCCCCAGAGACGTTCACAGTATACTGAGATCATTCTGGACTATGTGATCCTAGAGCACGGTATATGCCATGTGACACTCTCTTACACTCTACTACACTCTACTACACTCTGCTACTGTCTCTTTCACTCTGTTACTGTCTCTTTCACTCTGCTACTGTCTCTTACACTCTGCTACTATCTCTTACGCTCTGTTACTGTCTCTTACACTCTACTACACTGGCATACACTCTGTTACTGTATCTTACACTCTGTTACTGTCTCGTACACTCTGTTACTGTCTCTTACACTCTGTTACTGCCTCCTTTACTCTGTTACTGTCTCCTATACTCTGTTACTGTCTCTTACACTCTGTTACTGTCTCCTATACTCTGTTACTGTCTCCTATACTCTGTTACACTCTCTTACACTCTGTTACACCCTCTTACACACTGTTACTGTCTCTTACACTCTCTTACACTCTGCTACTGTCTCTTACATTCTGTTACTGTCACTTACACTATGCTACTGTCTCTTACACTCTGTTACTGTCTATTTCACTCTGCTACTGTCTCTTACCCTCTGTTACTGTCTCTTACACTCTGCTACTGTCTCCTACACTCTGTTACTGTCTCTTTCACTCTGCTACTGTCTCTTACACTCTGCTACTATCTCTTACGCTCTGTTACTGTCTCTTACACTCTACTACACTGTCATACACTCTGTTACTGTATCTTACACTCTGTTACTGTCTCGTACACTCTGTTACTGTCTCCTATACTCTGTTACTGTCTCCTATACTCTGTTACACTCTCTTACACCCTCTTACACACTGTTACTGTCTCTTACACTCTGCTACTGTCTCTTACATTCTGTTACTGTCACTTACACTCTGCTACTGTCTCTTACACTCTGTTACTGTCTATTTCACTCTGCTACTGTCTCTTACCCTCTGTTACTGTCTCTTACACTCTGCTACTGTCTCCTACACTCTGTTACTGTCTCTTTCACTCTGCTACTGTCTCTTACACTCTACTACACTGTCATACACTCTGTTACTGTATCTTACACTCTGTTACTGTCTCGTACACTCTGTTACTGTCTCTTACACTCTGTTACTGCCTCCTATACTCTGTTACTGTCTCCTATACTCTGTTACTGTCTCTTACACTCTGTTACTGTCTCCTATACTCTGTTACTGTCTCCTATACTCTGTTACACTCTCTTACACTCTGTTACACCCTCTTACACACTGTTACTGTCTCTTACACTCTCTTACACTCTGCTACTGTCTCTTACATTCTGTTACTGTCACTTACACTCTGCTACTGTCTCTTACACTCTGTTACTGTCTCTTACACTCTGTTACTGTCTCTTACACTCTGTTACTGTCTCCTATACTCTGTTACTGTCTCCTATACTCTGTTACACTCTCTTACACTCTGCTGCTGTCTCATATACTCTGTTACTGTCTCTTACACTCTGTTACTGTCTCTTACACTCTCTTACACTCTCTTACACTCTGTTACTGTCTCTTACATTCTCTTACACTCTGTTACTGTCTCCTATACTCTGTTACCGTCTCTTACTCTCTGCTACTGTCTCTTACACAGGTTTACGATGTCTACGCGATGAGATCCCCAGAGACGTTCACAGTATACTGAGATCATTCTGGACTATGTGATCCTAGAGGACGGTATATGCCATGTGACACTCTCTTACACTCTACTACACTCTACTACACTCTGCTACTGTCTCTTTCACTCTGTTACTGTCTCTTTCACTCTGCTACTGTCTCTTACACTCTGCTACTATCTCTTACGCTCTGTTACTGTCTCTTACACTCTACTACACTGTCATACACTCTGTTACTGTATCTTACACTCTGTTACTGTCTCGTACACTCTGTTACTGTCTCTTACACTCTGTTACTGCCTCCTATACTCTGTTACTGTCTCCTATACTCTGTTACTGTCTCTTACACTCTGTTACTGTCTCCTATACTCTGTTACTGTCTCCTATACTCTGTTACACTCTCTTACACTCTGTTACACCCTCTTATACACTGTTACTGTCTCTTACACTCTCTTACACTCTGCTACTGTCTCTTACATTCTGTTACTGTCACTTACACTCTGCTACTGTCTCTAACACTCTGTTACTGTCTCTTACACTCTGTTACTGTCTCTTACACTCTGTTACTGTCTCCTATACTCTGTTACTGTCTCCTATACTCTGTTACACTCTCTTACACTCTGCTGCTGTCTCATATACTCTGTTACTGTCTCTTACACTCTGTTACTGTCTCTTACACTCTCTTACACTCTCTTACACTCTGTTACTGTCTCTTACATTCTCTTACACTCTATTACTGTCTCCTATACTCTGTTACCGTCTCTTACTCTCTGCTACTGTCTCTTACACAGGTTTACGATGTCTACGCGAAGAGATCCCCAGAGACGTTCACAGTATACTGAGATCATTCTGGACTATGTGATCCTAGAGGACGGTATATGCCATGTGACACTCTCTTACACTCTACTACACTCTACTACACTCTGCTACTGTCTCTTTCACTCTGTTACTGTCTCTTTCACTCTGCTACTGTCTCTTACACTCTGCTACTATCTCTTACGCTCTGTTACTGTCTCTTACACTCTACTACACTGTCATACACTCTGTTACTGTATCTTACACTCTGTTACTGTCTCGTACAGTCTGTTACTGTCTCTTACACTCTGTTACTGCCTCCTTTACTCTGTTACTGTCTCCTATACTCTGTTACTGTCTCCTATACTCTGTTACACTCTCTTACACTCTGTTACACCCTCTTACACACTGTTACTGTCTCTTACACTCTCTTACACTCTGCTACTGTCTCTTACATTCTGTTACTGTCACTTACACTCTGCTACTGTCTCTTACTCTCTGTTACTGTCTATTTCACTCTGCTACTGTCTCTTACCCTCTGTTACTGTCTCTTACACTCTGCTACTGTCTCCTACACTCTGTTACTGTCTCTTTCACTCTGCTACTGTCTCTTACACTCTGCTACTATCTCTTACGCTCTGTTACTGTCTCTTACACTCTACTACACTGTCATACACTCTGTTACTGTCTCGTACACTCTGTTACTGTCTCTTACACTCTGTTACTGTCTCCTATACTCTGTTACTGTCTCCTATACTCTGTTACACTCTCTTACACTCTGCTGCTGTCTCATATACTCTGTTACTGTCTCTTACACTCTGTTACTGTCTCTTACACTATCTTACACTCTCTTACCCTCTCCTACACTCTGCTACTGTCTCTTACACCCTCTTACACTCTGTTACTGTCTCTTACACTCTCTTACACTCTGTTACACTCTCTTACACGCTGTTACACCCTCTTACACACTGTTACTGTCTCTTACACTCTCTTACACTCTGCTACTGTCTCTTACCCTCTGTTACTGTCTCTTACACTCTGCTACTGTCTCTTACACTCTGTTACTGTCTCTTCCACTCTGCTACTATCTCTTACGCTCTGTTACTGTCTCTTACACTCTACTACACTGTCATACACTCTGTTACTGTATCTTACACTCTGTTACTGTCTCGTACACTCTGTTACTGTCTCTTACACTCTGTTACTGTCTCCTATACTCTGTTACTGTCTCCTATACTCTGTTACACTCTCTTACATTCTGCTGCTGTCTCATATACTCTGTTACTGTCTCTTACACTCTGTTACTGTCTCTTACACTCTGTTACTGTCTCCTATACTCTGTTACTGTCTCCTATACTCTGTTACACTCACTTACACTCTGCTGCTGTCTCATATACTCTGTTACTGTCTCTTACACTCTGTTACTGTCTCTTACACTCTCTTACACTCTCTTAAACTCTCCTACACTCTGCTACTGCCTTACACCCTCTTACACTCTGTTACTGTCTCTTACACTCTGTTACACTCTCTTACACTCTGTTACTGTCTCCTATACTCTGTTACCGTCTCTTACTCTCTGCTACTGTCTCTTACACAGGTTTACGATGTCTACGCGAAGAGATCCCCAAAGACGTTCACAGTATACTGAGATCATTCTGGACTATGTGATTCTAGAGGACGGTATATGCCATGTGACACTGTCTTACACTCTACTACACTCTACTACACTCTGCTACTGTCTCTTTCACTCTGTTACTGTCTCTTACACTCTGTTACTGTCTCTTACACTCTGTTACTGTCTCTTACACTCTGTTACTGTCTCTTAAACTCTGCTACTGTCTATAACACTCTCTTACACTCTGTTACTGTCTATTACACTCTGCTACTGTCTCTTACACTATATTACACTCTCTTACACTCTGCTGCTGTCTCTTACACTCTGTTACTGTCTCTTACACTCTCCCACTGTCTCTTACACTCTCTTACACTCTGTTACACTCTCTTACACGCTGTTACACCCTCTTACACTCTGTTACTGTCTCTTACACTCTCTTACACTCTGCTACTGTCTCTCACACTCTGCCACTGTCTCTTACACTCTGCTACTCTCTGTTTCACTCTGCTTCTGTCTCTTACACTCTGCTACTGTCTCTTACGCTCTGTTACTGTCTCTTACACTCTACTACACTCTCCTACACTCTTTTACTGTCTCTTACACTCTGTTACTGTCTCGTACACTCTGTTACTGTCTCTTACACTCTGTTACACTCTCTTACACTCTGTTACTGTCTCTTATACTCTCTTACACTCTGCTGCTGTCTCTTACACTCTGTTACTGTCTCTTACACTCTGTTACTGTCTCTTACACTCTGTTACACTCTCTTACACGCTGTTACACCCTCTTACACACTGTTACTGTCTCTTACACTCTTACACTCTGCTACTGACTCTTACACTCTGTTACTGTCTCTTACACTCTGCTACTGTCTCCTACACTCTGTTACTGTCTCGTTCACTCTGCTACTGTCTCTTACACTCTGCTACTATCTCTTACGCTCTGTTACTGTCTCTTACACTCTACTACACTGTCATACACTCTGTTACTGTCTCGTACACTCTGTTACTGTCTCTTACACTCTGTTACTGTCTCCTATACTCTGCTGCTGTCTCATATACTCTGTTACACTCTCTTACACTCTGCTGCTGTCTCATATACTCTGTTACTGTCTCTTACACTCTGTTACTGTCTCTTACACTCTGTTACTGTCTATTTCACTCTGCTACTGTCTCTTACACTCTGCTACTATCTCTTACGCTCTGTTACTGTCTCTTACACTCTACTACACTGTCATACACTCTGTTACTGTCTCGTACAGTCTGTTACTGTCTCTTACACTCTGTTACTGTCTCCTATACTCTGTTACTGTCTCCTATACTCTGTTACACTCTCTTACACTCTGTTACACCCTCTTACACACTGTTACTGTCTCTTACACTCTCTTACTCTCTGTTACTGTCACTTACACTCTGCTACTGTCTCTTACACTCTGTTACTGTCTATTTCACTCTGCTACTGTCTCTTACACTCTGCTACTATCTCTTACGCTCTGTTACTGTCTCTTACACTCTACTACACTGTCATACACTCTGTTACTGTCTCGTACACTCTGTTACTGTCTCCTATACTCTGTTACTGTCTTTTACACTCTGTTACTGTCTCCTATACTCTGTTACTGTCTCCTATACTCTGTTACACTCTCTTACACTCTGCTGCTGTCTCATATACTCTGTTACTGTCTCTTACACTATGTTACTGTCTCTTACACTATGTTACTGTCTCTTACACTCTCTTACCCTCTCCTACACTCTGCTACTGTCTCTTACACCCTCTTACACTCTGTTACTGTCTCTTACACTCTCTTACACTCTGTTACACTCTCTTACACGCTGTTACACCCTCTTACACACTGTTACTGTCTCTTACACTCTCTTACACTCTGCTACTGTCTCTTACCCTCTGTTACTGTCTCTTACACTCTGCTACTGTCTCCTACACTCTGTTACTGTCTCTTTCACTCTGCTACTGTCTCTTACACTCTGCTACTATCTCTTACGCTCTGTTACTGTCTCTTACACTCTACTACACTGTCATACACTCTGTTACTGTCTCGTACACTCTGTTACTGTCTCTTACACTCTGTTACTGTCTCTTACACTCTGTTACTGTCTCCTATACTCTGTTACTGTCTCCTATACTCTGTTACACTCTCTTACATTCTGCTGCTGTCTCATATACTCTGTTACTGTCTCTTACACTCTGTTACTGTCTCTTACACTCTGTTACTGTCTCCTATACTCTGTTACTGTCTCCTATACTCTGTTACACTCTCTTACACTCTGCTGCTGTCTCATATACTCTGTTACTGTCTCTTACACTCTGTTACTGTCTCTTACACTCTCTTACCCTCTCCTACACTCTGCTACTGTCTCTTACACCCTCTTACACTCTGTTACTGTCTCTTACACTCTCTTACACTCTGTTACACTCTCTTACACGCTGTTACACCCTCTTACACACTGTTACTGTCTCTTACACTCTCTTACACTCTGCTACTGTCTCTTACCCTCTGTTACTGTCTCTTACACTCTGCTACTGTCTCCTACACTCTGTTACTGTCTCTTTCACTCTGCTACTGTCTCTTACACTCTGCTACTATCTCTTACGCTCTGTTACTGTCTCTTACACTCTACTACACTATCATACACTCTGTTACTGTCTCCTATACTCTGTTACTGTCTCCTATACTCTGTTACACTCTCTTACACTCTGCTGCTGTCTCATATACTCTGTTACTGTCTCTTACACTCTGTTACTGTCTCTTACACTCTACTACACTGTCATACACTCTGTTACTGTATCTTACACTCTGTTACTGTCTTGTACACTCTGTTACTGGCTCTTACACTCTGTTACTGTCTCCTCTACTCTGTTACTGTCTCCTATACTCTGTTACACTCTCTTACACTCTGCTGCTGTCTCATATACTCTGTTACTGTCTCTTACACTCTGTTACTGTCTCTTACACTCTGTTACTGTCTCCTATACTCTGTTACTGTCTCCTATACTCTGTTACACTCTCTTACACTCTGCTGCTGTCTCATATACTCTGTTACTGTCTCTTACACTCTGTTACTGTCTCTTACACTCTCTTACACTCTCTTACACTCTGCTACTGTCTTACACCCTCT
Organism: Spea bombifrons; assembly: GCF_027358695.1. Taxonomy (NCBI): domain Eukaryota; kingdom Metazoa; phylum Chordata; class Amphibia; order Anura; family Pelobatidae; genus Spea; species Spea bombifrons. The sequence continues at coordinate 41,637,234 of NC_071096.1, read as the reverse complement.
TACACTCTGTTACTGTCTCTTACACTCTGTTACACTCTCTTACACTCTGTTACTGTCTCTTACATTCTCTTACACTCTGTTACTGTCTCCTATACTCTGTTACCGTCTCTTACTCTCTGCTACTGTCTCTTACACAGGTTTACGATGTCTACGCGAAGAGATCCCCAGAGACGTTCACAGTATACTGAGATCATTCTGGACTATGTGATCCTAGAGGACGGTATATGCCATGTGACACTCTCTTACACTCTACTACACTCTACTACACTCTGCTACTGTCTCTTTCACTCTGTTACTGTCTCTTTCACTCTGCTACTGTCTCTTACACTCTGCTACTATCTCTTACGCTCTGTTACTGTCTCTTACACTCTACTACACTGTCATACACTCTGTTACTGTATCTTACACTCTGTTACTGTCTCGTACACTCTGTTACTGTCTCTTACACTCTGTTACTGCCTCCTTTACTCTGTTACTGTCTCCTATACTCTGTTACTGTCTCTTACGCTCTGTTACTGTCTCCTATACTCTGTTACTGTCTCCTATACTCTGTTACACTCTCTTACACTCTGTTACACCCTCTTACACACTGTTACTGTCTCTTACACTCTCTTACACTCTGCTACTGTCTCTTACATTCTGTTACTGTCACTTACACTCTGCTACTGTCTCTTACACTCTGTTACTGTCTATTTCACTCTGCTACTGTCTCTTACCCTCTGTTACTGTCTCTTACACTCTGCTACTGTCTCCTACACTCTGTTACTGTCTCTTTCACTCTGCTACTGTCTCTTAAACTCTGCTACTATCTCTTACGCTCTGTTACTGTCTCTTACACTCTACTACACTGTCATACACTCTGTTACTGTATCTTACACTCTGTTACTGTCTCGTACACTCTGTTACTGTCTCTTACACTCTGTTACTGCCTCCTATACTCTGTTACTGTCTCCTATACTCTGTTACTGTCTCTTACACTCTGTTACTGTCTCCTATACTCTGTTACTGTCTCCTATACTCTCTTACACTCTGTTACACCCTCTTACACACTGTTACTGTCTCTTACACTCTCTTACACTCTGCTACTGTCTCTTACATTCTGTTACTGTCACTTACACTCTGCTACTGTCTCTTACACTCTGTTACTGTCTCTTACACTCTGTTACTGTCTCTTACACTCTGTTACTGTCTCCTATACTCTGTTACTGTCTCCTATACTCTGTTACACTCTCTTACACTCTGCTGCTGTCTCATATACTCTGTTACTGTCTCTTACACTATGTTACTGTCTCTTACACTCTATTCCACTCTCTTACACTCTGTTACTGTCTCTTACATTCTCTTACACTCTGTTACTGTCTCCTATACTCTGTTACCGTCTCTTACTCTCTGCTACTGTCTCTTACACAGGTTTACGATGTCTACGCGAAGAGATCCCCAGAGACGTTCACAGTATACTGAGATCATTCTCGACTATGTGATCCTAGAGGACGGTATATGCCATGTGACACTCTCTTACACTCTACTACACTCTACTACACTCTGCTACTGTCTCTTTCACTCTGTTACTGTCTCTTTCACTCTGCTACTGTCTCTTTCACTCTGCTACTGTCTCTTACACTCTGCTACTATCTCTTACGCTCTGTTACTGTCTCTTACACTCTACTACACTGTCATACACTCTGTTACTGTATCTTACACTCTGTTACTGTCTCGTACACTCTGTTACTGTCTCTTACACTCTGTTACTGCCTCCTTTACTCTGTTACTGTCTCCTATACTCTGTTACTGTCTCTTACACTCTCTTACTGTCTCCTATACTCTGTTACTGTCTCCTATACTCTGTTACACTCTCTTACACTCTGTTACACCCTCTTACACACTGTTACTGTCTCTTACACTCTCTTACTCTCTGTTACTGTCACTTACACTCTGCTACTGTCTCTTACACTCTGTTACTGTCTATTTCACTCTGCTACTGTCTCTTACACTCTGCTACTATCTCTTACGCTCTGTTACTGTCTCTTACACTCTACTACACTGTCATATACTCTGTTACTGTATCTTACACTCTGTTACTGTCTCGTACACTCTGTTACTGTCTCTTACACTCTGTTACTGTCTCCTATACTCTGTTACTGTTTCTTACACTCTGTTACTGTCTCCTATACTCTGTTACACTCTCTTACACTCTGTTACACCCTCTTACACACTGTTACTGTCTCTTACACTCTGCTACTGTCTCTTACATTCTGTTACTGTCACTTACACTCTGCTACTGTCTCTTACACTCTGTTACTGTCTATTTCACTCTGCTACTGTCTCTTACACTCTGCTACTATCTCTTACGCTCTGTTACTGTCTCTTACACTCTACTACACTGTCATACACTCTGTTACTGTATCTTACACTCTGTTACTGTCTTTTACACTCTGTTACTGTCTCCTATACTCTGTTACTGTCTCTTACACTCTGTTACTGTCTCCTATACTCTGTTACTGTCTCCTATACTCTGTTACACTCTCTTACACTCTGCTGCTGTCTCATATACTCTGTTACTGTCTCTTACACTCTGTTACTGTCTCTTACACTCTCTTACCCTCTCCTACACTCTGCTACTGTCTCTTACACCCTCTTACACTCTGTTACTGTCTCTTACACTCTCTTACACTCTGTTACACTCTCTTACACGCTGTTACACCCTCTTACACACTGTTACTGTCTCTTACACTCTCTTACACTCTGCTACTGTCTCTTACCCTCTGTTACTGTCTCTTACACTCTGCTACTGTCTCCTACACTCTGTTACTGTCTCTTTCACTCTGCTACTGTCTCTTACACTCTGCTACTATCTCTTACGCTCTGTTACTGTCTCTTACACTCTACTACACTATCATACACTCTGTTACTGTCTCGTACACTCTGTTACTGTCTCTTACACTCTGTTACTGTCTCCTATACTCTGTTACTGTCTCCTATACTCTGTTACACTCTCTTACACTCTGCTGCTGTCTCATATATTCTGTTACTGTCTCTTACACTCTGTTACTGTCTCTTACACTATCTTACACTCTCTTACCCTCTCCTACACTCTGCTACTGTCTCTTACACCCTCTTACACTCTGTTACTGTCTCTTACACTCACTTACACTCTGCTACTGTCTCTTACACTCTGTTACTGTCTATTTCATTCTGCTACTGTCTCTTCCACTCTGCTACTATCTCTTACGCTCTGTTACTGTCTCTTACACTCTACAACACTGTCATACACTCTGTTACTGTATCTTACACTCTGTTACTGTCTTGTACACTCTGTTACTGGCTCTTACACTCTGTTACTGTCTCCTCTACTCTGTTACTGTCTCCTATACTCTGTTACACTCTCTTACACTCTGCTGCTGTCTCATATACTCTGTTACTGTCTCTTACACTCTGTTACTGTCTCCTATACTCTGTTACTGTCTCCTATACTCTGTTACACTCTCTTACACTCTGCTGCTGTCTCATATACTCTGTTACTGTCTCTTACACTCTGTTACTGTCTCTTACACTCTCTTACACTCTCTTACACTCTGCTACTGTCTTACACCCTCTTACACTCTGTTACTGTCTCTTACACCCTGTTACACTCTCTTACACTCTGTTACTGTCTCTTACATTCTCTTACACTCTGTTACTGTCTCCTATACTCTGTTACCGTCTCTTACTCTCTGCTACTGTCTCTTACACAGGTTTACGATGTCTACGCGAAGAGATCCCCAGAGACGTTCACAGTATACTGAGATCATTCTGGACTATGTGATCCTAGAGGACGGTATATGCCATGTGACACTCTCTTACACTCTACTACACTCTACTACACTCTGCTACTGTCTCTTTCACTCTGTTACTGTCTCTTTCACTCTGCTACTGTCTCTTACACTCTGCTACTATCTCTTACGCTCTGTTACTGTCTCTTACACTCTACTACACTGTCATACACTCTGTTACTGTATCTTACACTCTGTTACTGTCTCGTACACTCTGTTACTGTCTCTTACACTCTGTTACTGCCTCCTTTACTCTGTTACTGTCTCCTATACTCTGTTACTGTCTCTTACACTCTGTTACTGTCTCCTATACTCTGTTACTGTCTCCTATACTCTGTTACACTCTCTTACACTCTGTTACACCCTCTTACACACTGTTACTGTCTCTTACACTCTCTTACACTCTGCTACTGTCTCTTACATTCTGTTACTGTCACTTACACTCTGCTACTGTCTCTTACACTCTGTTACTGTCTATTTCACTCTGCTACTGTCTCTTACCCTCTGTTACTGTCTCTTACACTCTGCTACTGTCTCCTACACTCTGTTACTGTCTCTTTCACTCTGCTACTGTCTCTTACACTCTGCTACTATCTCTTACGCTCTGTTACTGTCTCTTACACTCTACTACACTGTCATACACTCTGTTACTGTATCTTACACTCTGTTACTGTCTCGTACACTCTGTTACTGTCTCTTACACTCTGTTACTGCCTCCTATACTCTGTTACTGTCTCCTATACTCTGTTACTGTCTCTTACACTCTGTTACTGTCTCCTATACTCTGTTACTGTCTCCTATACTCTGTTACACTCTCTTACACTCTGTTACACCCTCTTACACACTGTTACTGTCTCTTACACTCTCTTACACTCTGCTACTGTCTCTTACATTCTGTTACTGTCACTTACACTCTGCTACTGTCTCTTACACTCTGTTACTGTCTCTTACACTCTGTTACTGTCTCTTACACTCTGTTATTGTCTCCTATACTCTGTTACTGTCTCCTATACTCTGTTACACTCTCTTACACTCTGCTGCTGTCTCATATACTCTGTTACTGTTTCTTACACTCTGTTACTGTCTCTTACATTCTCTTACACTCTGTTACTGTCTCCTATACTCTGTTACCGTCTCTTACTCTCTGCTACTGTCTCTTACACAGGTTTACGATGTCTACGCGAAGAGATCCCCAGAGACGTTCACAGTATACTGAGATCATTCTGGACTATGTGATCCTAGAGGACGGTATATGCCATGTGACACTCTCTTACACTCTACTACACTCTACTACACTCTGCTACTGTCTCTTTCACTCTGTTACTGTCTCTTTCACTCTGCTACTGTCTCTTACACTCTGCTACTATCTCTTACGCTCTGTTACTGTCTCTTACACTCTACTACACTGTCATACACTCTGTTACTGTATCTTACACTCTGTTACTGTCTCGTACACTCTGTTACTGTCTCTTACACTCTGTTACTGCCTCCTATACTCTGTTACTGTCTCCTATTCTCTGTTACTGTCTCTTACACTCTGTTACTGTCTCCTATACTCTGTTACTGTCTCCTATACTCTGTTACACTCTCTTACACTCTGTTACACCCTCTTACACACTGTTACTGTCTCTTACACTCTCTTACACTCTGCTACTGTCTCTTACATTCTGTTACTGTCACTTACACTCTGCTACTGTCTCTTACACTCTGTTACTGTCTCTTACACTCTGTTACTGTCTCTTACACTCTGTTACTGTCTCCTATACTCTGTTACTGTCTCCTATACTCTGTTACACTCTCTTACACTCTGCTGCTGTCTCATATACTCTGTTACTGTCTCTTACACTCTGTTACTGTCTCTTACACTCTCTTACACTCTGTTACTGTCTCTTACATTCTCTTACACTCTGTTACTGTCTCCTATACTCTGTTACCGTCTCTTACTCTCTGCTACTGTCTCTTACACAGGTTTACGATGTCTACGCGAAGAGATCCCCAGAGACGTTCACAGTATACTGAGATCATTCTGGACTATGTGATCCTAGAGGACGGTATATGCCATGTGACACTCTCTTACACTCTACTACACTCTACTACACTCTGCTACTGTCTCTTTTACTCTGTTACTGTCTCTTTCACTCTGCTACTGTCTCTTACACTCTGCTACTATCTCTTACGCTCTGTTACTGTCTCTTACACTCTACTACACTGTCATACACTCTGTTACTGTATCTTACACTCTGTTACTGTCTCGTACAGTCTGTTACTGTCTTTTACACTCTGTTACTGCCTCCTTTACTCTGTTACTGTCTCCTATACTCTGTTACTGTCTCTTACACTCTGTTACTGTCTCCTATACTCTGTTACTGTCTCCTATACTCTGTTACACTCTCTTACACTCTGTTACACCCTCTTACACACTGTTACTGTCTCTTACACTCTCTTACACTCTGCTACTGTCTCTTACATTCTGTTACTGTCACTTACACTCTGCTACTGTCTCTTACTCTCTGTTACTGTCTATTTCACTCTGCTACTGTCTCTTACCCTCTGTTACTGTCTCTTACACTCTGCTACTGTCTCCTACACTCTGTTACTCTCTCTTTCACTCTGCTACTGTCTCTTACACTCTGCTACTATCTCTTACGCTCTGTTACTGTCTCTTACACTCTACTACACTGTCATACACTCTGTTACTGTCTCGTACACTCTGTTACTGTCTCTTACACTCTGTTACTGTCTCCTATACTCTGTTACTGTCTCCTATACTCTGTTACACTCTCTTACACTCTGCTGCTGTCTCATATACTCAGTTACTGTCTCTTACACTCTGTTACTGTCTCTTACACTCTCTTACACTCTGTTACACTCTCTTACACGCTGTTACACCCTCTTACACACTGTTACTGTCTCTTACACTCTCTTACACTCTGCTACTGTCTCTTACCCTCTGTTACTGTCTCTTACACTCTGCTACTGTCTCTTACACTCTGTTACTGTCTCTTTCACTCTGCTACTGTCTCATCCACTCTGCTACTATCTCTTACGCTCTGTTACTGTCTCTTACACTCTACTACACTGTCATACACTCTGTTACTGTATCTTACACTCTGTTACTGTCTCGTACACTCTGTTACTGTCTCTTACACTCTGTTACTGTCTCCTATACTCTGTTACTGTCTCCTATACTCTGTTACACTCTCTTACATTCTGCTGCTGTCTCATATACTCTGTTACTGTCTCTTACACTCTGTTACTGTCTCTTACACTCTGCTACTGTCTCTTACACCCTCTTACACTCTGTTACTGTCTCTTACACTCTCTTACACTCTGTTACACTCTCTTACACGCTGTTACACCCTCTTACACACTGTTACTGTCTCTTACACTCTCTTACACTCTGCTACTGTCTCTTACACTCTGTTACTGTCTCTTACACTCTGCTACTGTCTCCTACACTCTGTTACTGTCTCTTACACTCTGCTACTATCTCTTACGCTCTGTTACTGTCTCTTACAGTCTACTACACTGTCATACACTCTGTTACTGTCTCGTACACTCTGTTACTGTCTCTTACACAGGTTTACGATGTCTACGCGAAGAGATCCCCAGAGACGTTCACAGTATACTGAGATCATTCTGGACTATGTGATCCTAGAGGACGGTATATGCCATGTGACACTCTCTTACACTCTACTACACTCTACTACACTCTGCTACTGTCTCTTTTACTCTGTTACTGTCTCTTTCACTCTGCTACTGTCTCTTACACTCTGCTACTATCTCTTACGCTCTGTTACTGTCTCTTACACTCTACTACACTGTCATACACTCTGTTACTGTATCTTACACTCTGTTACTGTCTCTTACACTCTCTTACACTCTGCTACTGTCTCTCACACTCTGCCACTGTCTCTTACACTCTGCTACTCTCTGTTTCACTCTGCTTCTGTCTCTTACACTCTGCTACTGTCTCTTACGCTCTGTTACTGTCTCTTACACTCTACTACACTCTCCTACACTCTGTTACTGTCTCTTACACTCTGTTACTGTCTCGTACACTCTGTTACTGTCTCTTACACTCTGTTACACTCTCTTACACTCTGTTACTGTCTCTTACACTCTCTTACACTCTGCTGCTGTCTCTTACACTCTGTTACTGTCTCTTACACTCTGTTACTGTCTCTTACACTCTCTTACACTCTCTTACACGCTGTTACACCCTCTTACACACTGTTACTGTCTCTTACACTCTTACACTCTGCTACTGTCTCTTACACTCTGTTACTGTCTCTTACACTCTGCTACTGTCTCCTACACTCTGCTACTGTCTCTTACACTCTGTTACTGTCTCTTTCACTCTGCTACTGTCTCTTTCACTCTGCTACTGTCTCTTACACTCTGCTACTATCTCTTACGCTCTATCACTGTCTCTTACACTCTACTACACTGTCATACACTCTGTTACTGTATCTTACATTCTGTTACTGTCTCGTACACTCTGTTACTGTCTCTTACACTCTGTTACTGTCTCCTATACTCTGTTACTGTCTCCTATACTCTGTTACACTCTCTTACACTCTGTTACACCCTCTTACACTCTGTTACTGTCTCTTACACTCTCTTACACTCTGCTACTGTCTCTCACACTCTGCCACTGTCTCTTACACTCTGCTACTCTCTGTTTCACTCTGCTTCTGTCTCTTACACTCTGCTACTGTCTCTTACGCTCTGTTACTGTCTCTTACACTCTACTACACTCTCCTACACTCTGTTACTGTCTCTTACACTCTGTTACTGTCTCGTACACTCTGTTACTGTCTCTTACACTCTGTTACACTCTCTTACACTCTGTTACTGTCTCTTACACTCTCTTACACTCTGCTGCTGTCTCTTACACTCTGTTACTGTCTCTTACACTCTGTTACTGTCTCTTACACTCTGTTACACTCTCTTACACGCTGTTACACCCTCTTACACACTGTTACTGTCTCTTACACTCTTACACTCTGTTACTGTCTCTTACACTCTGCTACTGTCTCTTACACTCTGTTACTGTCTCTTTCACTCTGCTACTGTCTCTTTCACTCTGCTACTGTCTCTTACACTCTGCTACTATCTCTTACGCTCTGTCACTGTCTCTTACACTCTACTACACTGTCATACACTCTGTTACTGTATCTTACATTCTGTTACTGTCTCGTACACTCTGTTACTGTCTCTTACACTCTGTTACTGTCTCCTATACTCTGTTACTGTCTCCTATACTCTGTTACACTCTCTTACACTCTGTTACACCCTCTTACACACTGTTACTGTCTCTTACACTCTCTTACTCTCTGCTACTGTCTCTTACATTCTGTTACTGTCACTTACACTCTGCTACTGTCTCTTACACTCTGTTACTGTCTATTTCACTCTTCTACTGTCTCTTACACTCTGCTACTATCTCTTACGCTCTTTTACTGTCTCTTACACTCTACTACACTGTCATACACTCTGTTACTGTATCTTACACTCTGTTACTGTCTCGTACACTCTGTTACTGTCTCTTACACTCTGTTACTGTCTCCTATACTCTGTTACTGTCTCCTATACTCTGTTACACTCTCTTACATTCTGCTGCTGTCTCATATACTCTGTTACTGTCTCTTACACTCTGTTACTGTCTCTTACACTCTGTTACTGTCTCCTATACTCTGTTACTGTCTCCTATACTCTGTTACACTCACTTACACTCTGCTGCTGTCTCATATACTCTGTTACTGTCTCTTACACTCTGTTACTGTCTCTTACACTCTCTTACACTCTCTTACACTCTCCTACACTCTGCTACTGCCTTACACCCTCTTACACTCTGTTACTGTCTCTTACACTCTGTTACACTCTCTCACACTCTGTTACTGTCTCTTACATTCTCTTACACTCTGTTACTGTCTCCTATACTCTGCTACTGTCTCTTACACAGGTTTACGATGTCTACGCGAAGAGATCCCCAAAGACGTTCACAGTATACTGAGATCATTCTGGACTATGTGATTCTAGAGGACGGTATATGCCATGTGACACTGTCTTACACTCTACTACACTCTACTACACTCTGCTACTGTCTCTTTCACTCTGTTACTGTCTCTTACACTCTGTTACTGTCTCTTACACTCTGTTACTGTCTCTTAAACTCTGCTACTGTCTATAACACTCTCTTACACTCTGTTACTGTCTATTACACTCTGCTACTGTCTCTTACACTCTCTTACACTATATTACACTCTCTTACACTCTGCTGCTGTCTCTTACACTCTGTTACTGTCTCTTACACTCTGTTACTGTCTCTTACACTCTCCCACTGTCTCTTACACTCTCTTACACTCTGTTACACTCTCTTACACGCTGTTACACCCTCTTACACTCTGTTACTGTCTCTTACACTCTCTTACACTCTGCTACTGTCTCTCACACTCTGCCACTGTCTCTTACACTCTGCTACTCTCTGTTTCACTCTGCTTCTGTCTCTTACACTCTGCTACTGTCTCTTACGCTCTGTTACTGTCTCTTACACTCTACTACACTCTCCTACACTCTGTTACTGTCTCTTACACTCTGTTACTGTCTCATACACTCTGTTACTGTCTCTTACACTCTCTTACACTCTCTTACACTCTGTTACTGTCTCTTACACTCTCTTACACTCTGCTGCTGTCTCTTACACTCTGTTACTGTCTCTTACACTCTGTTACTGTCTCTTACACTCACTTACACTCTGTTACACTCTCTTACACGCTGTTACACCCTCTTACACACTGTTACTGTCTCTTACACTCTTACACTCTGCTACTGTCTCTTACACTCTGTTACTGTCTCTTACACTCTGCTACTGTCTCCTACACTCTGTTACTGTCTCGTTCACTCTGCTACTGTCTCTTACACTCTGCTACTATCTCTTACGCTCTGTTACTGTCTCTTACACTCTACTACACTGTCATACACTCTGTTACTGTCTCGTACACTCTGTTACTGTCTCTTACACTCTGTTACTGTCTCCTATACTCTGCTGCTGTCTCATATACTCTGTTACACTCTCTTACACTCTGCTGCTGTCTCATATAGTCTGTTACTGTCTCTTACACTCTGTTACTGTCTCTTACACTCTGTTACTGTCTATTTCACTCTGCTACTGTCTCTTACACTCTGCTACTATCTCTTACGCTCTGTTACTGTCTCTTACACTCTACTACACTGTCATACACTCTGTTACTGTATCTTACACTCTGTTACTGTCTCGTACAGTCTGTTACTGTCTCTTACACTCTGTTACTGTCTCCTATACTCTGTTACTGTCTCCTATACTCTGTTACACTCTCTTACACTCTGTTACACCCTCTTACACACTGTTACTGTCTCTTACACTCTCTTACTCTCTGTTACTGTCACTTACACTCTGCTACTGTCTCTTACACTCTGTTACTGTCTATTTCACTCTGCTACTGTCTCTTACACTCTGCTACTATCTCTTACGCTCTGGTTCTGTCTCTTACACTCTACTACACTGTCATACACTCTGTTACTGTATCTTACACTCTGTTACTGTCTCGTACACTCTGTTACTGTCTCTTACACTCTGTTACTGTCTCCTATACTCTGTTACTGTCTTTTACACTCTGTTACTGTCTCCTATACTCTGTTACTGTCTCCTATACTCTGTTACACTCTCTTACACTCTGCTGCTGTCTCATATACTCTGTTACTGTCTCTTACACTATGTTACTGTCTCTTACACTCTCTTACCCTCTCCTACACTCTGCTACTGTCTCTTACACCCTCTTACACTCTGTTACTGTCTCTTACACTCTCTTACACTCTGTTACACTCTCTTACACGCTGTTACACCCTCTTACACACTGTTACTGTCTCTTACACTCTCTTACACTCTGCTACTGTCTCTTACCCTCTGTTACTGTCTCTTACACTCTGCTACTGTCTCCTACACTCTGTTACTGTCTCTTTCACTCTGCTACTGTCTCTTACACTCTGCTACTATCTCTTACGCTCTGTTACTGTCTCTTACACTCTACTACACTGTCATACACTCTGTTACTGTATCTTACACTCTGTTACTGTCTCTTACACTCTGTTACTGTCTCCTATACTCTGTTACTGTCTCTTACACTCTGTTACTGTCTCTTACACTCTGTTACTGTCTCCTATACTCTGTTACTGTCTCCTATACTCTGTTACACTCTCTTACACTCTGTTACACCCTCTTACACACTGTTACTGTCTCTTACACTCTCTTACACTCTGCTACTGTCTCTTACATTCTGTTACTGTCACTTACACTCTGCTACTGTCTCTTACACTCTGTTACTGTCTATTTCACTCTGCTACTGTCTCTTACACTCTGTTACTATCTCTTACGCTCTGTTACTGTCTCTTACACTCTACTACACTGTCATACACTCTGTTACTGTATCTTACACTCTGTTACTGTCTCGTACACTCTGTTACTGTCTCTTACACTCTGTTACTGTCTCCTATACTCTGTTACTGTCTTTTACACTCTGTTACTGTCTCCTATACTCTGTTACTGTCTCCTATACTCTGTTACACTCTCTTACACTCTGCTGCTGTCTCATATACTCTGTTACTGTCTCTTACACTATGTTACTGTCTCTTACACTCTCTTACCCTCTCCTACACTCTGCTACTGTCTCTTACACCCTCTTACACTCTGTTACTGTCTCTTACACTCTCTTACACTCTGTTACACTCTCTTACACTCTGTTACACCCTCTTACACACTGCTACTGTCTCTTACATTCTGTTACTGTCTATTTCACTCTGCTACTGTCTCTTACCCTCTGTTACTGTCTCTTACACTCTGCTACTGTCTCCTACACTCTGTTACTGTCTCTTTCACTCTGCTACTGTCTCTTACACTCTGCTACTATCTCTTACGCTCTGTTACTGTCTCTTACACTCTACTACACTGTCATACACTCTGTTACTGTATCTTACACTCTGTTACTGTCTCGTACACTCTGTTACTGCCTCCTATACTCTGTTACTGTCTCCTATACTCTGTTACTGTCTCTTACACTCTGTTACTGTCTCCTATACTCTGTTACTGTCTCCTATACTCTGTTACACTCTCTTACACTCTGTTACACCCTCTTACACACTGTTACTGTCTCTTACACTCTCTTACACTCTGCTACTGTCTCTTACATTCTGTTACTGTCACTTACACTCTGCTACTGTCTCTTACACTCTGTTACTGTCTCTTACACTCTGTTACTGTCTCCTATACTCTGTTACTGTTTCCTATACTCTGTTACACTCTCTTACACTCTGCTGCTGTCTCATATACTCTGTTACTGTCTCTTACACTCTGTTACTGTCTCTTACATTCTCTTACACTCTGTTACTGTCTCCTATACTCTGTTACCGTCTCTTACTCTCTGCTACTGTCTCTTACACAGGCTTACGATGTCTACGCGAAGAGATCCCCAGAGACGTTCACAGTATACTGAGATCATTCTGGACTATGTGATCCTAGAGCACGGTATATGCCATGTGACACTCTCTTACACTCTACTACACTCTACTACACTCTGCTACTGTCTCTTTCACTCTGTTACTGTCTCTTTCACTCTGCTACTGTCTCTTACACTCTGCTACTATCTCTTACGCTCTGTTACTGTCTCTTACACTCTACTACACTGGCATACACTCTGTTACTGTATCTTACACTCTGTTACTGTCTCGTACACTCTGTTACTGTCTCTTACACTCTGTTACTGCCTCCTTTACTCTGTTACTGTCTCCTATACTCTGTTACTGTCTCTTACACTCTGTTACTGTCTCCTATACTCTGTTACTGTCTCCTATACTCTGTTACACTCTCTTACACTCTGTTACACCCTCTTACACACTGTTACTGTCTCTTACACTCTCTTACACTCTGCTACTGTCTCTTACATTCTGTTACTGTCACTTACACTATGCTACTGTCTCTTACACTCTGTTACTGTCTATTTCACTCTGCTACTGTCTCTTACCCTCTGTTACTGTCTCTTACACTCTGCTACTGTCTCCTACACTCTGTTACTGTCTCTTTCACTCTGCTACTGTCTCTTACACTCTGCTACTATCTCTTACGCTCTGTTACTGTCTCTTACACTCTACTACACTGTCATACACTCTGTTACTGTATCTTACACTCTGTTACTGTCTCGTACACTCTGTTACTGTCTCCTATACTCTGTTACTGTCTCCTATACTCTGTTACACTCTCTTACACCCTCTTACACACTGTTACTGTCTCTTACACTCTGCTACTGTCTCTTACATTCTGTTACTGTCACTTACACTCTGCTACTGTCTCTTACACTCTGTTACTGTCTATTTCACTCTGCTACTGTCTCTTACCCTCTGTTACTGTCTCTTACACTCTGCTACTGTCTCCTACACTCTGTTACTGTCTCTTTCACTCTGCTACTGTCTCTTACACTCTACTACACTGTCATACACTCTGTTACTGTATCTTACACTCTGTTACTGTCTCGTACACTCTGTTACTGTCTCTTACACTCTGTTACTGCCTCCTATACTCTGTTACTGTCTCCTATACTCTGTTACTGTCTCTTACACTCTGTTACTGTCTCCTATACTCTGTTACTGTCTCCTATACTCTGTTACACTCTCTTACACTCTGTTACACCCTCTTACACACTGTTACTGTCTCTTACACTCTCTTACACTCTGCTACTGTCTCTTACATTCTGTTACTGTCACTTACACTCTGCTACTGTCTCTTACACTCTGTTACTGTCTCTTACACTCTGTTACTGTCTCTTACACTCTGTTACTGTCTCCTATACTCTGTTACTGTCTCCTATACTCTGTTACACTCTCTTACACTCTGCTGCTGTCTCATATACTCTGTTACTGTCTCTTACACTCTGTTACTGTCTCTTACACTCTCTTACACTCTCTTACACTCTGTTACTGTCTCTTACATTCTCTTACACTCTGTTACTGTCTCCTATACTCTGTTACCGTCTCTTACTCTCTGCTACTGTCTCTTACACAGGTTTACGATGTCTACGCGATGAGATCCCCAGAGACGTTCACAGTATACTGAGATCATTCTGGACTATGTGATCCTAGAGGACGGTATATGCCATGTGACACTCTCTTACACTCTACTACACTCTACTACACTCTGCTACTGTCTCTTTCACTCTGTTACTGTCTCTTTCACTCTGCTACTGTCTCTTACACTCTGCTACTATCTCTTACGCTCTGTTACTGTCTCTTACACTCTACTACACTGTCATACACTCTGTTACTGTATCTTACACTCTGTTACTGTCTTGTACACTCTGTTACTGTCTCTTACACTCTGTTACTGCCTCCTATACTCTGTTACTGTCTCCTATACTCTGTTACTGTCTCTTACACTCTGTTACTGTCTCCTATACTCTGTTACTGTCTCCTATACTCTGTTACACTCTCTTACACTCTGTTACACCCTCTTACACACTGTTACTGTCTCTTACACTCTCTTACACTCTGCTACTGTCTCTTACATTCTGTTACTGTCACTTACACTCTGCTACTGTCTCTAACACTCTGTTACTGTCTCTTACACTCTGTTACTGTCTCTTACACTCTGTTACTGTCTCCTATACTCTGTTACTGTCTCCTATACTCTGTTACACTCTCTTACACTCTGCTGCTGTCTCATATACTCTGTTACTGTCTCTTACACTCTGTTACTGTCTCTTACACTCTCTTACACTCTCTTACACTCTGTTACTGTCTCTTACATTCTCTTACACTCTATTACTGTCTCCTATACTCTGTTACCGTCTCTTACTCTCTGCTACTGTCTCTTACACAGGTTTACGATGTCTACGCGAAGAGATCCCCAGAGACGTTCACAGTATACTGAGATCATTCTGGACTATGTGATCCTAGAGGACGGTATATGCCATGTGACACTCTCTTACACTCTACTACACTCTACTACACTCTGCTACTGTCTCTTTCACTCTGTTACTGTCTCTTTCACTCTGCTACTGTCTCTTACACTCTGCTACTATCTCTTACGCTCTGTTACTGTCTCTTACACTCTACTACACTGTCATACACTCTGTTACTGTATCTTACACTCTGTTACTGTCTCGTACAGTCTGTTACTGTCTCTTACACTCTGTTACTGCCTCCTTTACTCTGTTACTGTCTCCTATACTCTGTTACTGTCTCCTATACTCTGTTACACTCTCTTACACTCTGTTACACCCTCTTACACACTGTTACTGTCTCTTACACTCTCTTACACTCTGCTACTGTCTCTTACATTCTGTTACTGTCACTTACACTCTGCTACTGTCTCTTACTCTCTGTTACTGTCTATTTCACTCTGCTACTGTCTCTTACCCTCTGTTACTGTCTCTTACACTCTGCTACTGTCTCCTACACTCTGTTACTGTCTCTTTCACTCTGCTACTGTCTCTTACACTCTGCTACTATCTCTTACGCTCTGTTACTGTCTCTTACACTCTACTACACTGTCATACACTCTGTTACTGTCTCGTACACTCTGTTACTGTCTCTTACACTCTGTTACTGTCTCCTATACTCTGTTACTGTCTCCTATACTCTGTTACACTCTCTTACACTCTGCTGCTGTCTCATATACTCTGTTACTGTCTCTTACACTCTGTTACTGTCTCTTACACTATCTTACACTCTCTTACCCTCTCCTACACTCTGCTACTGTCTCTTACACCCTCTTACACTCTGTTACTGTCTCTTACACTCTCTTACACTCTGTTACACTCTCTTACACGCTGTTACACCCTCTTACACACTGTTACTGTCTCTTACACTCTCTTACACTCTGCTACTGTCTCTTACCCTCTGTTACTGTCTCTTACACTCTGCTACTGTCTCTTACACTCTGTTACTGTCTCTTCCACTCTGCTACTATCTCTTACGCTCTGTTACTGTCTCTTACACTCTACTACACTGTCATACACTCTGTTACTGTATCTTACACTCTGTTACTGTCTCGTACACTCTGTTACTGTCTCTTACACTCTGTTACTGTCTCCTATACTCTGTTACTGTCTCCTATACTCTGTTACACTCTCTTACATTCTGCTGCTGTCTCATATACTCTGTTACTGTCTCTTACACTCTGTTACTGTCTCTTACACTCTGTTACTGTCTCCTATACTCTGTTACTGTCTCCTATACTCTGTTACACTCACTTACACTCTGCTGCTGTCTCATATACTCTGTTACTGTCTCTTACACTCTGTTACTGTCTCTTACACTCTCTTACACTCTCTTAAACTCTCCTACACTCTGCTACTGCCTTACACCCTCTTACACTCTGTTACTGTCTCTTACACTCTGTTACACTCTCTTACACTCTGTTACTGTCTCCTATACTCTGTTACCGTCTCTTACTCTCTGCTACTGTCTCTTACACAGGTTTACGATGTCTACGCGAAGAGATCCCCAAAGACGTTCACAGTATACTGAGATCATTCTGGACTATGTGATTCTAGAGGACGGTATATGCCATGTGACACTGTCTTACACTCTACTACACTCTACTACACTCTGCTACTGTCTCTTTCACTCTGTTACTGTCTCTTACACTCTGTTACTGTCTCTTACACTCTGTTACTGTCTCTTACACTCTGTTACTGTCTCTTAAACTCTGCTACTGTCTATAACACTCTCTTACACTCTGTTACTGTCTATTACACTCTGCTACTGTCTCTTACACTATATTACACTCTCTTACACTCTGCTGCTGTCTCTTACACTCTGTTACTGTCTCTTACACTCTCCCACTGTCTCTTACACTCTCTTACACTCTGTTACACTCTCTTACACGCTGTTACACCCTCTTACACTCTGTTACTGTCTCTTACACTCTCTTACACTCTGCTACTGTCTCTCACACTCTGCCACTGTCTCTTACACTCTGCTACTCTCTGTTTCACTCTGCTTCTGTCTCTTACACTCTGCTACTGTCTCTTACGCTCTGTTACTGTCTCTTACACTCTACTACACTCTCCTACACTCTTTTACTGTCTCTTACACTCTGTTACTGTCTCGTACACTCTGTTACTGTCTCTTACACTCTGTTACACTCTCTTACACTCTGTTACTGTCTCTTATACTCTCTTACACTCTGCTGCTGTCTCTTACACTCTGTTACTGTCTCTTACACTCTGTTACTGTCTCTTACACTCTGTTACACTCTCTTACACGCTGTTACACCCTCTTACACACTGTTACTGTCTCTTACACTCTTACACTCTGCTACTGACTCTTACACTCTGTTACTGTCTCTTACACTCTGCTACTGTCTCCTACACTCTGTTACTGTCTCGTTCACTCTGCTACTGTCTCTTACACTCTGCTACTATCTCTTACGCTCTGTTACTGTCTCTTACACTCTACTACACTGTCATACACTCTGTTACTGTCTCGTACACTCTGTTACTGTCTCTTACACTCTGTTACTGTCTCCTATACTCTGCTGCTGTCTCATATACTCTGTTACACTCTCTTACACTCTGCTGCTGTCTCATATACTCTGTTACTGTCTCTTACACTCTGTTACTGTCTCTTACACTCTGTTACTGTCTATTTCACTCTGCTACTGTCTCTTACACTCTGCTACTATCTCTTACGCTCTGTTACTGTCTCTTACACTCTACTACACTGTCATACACTCTGTTACTGTCTCGTACAGTCTGTTACTGTCTCTTACACTCTGTTACTGTCTCCTATACTCTGTTACTGTCTCCTATACTCTGTTACACTCTCTTACACTCTGTTACACCCTCTTACACACTGTTACTGTCTCTTACACTCTCTTACTCTCTGTTACTGTCACTTACACTCTGCTACTGTCTCTTACACTCTGTTACTGTCTATTTCACTCTGCTACTGTCTCTTACACTCTGCTACTATCTCTTACGCTCTGTTACTGTCTCTTACACTCTACTACACTGTCATACACTCTGTTACTGTCTCGTACACTCTGTTACTGTCTCCTATACTCTGTTACTGTCTTTTACACTCTGTTACTGTCTCCTATACTCTGTTACTGTCTCCTATACTCTGTTACACTCTCTTACACTCTGCTGCTGTCTCATATACTCTGTTACTGTCTCTTACACTATGTTACTGTCTCTTACACTATGTTACTGTCTCTTACACTCTCTTACCCTCTCCTACACTCTGCTACTGTCTCTTACACCCTCTTACACTCTGTTACTGTCTCTTACACTCTCTTACACTCTGTTACACTCTCTTACACGCTGTTACACCCTCTTACACACTGTTACTGTCTCTTACACTCTCTTACACTCTGCTACTGTCTCTTACCCTCTGTTACTGTCTCTTACACTCTGCTACTGTCTCCTACACTCTGTTACTGTCTCTTTCACTCTGCTACTGTCTCTTACACTCTGCTACTATCTCTTACGCTCTGTTACTGTCTCTTACACTCTACTACACTGTCATACACTCTGTTACTGTCTCGTACACTCTGTTACTGTCTCTTACACTCTGTTACTGTCTCCTATACTCTGTTACTGTCTCCTATACTCTGTTACACTCTCTTACATTCTGCTGCTGTCTCATATACTCTGTTACTGTCTCTTACACTCTGTTACTGTCTCTTACACTCTGTTACTGTCTCCTATACTCTGTTACTGTCTCCTATACTCTGTTACACTCTCTTACACTCTGCTGCTGTCTCATATACTCTGTTACTGTCTCTTACACTCTGTTACTGTCTCTTACACTCTCTTACCCTCTCCTACACTCTGCTACTGTCTCTTACACCCTCTTACACTCTGTTACTGTCTCTTACACTCTCTTACACTCTGTTACACTCTCTTACACGCTGTTACACCCTCTTACACACTGTTACTGTCTCTTACACTCTCTTACACTCTGCTACTGTCTCTTACCCTCTGTTACTGTCTCTTACACTCTGCTACTGTCTCCTACACTCTGTTACTGTCTCTTTCACTCTGCTACTGTCTCTTACACTCTGCTACTATCTCTTACGCTCTGTTACTGTCTCTTACACTCTACTACACTATCATACACTCTGTTACTGTCTCCTATACTCTGTTACTGTCTCCTATACTCTGTTACACTCTCTTACACTCTGCTGCTGTCTCATATACTCTGTTACTGTCTCTTACACTCTGTTACTGTCTCTTACACTCTACTACACTGTCATACACTCTGTTACTGTATCTTACACTCTGTTACTGTCTTGTACACTCTGTTACTGGCTCTTACACTCTGTTACTGTCTCCTCTACTCTGTTACTGTCTCCTATACTCTGTTACACTCTCTTACACTCTGCTGCTGTCTCATATACTCTGTTACTGTCTCTTACACTCTGTTACTGTCTCTTACACTCTGTTACTGTCTCCTATACTCTGTTACTGTCTCCTATACTCTGTTACACTCTCTTACACTCTGCTGCTGTCTCATATACTCTGTTACTGTCTCTTACACTCTGTTACTGTCTCTTACACTCTCTTACACTCTCTTACACTCTGCTACTGTCTTACACCCTCTTACACTCTGTTACTGTCTCTTACACTCTGTTACACTCTCTTACACTCTGTTACTGTCTCTTACATTCTCTTACACTCTGTTACTGTCTCCTATACTCTGTTACCGTCTCTTACTCTCTGCTACTGTCTCTTACACAGGTTTACGATGTCTACGCGAAGAGATCCCCAGAGACGTTCACAGTATACTGAGATCATTCTGGACTATGTGATCCTAGAGGACGGTATATGCCATGTGACACTCTCTTACACTCTACTACACTCTACTACACTCTGCTACTGTCTCTTTCACTCTGTTACTGTCTCTTTCACTCTGCTACTGTCTCTTACACTCTGCTACTATCTCTTACGCTCTGTTACTGTCTCTTACACTCTACTACACTGTCATACACTCTGTTACTGTATCTTACACTCTGTTACTGTCTCGTACACTCTGTTACTGTCTCTTACACTCTGTTACTGCCTCCTTTACTCTGTTACTGTCTCCTATACTCTGTTACTGTCTCTTACGCTCTGTTACTGTCTCCTATACTCTGTTACTGTCTCCTATACTCTGTTACACTCTCTTACACTCTGTTACACCCTCTTACACACTGTTACTGTCTCTTACACTCTCTTACACTCTGCTACTGTCTCTTACATTCTGTTACTGTCACTTACACTCTGCTACTGTCTCTTACACTCTGTTACTGTCTATTTCACTCTGCTACTGTCTCTTACCCTCTGTTACTGTCTCTTACACTCTGCTACTGTCTCCTACACTCTGTTACTGTCTCTTTCACTCTGCTACTGTCTCTTAAACTCTGCTACTATCTCTTACGCTCTGTTACTGTCTCTTACACTCTACTACACTGTCATACACTCTGTTACTGTATCTTACACTCTGTTACTGTCTCGTACACTCTGTTACTGTCTCTTACACTCTGTTACTGCCTCCTATACTCTGTTACTGTCTCCTATACTCTGTTACTGTCTCTTACACTCTGTTACTGTCTCCTATACTCTGTTACTGTCTCCTATACTCTCTTACACTCTGTTACACCCTCTTACACACTGTTACTGTCTCTTACACTCTCTTACACTCTGCTACTGTCTCTTACATTCTGTTACTGTCACTTACACTCTGCTACTGTCTCTTACACTCTGTTACTGTCTCTTACACTCTGTTACTGTCTCTTACACTCTGTTACTGTCTCCTATACTCTGTTACTGTCTCCTATACTCTGTTACACTCTCTTACACTCTGCTGCTGTCTCATATACTCTGTTACTGTCTCTTACACTATGTTACTGTCTCTTACACTCTATTCCACTCTCTTACACTCTGTTACTGTCTCTTACATTCTCTTACACTCTGTTACTGTCTCCTATACTCTGTTACCGTCTCTTACTCTCTGCTACTGTCTCTTACACAGGTTTACGATGTCTACGCGAAGAGATCCCCAGAGACGTTCACAGTATACTGAGATCATTCTCGACTATGTGATCCTAGAGGACGGTATATGCCATGTGACACTCTCTTACACTCTACTACACTCTACTACACTCTGCTACTGTCTCTTTCACTCTGTTACTGTCTCTTTCACTCTGCTACTGTCTCTTTCACTCTGCTACTGTCTCTTACACTCTGCTACTATCTCTTACGCTCTGTTACTGTCTCTTACACTCTACTACACTGTCATACACTCTGTTACTGTATCTTACACTCTGTTACTGTCTCGTACACTCTGTTACTGTCTCTTACACTCTGTTACTGCCTCCTTTACTCTGTTACTGTCTCCTATACTCTGTTACTGTCTCTTACACTCTCTTACTGTCTCCTATACTCTGTTACTGTCTCCTATACTCTGTTACACTCTCTTACACTCTGTTACACCCTCTTACACACTGTTACTGTCTCTTACACTCTCTTACTCTCTGTTACTGTCACTTACACTCTGCTACTGTCTCTTACACTCTGTTACTGTCTATTTCACTCTGCTACTGTCTCTTACACTCTGCTACTATCTCTTACGCTCTGTTACTGTCTCTTACACTCTACTACACTGTCATATACTCTGTTACTGTATCTTACACTCTGTTACTGTCTCGTACACTCTGTTACTGTCTCTTACACTCTGTTACTGTCTCCTATACTCTGTTACTGTTTCTTACACTCTGTTACTGTCTCCTATACTCTGTTACACTCTCTTACACTCTGTTACACCCTCTTACACACTGTTACTGTCTCTTACACTCTGCTACTGTCTCTTACATTCTGTTACTGTCACTTACACTCTGCTACTGTCTCTTACACTCTGTTACTGTCTATTTCACTCTGCTACTGTCTCTTACACTCTGCTACTATCTCTTACGCTCTGTTACTGTCTCTTACACTCTACTACACTGTCATACACTCTGTTACTGTATCTTACACTCTGTTACTGTCTTTTACACTCTGTTACTGTCTCCTATACTCTGTTACTGTCTCTTACACTCTGTTACTGTCTCCTATACTCTGTTACTGTCTCCTATACTCTGTTACACTCTCTTACACTCTGCTGCTGTCTCATATACTCTGTTACTGTCTCTTACACTCTGTTACTGTCTCTTACACTCTCTTACCCTCTCCTACACTCTGCTACTGTCTCTTACACCCTCTTACACTCTGTTACTGTCTCTTACACTCTCTTACACTCTGTTACACTCTCTTACACGCTGTTACACCCTCTTACACACTGTTACTGTCTCTTACACTCTCTTACACTCTGCTACTGTCTCTTACCCTCTGTTACTGTCTCTTACACTCTGCTACTGTCTCCTACACTCTGTTACTGTCTCTTTCACTCTGCTACTGTCTCTTACACTCTGCTACTATCTCTTACGCTCTGTTACTGTCTCTTACACTCTACTACACTATCATACACTCTGTTACTGTCTCGTACACTCTGTTACTGTCTCTTACACTCTGTTACTGTCTCCTATACTCTGTTACTGTCTCCTATACTCTGTTACACTCTCTTACACTCTGCTGCTGTCTCATATATTCTGTTACTGTCTCTTACACTCTGTTACTGTCTCTTACACTATCTTACACTCTCTTACCCTCTCCTACACTCTGCTACTGTCTCTTACACCCTCTTACACTCTGTTACTGTCTCTTACACTCACTTACACTCTGCTACTGTCTCTTACACTCTGTTACTGTCTATTTCATTCTGCTACTGTCTCTTCCACTCTGCTACTATCTCTTACGCTCTGTTACTGTCTCTTACACTCTACAACACTGTCATACACTCTGTTACTGTATCTTACACTCTGTTACTGTCTTGTACACTCTGTTACTGGCTCTTACACTCTGTTACTGTCTCCTCTACTCTGTTACTGTCTCCTATACTCTGTTACACTCTCTTACACTCTGCTGCTGTCTCATATACTCTGTTACTGTCTCTTACACTCTGTTACTGTCTCCTATACTCTGTTACTGTCTCCTATACTCTGTTACACTCTCTTACACTCTGCTGCTGTCTCATATACTCTGTTACTGTCTCTTACACTCTGTTACTGTCTCTTACACTCTCTTACACTCTCTTACACTCTGCTACTGTCTTACACCCTCTTACACTCTGTTACTGTCTCTTACACCCTGTTACACTCTCTTACACTCTGTTACTGTCTCTTACATTCTCTTACACTCTGTTACTGTCTCCTATACTCTGTTACCGTCTCTTACTCTCTGCTACTGTCTCTTACACAGGTTTACGATGTCTACGCGAAGAGATCCCCAGAGACGTTCACAGTATACTGAGATCATTCTGGACTATGTGATCCTAGAGGACGGTATATGCCATGTGACACTCTCTTACACTCTACTACACTCTACTACACTCTGCTACTGTCTCTTTCACTCTGTTACTGTCTCTTTCACTCTGCTACTGTCTCTTACACTCTGCTACTATCTCTTACGCTCTGTTACTGTCTCTTACACTCTACTACACTGTCATACACTCTGTTACTGTATCTTACACTCTGTTACTGTCTCGTACACTCTGTTACTGTCTCTTACACTCTGTTACTGCCTCCTTTACTCTGTTACTGTCTCCTATACTCTGTTACTGTCTCTTACACTCTGTTACTGTCTCCTATACTCTGTTACTGTCTCCTATACTCTGTTACACTCTCTTACACTCTGTTACACCCTCTTACACACTGTTACTGTCTCTTACACTCTCTTACACTCTGCTACTGTCTCTTACATTCTGTTACTGTCACTTACACTCTGCTACTGTCTCTTACACTCTGTTACTGTCTATTTCACTCTGCTACTGTCTCTTACCCTCTGTTACTGTCTCTTACACTCTGCTACTGTCTCCTACACTCTGTTACTGTCTCTTTCACTCTGCTACTGTCTCTTACACTCTGCTACTATCTCTTACGCTCTGTTACTGTCTCTTACACTCTACTACACTGTCATACACTCTGTTACTGTATCTTACACTCTGTTACTGTCTCGTACACTCTGTTACTGTCTCTTACACTCTGTTACTGCCTCCTATACTCTGTTACTGTCTCCTATACTCTGTTACTGTCTCTTACACTCTGTTACTGTCTCCTATACTCTGTTACTGTCTCCTATACTCTGTTACACTCTCTTACACTCTGTTACACCCTCTTACACACTGTTACTGTCTCTTACACTCTCTTACACTCTGCTACTGTCTCTTACATTCTGTTACTGTCACTTACACTCTGCTACTGTCTCTTACACTCTGTTACTGTCTCTTACACTCTGTTACTGTCTCTTACACTCTGTTATTGTCTCCTATACTCTGTTACTGTCTCCTATACTCTGTTACACTCTCTTACACTCTGCTGCTGTCTCATATACTCTGTTACTGTTTCTTACACTCTGTTACTGTCTCTTACATTCTCTTACACTCTGTTACTGTCTCCTATACTCTGTTACCGTCTCTTACTCTCTGCTACTGTCTCTTACACAGGTTTACGATGTCTACGCGAAGAGATCCCCAGAGACGTTCACAGTATACTGAGATCATTCTGGACTATGTGATCCTAGAGGACGGTATATGCCATGTGACACTCTCTTACACTCTACTACACTCTACTACACTCTGCTACTGTCTCTTTCACTCTGTTACTGTCTCTTTCACTCTGCTACTGTCTCTTACACTCTGCTACTATCTCTTACGCTCTGTTACTGTCTCTTACACTCTACTACACTGTCATACACTCTGTTACTGTATCTTACACTCTGTTACTGTCTCGTACACTCTGTTACTGTCTCTTACACTCTGTTACTGCCTCCTATACTCTGTTACTGTCTCCTATTCTCTGTTACTGTCTCTTACACTCTGTTACTGTCTCCTATACTCTGTTACTGTCTCCTATACTCTGTTACACTCTCTTACACTCTGTTACACCCTCTTACACACTGTTACTGTCTCTTACACTCTCTTACACTCTGCTACTGTCTCTTACATTCTGTTACTGTCACTTACACTCTGCTACTGTCTCTTACACTCTGTTACTGTCTCTTACACTCTGTTACTGTCTCTTACACTCTGTTACTGTCTCCTATACTCTGTTACTGTCTCCTATACTCTGTTACACTCTCTTACACTCTGCTGCTGTCTCATATACTCTGTTACTGTCTCTTACACTCTGTTACTGTCTCTTACACTCTCTTACACTCTGTTACTGTCTCTTACATTCTCTTACACTCTGTTACTGTCTCCTATACTCTGTTACCGTCTCTTACTCTCTGCTACTGTCTCTTACACAGGTTTACGATGTCTACGCGAAGAGATCCCCAGAGACGTTCACAGTATACTGAGATCATTCTGGACTATGTGATCCTAGAGGACGGTATATGCCATGTGACACTCTCTTACACTCTACTACACTCTACTACACTCTGCTACTGTCTCTTTTACTCTGTTACTGTCTCTTTCACTCTGCTACTGTCTCTTACACTCTGCTACTATCTCTTACGCTCTGTTACTGTCTCTTACACTCTACTACACTGTCATACACTCTGTTACTGTATCTTACACTCTGTTACTGTCTCGTACAGTCTGTTACTGTCTTTTACACTCTGTTACTGCCTCCTTTACTCTGTTACTGTCTCCTATACTCTGTTACTGTCTCTTACACTCTGTTACTGTCTCCTATACTCTGTTACTGTCTCCTATACTCTGTTACACTCTCTTACACTCTGTTACACCCTCTTACACACTGTTACTGTCTCTTACACTCTCTTACACTCTGCTACTGTCTCTTACATTCTGTTACTGTCACTTACACTCTGCTACTGTCTCTTACTCTCTGTTACTGTCTATTTCACTCTGCTACTGTCTCTTACCCTCTGTTACTGTCTCTTACACTCTGCTACTGTCTCCTACACTCTGTTACTCTCTCTTTCACTCTGCTACTGTCTCTTACACTCTGCTACTATCTCTTACGCTCTGTTACTGTCTCTTACACTCTACTACACTGTCATACACTCTGTTACTGTCTCGTACACTCTGTTACTGTCTCTTACACTCTGTTACTGTCTCCTATACTCTGTTACTGTCTCCTATACTCTGTTACACTCTCTTACACTCTGCTGCTGTCTCATATACTCAGTTACTGTCTCTTACACTCTGTTACTGTCTCTTACACTCTCTTACACTCTGTTACACTCTCTTACACGCTGTTACACCCTCTTACACACTGTTACTGTCTCTTACACTCTCTTACACTCTGCTACTGTCTCTTACCCTCTGTTACTGTCTCTTACACTCTGCTACTGTCTCTTACACTCTGTTACTGTCTCTTTCACTCTGCTACTGTCTCATCCACTCTGCTACTATCTCTTACGCTCTGTTACTGTCTCTTACACTCTACTACACTGTCATACACTCTGTTACTGTATCTTACACTCTGTTACTGTCTCGTACACTCTGTTACTGTCTCTTACACTCTGTTACTGTCTCCTATACTCTGTTACTGTCTCCTATACTCTGTTACACTCTCTTACATTCTGCTGCTGTCTCATATACTCTGTTACTGTCTCTTACACTCTGTTACTGTCTCTTACACTCTGCTACTGTCTCTTACACCCTCTTACACTCTGTTACTGTCTCTTACACTCTCTTACACTCTGTTACACTCTCTTACACGCTGTTACACCCTCTTACACACTGTTACTGTCTCTTACACTCTCTTACACTCTGCTACTGTCTCTTACACTCTGTTACTGTCTCTTACACTCTGCTACTGTCTCCTACACTCTGTTACTGTCTCTTACACTCTGCTACTATCTCTTACGCTCTGTTACTGTCTCTTACAGTCTACTACACTGTCATACACTCTGTTACTGTCTCGTACACTCTGTTACTGTCTCTTACACAGGTTTACGATGTCTACGCGAAGAGATCCCCAGAGACGTTCACAGTATACTGAGATCATTCTGGACTATGTGATCCTAGAGGACGGTATATGCCATGTGACACTCTCTTACACTCTACTACACTCTACTACACTCTGCTACTGTCTCTTTTACTCTGTTACTGTCTCTTTCACTCTGCTACTGTCTCTTACACTCTGCTACTATCTCTTACGCTCTGTTACTGTCTCTTACACTCTACTACACTGTCATACACTCTGTTACTGTATCTTACACTCTGTTACTGTCTCTTACACTCTCTTACACTCTGCTACTGTCTCTCACACTCTGCCACTGTCTCTTACACTCTGCTACTCTCTGTTTCACTCTGCTTCTGTCTCTTACACTCTGCTACTGTCTCTTACGCTCTGTTACTGTCTCTTACACTCTACTACACTCTCCTACACTCTGTTACTGTCTCTTACACTCTGTTACTGTCTCGTACACTCTGTTACTGTCTCTTACACTCTGTTACACTCTCTTACACTCTGTTACTGTCTCTTACACTCTCTTACACTCTGCTGCTGTCTCTTACACTCTGTTACTGTCTCTTACACTCTGTTACTGTCTCTTACACTCTCTTACACTCTCTTACACGCTGTTACACCCTCTTACACACTGTTACTGTCTCTTACACTCTTACACTCTGCTACTGTCTCTTACACTCTGTTACTGTCTCTTACACTCTGCTACTGTCTCCTACACTCTGCTACTGTCTCTTACACTCTGTTACTGTCTCTTTCACTCTGCTACTGTCTCTTTCACTCTGCTACTGTCTCTTACACTCTGCTACTATCTCTTACGCTCTATCACTGTCTCTTACACTCTACTACACTGTCATACACTCTGTTACTGTATCTTACATTCTGTTACTGTCTCGTACACTCTGTTACTGTCTCTTACACTCTGTTACTGTCTCCTATACTCTGTTACTGTCTCCTATACTCTGTTACACTCTCTTACACTCTGTTACACCCTCTTACACTCTGTTACTGTCTCTTACACTCTCTTACACTCTGCTACTGTCTCTCACACTCTGCCACTGTCTCTTACACTCTGCTACTCTCTGTTTCACTCTGCTTCTGTCTCTTACACTCTGCTACTGTCTCTTACGCTCTGTTACTGTCTCTTACACTCTACTACACTCTCCTACACTCTGTTACTGTCTCTTACACTCTGTTACTGTCTCGTACACTCTGTTACTGTCTCTTACACTCTGTTACACTCTCTTACACTCTGTTACTGTCTCTTACACTCTCTTACACTCTGCTGCTGTCTCTTACACTCTGTTACTGTCTCTTACACTCTGTTACTGTCTCTTACACTCTGTTACACTCTCTTACACGCTGTTACACCCTCTTACACACTGTTACTGTCTCTTACACTCTTACACTCTGTTACTGTCTCTTACACTCTGCTACTGTCTCTTACACTCTGTTACTGTCTCTTTCACTCTGCTACTGTCTCTTTCACTCTGCTACTGTCTCTTACACTCTGCTACTATCTCTTACGCTCTGTCACTGTCTCTTACACTCTACTACACTGTCATACACTCTGTTACTGTATCTTACATTCTGTTACTGTCTCGTACACTCTGTTACTGTCTCTTACACTCTGTTACTGTCTCCTATACTCTGTTACTGTCTCCTATACTCTGTTACACTCTCTTACACTCTGTTACACCCTCTTACACACTGTTACTGTCTCTTACACTCTCTTACTCTCTGCTACTGTCTCTTACATTCTGTTACTGTCACTTACACTCTGCTACTGTCTCTTACACTCTGTTACTGTCTATTTCACTCTTCTACTGTCTCTTACACTCTGCTACTATCTCTTACGCTCTTTTACTGTCTCTTACACTCTACTACACTGTCATACACTCTGTTACTGTATCTTACACTCTGTTACTGTCTCGTACACTCTGTTACTGTCTCTTACACTCTGTTACTGTCTCCTATACTCTGTTACTGTCTCCTATACTCTGTTACACTCTCTTACATTCTGCTGCTGTCTCATATACTCTGTTACTGTCTCTTACACTCTGTTACTGTCTCTTACACTCTGTTACTGTCTCCTATACTCTGTTACTGTCTCCTATACTCTGTTACACTCACTTACACTCTGCTGCTGTCTCATATACTCTGTTACTGTCTCTTACACTCTGTTACTGTCTCTTACACTCTCTTACACTCTCTTACACTCTCCTACACTCTGCTACTGCCTTACACCCTCTTACACTCTGTTACTGTCTCTTACACTCTGTTACACTCTCTCACACTCTGTTACTGTCTCTTACATTCTCTTACACTCTGTTACTGTCTCCTATACTCTGCTACTGTCTCTTACACAGGTTTACGATGTCTACGCGAAGAGATCCCCAAAGACGTTCACAGTATACTGAGATCATTCTGGACTATGTGATTCTAGAGGACGGTATATGCCATGTGACACTGTCTTACACTCTACTACACTCTACTACACTCTGCTACTGTCTCTTTCACTCTGTTACTGTCTCTTACACTCTGTTACTGTCTCTTACACTCTGTTACTGTCTCTTAAACTCTGCTACTGTCTATAACACTCTCTTACACTCTGTTACTGTCTATTACACTCTGCTACTGTCTCTTACACTCTCTTACACTATATTACACTCTCTTACACTCTGCTGCTGTCTCTTACACTCTGTTACTGTCTCTTACACTCTGTTACTGTCTCTTACACTCTCCCACTGTCTCTTACACTCTCTTACACTCTGTTACACTCTCTTACACGCTGTTACACCCTCTTACACTCTGTTACTGTCTCTTACACTCTCTTACACTCTGCTACTGTCTCTCACACTCTGCCACTGTCTCTTACACTCTGCTACTCTCTGTTTCACTCTGCTTCTGTCTCTTACACTCTGCTACTGTCTCTTACGCTCTGTTACTGTCTCTTACACTCTACTACACTCTCCTACACTCTGTTACTGTCTCTTACACTCTGTTACTGTCTCATACACTCTGTTACTGTCTCTTACACTCTCTTACACTCTCTTACACTCTGTTACTGTCTCTTACACTCTCTTACACTCTGCTGCTGTCTCTTACACTCTGTTACTGTCTCTTACACTCTGTTACTGTCTCTTACACTCTCTTACACTCTGTTACACTCTCTTACACGCTGTTACACCCTCTTACACACTGTTACTGTCTCTTACACTCTTACACTCTGCTACTGTCTCTTACACTCTGTTACTGTCTCTTACACTCTGCTACTGTCTCCTACACTCTGTTACTGTCTCGTTCACTCTGCTACTGTCTCTTACACTCTGCTACTATCTCTTACGCTCTGTTACTGTCTCTTACACTCTACTACACTGTCATACACTCTGTTACTGTCTCGTACACTCTGTTACTGTCTCTTACACTCTGTTACTGTCTCCTATACTCTGCTGCTGTCTCATATACTCTGTTACACTCTCTTACACTCTGCTGCTGTCTCATATAGTCTGTTACTGTCTCTTACACTCTGTTACTGTCTCTTACACTCTGTTACTGTCTATTTCACTCTGCTACTGTCTCTTACACTCTGCTACTATCTCTTACGCTCTGTTACTGTCTCTTACACTCTACTACACTGTCATACACTCTGTTACTGTATCTTACACTCTGTTACTGTCTCGTACAGTCTGTTACTGTCTCTTACACTCTGTTACTGTCTCCTATACTCTGTTACTGTCTCCTATACTCTGTTACACTCTCTTACACTCTGTTACACCCTCTTACACACTGTTACTGTCTCTTACACTCTCTTACTCTCTGTTACTGTCACTTACACTCTGCTACTGTCTCTTACACTCTGTTACTGTCTATTTCACTCTGCTACTGTCTCTTACACTCTGCTACTATCTCTTACGCTCTGGTTCTGTCTCTTACACTCTACTACACTGTCATACACTCTGTTACTGTATCTTACACTCTGTTACTGTCTCGTACACTCTGTTACTGTCTCTTACACTCTGTTACTGTCTCCTATACTCTGTTACTGTCTTTTACACTCTGTTACTGTCTCCTATACTCTGTTACTGTCTCCTATACTCTGTTACACTCTCTTACACTCTGCTGCTGTCTCATATACTCTGTTACTGTCTCTTACACTATGTTACTGTCTCTTACACTCTCTTACCCTCTCCTACACTCTGCTACTGTCTCTTACACCCTCTTACACTCTGTTACTGTCTCTTACACTCTCTTACACTCTGTTACACTCTCTTACACGCTGTTACACCCTCTTACACACTGTTACTGTCTCTTACACTCTCTTACACTCTGCTACTGTCTCTTACCCTCTGTTACTGTCTCTTACACTCTGCTACTGTCTCCTACACTCTGTTACTGTCTCTTTCACTCTGCTACTGTCTCTTACACTCTGCTACTATCTCTTACGCTCTGTTACTGTCTCTTACACTCTACTACACTGTCATACACTCTGTTACTGTATCTTACACTCTGTTACTGTCTCTTACACTCTGTTACTGTCTCCTATACTCTGTTACTGTCTCTTACACTCTGTTACTGTCTCTTACACTCTGTTACTGTCTCCTATACTCTGTTACTGTCTCCTATACTCTGTTACACTCTCTTACACTCTGTTACACCCTCTTACACACTGTTACTGTCTCTTACACTCTCTTACACTCTGCTACTGTCTCTTACATTCTGTTACTGTCACTTACACTCTGCTACTGTCTCTTACACTCTGTTACTGTCTATTTCACTCTGCTACTGTCTCTTACACTCTGTTACTATCTCTTACGCTCTGTTACTGTCTCTTACACTCTACTACACTGTCATACACTCTGTTACTGTATCTTACACTCTGTTACTGTCTCGTACACTCTGTTACTGTCTCTTACACTCTGTTACTGTCTCCTATACTCTGTTACTGTCTTTTACACTCTGTTACTGTCTCCTATACTCTGTTACTGTCTCCTATACTCTGTTACACTCTCTTACACTCTGCTGCTGTCTCATATACTCTGTTACTGTCTCTTACACTATGTTACTGTCTCTTACACTCTCTTACCCTCTCCTACACTCTGCTACTGTCTCTTACACCCTCTTACACTCTGTTACTGTCTCTTACACTCTCTTACACTCTGTTACACTCTCTTACACTCTGTTACACCCTCTTACACACTGCTACTGTCTCTTACATTCTGTTACTGTCTATTTCACTCTGCTACTGTCTCTTACCCTCTGTTACTGTCTCTTACACTCTGCTACTGTCTCCTACACTCTGTTACTGTCTCTTTCACTCTGCTACTGTCTCTTACACTCTGCTACTATCTCTTACGCTCTGTTACTGTCTCTTACACTCTACTACACTGTCATACACTCTGTTACTGTATCTTACACTCTGTTACTGTCTCGTACACTCTGTTACTGCCTCCTATACTCTGTTACTGTCTCCTATACTCTGTTACTGTCTCTTACACTCTGTTACTGTCTCCTATACTCTGTTACTGTCTCCTATACTCTGTTACACTCTCTTACACTCTGTTACACCCTCTTACACACTGTTACTGTCTCTTACACTCTCTTACACTCTGCTACTGTCTCTTACATTCTGTTACTGTCACTTACACTCTGCTACTGTCTCTTACACTCTGTTACTGTCTCTTACACTCTGTTACTGTCTCCTATACTCTGTTACTGTTTCCTATACTCTGTTACACTCTCTTACACTCTGCTGCTGTCTCATATACTCTGTTACTGTCTCTTACACTCTGTTACTGTCTCTTACATTCTCTTACACTCTGTTACTGTCTCCTATACTCTGTTACCGTCTCTTACTCTCTGCTACTGTCTCTTACACAGGCTTACGATGTCTACGCGAAGAGATCCCCAGAGACGTTCACAGTATACTGAGATCATTCTGGACTATGTGATCCTAGAGCACGGTATATGCCATGTGACACTCTCTTACACTCTACTACACTCTACTACACTCTGCTACTGTCTCTTTCACTCTGTTACTGTCTCTTTCACTCTGCTACTGTCTCTTACACTCTGCTACTATCTCTTACGCTCTGTTACTGTCTCTTACACTCTACTACACTGGCATACACTCTGTTACTGTATCTTACACTCTGTTACTGTCTCGTACACTCTGTTACTGTCTCTTACACTCTGTTACTGCCTCCTTTACTCTGTTACTGTCTCCTATACTCTGTTACTGTCTCTTACACTCTGTTACTGTCTCCTATACTCTGTTACTGTCTCCTATACTCTGTTACACTCTCTTACACTCTGTTACACCCTCTTACACACTGTTACTGTCTCTTACACTCTCTTACACTCTGCTACTGTCTCTTACATTCTGTTACTGTCACTTACACTATGCTACTGTCTCTTACACTCTGTTACTGTCTATTTCACTCTGCTACTGTCTCTTACCCTCTGTTACTGTCTCTTACACTCTGCTACTGTCTCCTACACTCTGTTACTGTCTCTTTCACTCTGCTACTGTCTCTTACACTCTGCTACTATCTCTTACGCTCTGTTACTGTCTCTTACACTCTACTACACTGTCATACACTCTGTTACTGTATCTTACACTCTGTTACTGTCTCGTACACTCTGTTACTGTCTCCTATACTCTGTTACTGTCTCCTATACTCTGTTACACTCTCTTACACCCTCTTACACACTGTTACTGTCTCTTACACTCTGCTACTGTCTCTTACATTCTGTTACTGTCACTTACACTCTGCTACTGTCTCTTACACTCTGTTACTGTCTATTTCACTCTGCTACTGTCTCTTACCCTCTGTTACTGTCTCTTACACTCTGCTACTGTCTCCTACACTCTGTTACTGTCTCTTTCACTCTGCTACTGTCTCTTACACTCTACTACACTGTCATACACTCTGTTACTGTATCTTACACTCTGTTACTGTCTCGTACACTCTGTTACTGTCTCTTACACTCTGTTACTGCCTCCTATACTCTGTTACTGTCTCCTATACTCTGTTACTGTCTCTTACACTCTGTTACTGTCTCCTATACTCTGTTACTGTCTCCTATACTCTGTTACACTCTCTTACACTCTGTTACACCCTCTTACACACTGTTACTGTCTCTTACACTCTCTTACACTCTGCTACTGTCTCTTACATTCTGTTACTGTCACTTACACTCTGCTACTGTCTCTTACACTCTGTTACTGTCTCTTACACTCTGTTACTGTCTCTTACACTCTGTTACTGTCTCCTATACTCTGTTACTGTCTCCTATACTCTGTTACACTCTCTTACACTCTGCTGCTGTCTCATATACTCTGTTACTGTCTCTTACACTCTGTTACTGTCTCTTACACTCTCTTACACTCTCTTACACTCTGTTACTGTCTCTTACATTCTCTTACACTCTGTTACTGTCTCCTATACTCTGTTACCGTCTCTTACTCTCTGCTACTGTCTCTTACACAGGTTTACGATGTCTACGCGATGAGATCCCCAGAGACGTTCACAGTATACTGAGATCATTCTGGACTATGTGATCCTAGAGGACGGTATATGCCATGTGACACTCTCTTACACTCTACTACACTCTACTACACTCTGCTACTGTCTCTTTCACTCTGTTACTGTCTCTTTCACTCTGCTACTGTCTCTTACACTCTGCTACTATCTCTTACGCTCTGTTACTGTCTCTTACACTCTACTACACTGTCATACACTCTGTTACTGTATCTTACACTCTGTTACTGTCTCGTACACTCTGTTACTGTCTCTTACACTCTGTTACTGCCTCCTATACTCTGTTACTGTCTCCTATACTCTGTTACTGTCTCTTACACTCTGTTACTGTCTCCTATACTCTGTTACTGTCTCCTATACTCTGTTACACTCTCTTACACTCTGTTACACCCTCTTACACACTGTTACTGTCTCTTACACTCTCTTACACTCTGCTACTGTCTCTTACATTCTGTTACTGTCACTTACACTCTGCTACTGTCTCTAACACTCTGTTACTGTCTCTTACACTCTGTTACTGTCTCTTACACTCTGTTACTGTCTCCTATACTCTGTTACTGTCTCCTATACTCTGTTACACTCTCTTACACTCTGCTGCTGTCTCATATACTCTGTTACTGTCTCTTACACTCTGTTACTGTCTCTTACACTCTCTTACACTCTCTTACACTCTGTTACTGTCTCTTACATTCTCTTACACTCTATTACTGTCTCCTATACTCTGTTACCGTCTCTTACTCTCTGCTACTGTCTCTTACACAGGTTTACGATGTCTACGCGAAGAGATCCCCAGAGACGTTCACAGTATACTGAGATCATTCTGGACTATGTGATCCTAGAGGACGGTATATGCCATGTGACACTCTCTTACACTCTACTACACTCTACTACACTCTGCTACTGTCTCTTTCACTCTGTTACTGTCTCTTTCACTCTGCTACTGTCTCTTACACTCTGCTACTATCTCTTACGCTCTGTTACTGTCTCTTACACTCTACTACACTGTCATACACTCTGTTACTGTATCTTACACTCTGTTACTGTCTCGTACAGTCTGTTACTGTCTCTTACACTCTGTTACTGCCTCCTTTACTCTGTTACTGTCTCCTATACTCTGTTACTGTCTCCTATACTCTGTTACACTCTCTTACACTCTGTTACACCCTCTTACACACTGTTACTGTCTCTTACACTCTCTTACACTCTGCTACTGTCTCTTACATTCTGTTACTGTCACTTACACTCTGCTACTGTCTCTTACTCTCTGTTACTGTCTATTTCACTCTGCTACTGTCTCTTACCCTCTGTTACTGTCTCTTACACTCTGCTACTGTCTCCTACACTCTGTTACTGTCTCTTTCACTCTGCTACTGTCTCTTACACTCTGCTACTATCTCTTACGCTCTGTTACTGTCTCTTACACTCTACTACACTGTCATACACTCTGTTACTGTCTCGTACACTCTGTTACTGTCTCTTACACTCTGTTACTGTCTCCTATACTCTGTTACTGTCTCCTATACTCTGTTACACTCTCTTACACTCTGCTGCTGTCTCATATACTCTGTTACTGTCTCTTACACTCTGTTACTGTCTCTTACACTATCTTACACTCTCTTACCCTCTCCTACACTCTGCTACTGTCTCTTACACCCTCTTACACTCTGTTACTGTCTCTTACACTCTCTTACACTCTGTTACACTCTCTTACACGCTGTTACACCCTCTTACACACTGTTACTGTCTCTTACACTCTCTTACACTCTGCTACTGTCTCTTACCCTCTGTTACTGTCTCTTACACTCTGCTACTGTCTCTTACACTCTGTTACTGTCTCTTCCACTCTGCTACTATCTCTTACGCTCTGTTACTGTCTCTTACACTCTACTACACTGTCATACACTCTGTTACTGTATCTTACACTCTGTTACTGTCTCGTACACTCTGTTACTGTCTCTTACACTCTGTTACTGTCTCCTATACTCTGTTACTGTCTCCTATACTCTGTTACACTCTCTTACATTCTGCTGCTGTCTCATATACTCTGTTACTGTCTCTTACACTCTGTTACTGTCTCTTACACTCTGTTACTGTCTCCTATACTCTGTTACTGTCTCCTATACTCTGTTACACTCACTTACACTCTGCTGCTGTCTCATATACTCTGTTACTGTCTCTTACACTCTGTTACTGTCTCTTACACTCTCTTACACTCTCTTAAACTCTCCTACACTCTGCTACTGCCTTACACCCTCTTACACTCTGTTACTGTCTCTTACACTCTGTTACACTCTCTTACACTCTGTTACTGTCTCCTATACTCTGTTACCGTCTCTTACTCTCTGCTACTGTCTCTTACACAGGTTTACGATGTCTACGCGAAGAGATCCCCAAAGACGTTCACAGTATACTGAGATCATTCTGGACTATGTGATTCTAGAGGACGGTATATGCCATGTGACACTGTCTTACACTCTACTACACTCTACTACACTCTGCTACTGTCTCTTTCACTCTGTTACTGTCTCTTACACTCTGTTACTGTCTCTTACACTCTGTTACTGTCTCTTAAACTCTGCTACTGTCTATAACACTCTCTTACACTCTGTTACTGTCTATTACACTCTGCTACTGTCTCTTACACTATATTACACTCTCTTACACTCTGCTGCTGTCTCTTACACTCTGTTACTGTCTCTTACACTCTCCCACTGTCTCTTACACTCTCTTACACTCTG
Source organism: Spea bombifrons (assembly GCF_027358695.1). Classification (NCBI taxonomy): domain Eukaryota; kingdom Metazoa; phylum Chordata; class Amphibia; order Anura; family Pelobatidae; genus Spea; species Spea bombifrons. Next base: position 41,599,097 of record NC_071096.1, on the reverse strand, counting down.
TTACACTCTCTTACACGCTGTTACACCCTCTTACACTCTGTTACTGTCTCTTACACTCTCTTACACTCTGCTACTGTCTCTCACACTCTGCCACTGTCTCTTACACTCTGCTACTCTCTGTTTCACTCTGCTTCTGTCTCTTACACTCTGCTACTGTCTCTTACGCTCTGTTACTGTCTCTTACACTCTACTACACTCTCCTACACTCTTTTACTGTCTCTTACACTCTGTTACTGTCTCGTACACTCTGTTACTGTCTCTTACACTCTGTTACACTCTCTTACACTCTGTTACTGTCTCTTATACTCTCTTACACTCTGCTGCTGTCTCTTACACTCTGTTACTGTCTCTTACACTCTGTTACTGTCTCTTACACTCTGTTACACTCTCTTACACGCTGTTACACCCTCTTACACACTGTTACTGTCTCTTACACTCTTACACTCTGCTACTGACTCTTACACTCTGTTACTGTCTCTTACACTCTGCTACTGTCTCCTACACTCTGTTACTGTCTCGTTCACTCTGCTACTGTCTCTTACACTCTGCTACTATCTCTTACGCTCTGTTACTGTCTCTTACACTCTACTACACTGTCATACACTCTGTTACTGTCTCGTACACTCTGTTACTGTCTCTTACACTCTGTTACTGTCTCCTATACTCTGCTGCTGTCTCATATACTCTGTTACACTCTCTTACACTCTGCTGCTGTCTCATATACTCTGTTACTGTCTCTTACACTCTGTTACTGTCTCTTACACTCTGTTACTGTCTATTTCACTCTGCTACTGTCTCTTACACTCTGCTACTATCTCTTACGCTCTGTTACTGTCTCTTACACTCTACTACACTGTCATACACTCTGTTACTGTCTCGTACAGTCTGTTACTGTCTCTTACACTCTGTTACTGTCTCCTATACTCTGTTACTGTCTCCTATACTCTGTTACACTCTCTTACACTCTGTTACACCCTCTTACACACTGTTACTGTCTCTTACACTCTCTTACTCTCTGTTACTGTCACTTACACTCTGCTACTGTCTCTTACACTCTGTTACTGTCTATTTCACTCTGCTACTGTCTCTTACACTCTGCTACTATCTCTTACGCTCTGTTACTGTCTCTTACACTCTACTACACTGTCATACACTCTGTTACTGTCTCGTACACTCTGTTACTGTCTCCTATACTCTGTTACTGTCTTTTACACTCTGTTACTGTCTCCTATACTCTGTTACTGTCTCCTATACTCTGTTACACTCTCTTACACTCTGCTGCTGTCTCATATACTCTGTTACTGTCTCTTACACTATGTTACTGTCTCTTACACTATGTTACTGTCTCTTACACTCTCTTACCCTCTCCTACACTCTGCTACTGTCTCTTACACCCTCTTACACTCTGTTACTGTCTCTTACACTCTCTTACACTCTGTTACACTCTCTTACACGCTGTTACACCCTCTTACACACTGTTACTGTCTCTTACACTCTCTTACACTCTGCTACTGTCTCTTACCCTCTGTTACTGTCTCTTACACTCTGCTACTGTCTCCTACACTCTGTTACTGTCTCTTTCACTCTGCTACTGTCTCTTACACTCTGCTACTATCTCTTACGCTCTGTTACTGTCTCTTACACTCTACTACACTGTCATACACTCTGTTACTGTCTCGTACACTCTGTTACTGTCTCTTACACTCTGTTACTGTCTCTTACACTCTGTTACTGTCTCCTATACTCTGTTACTGTCTCCTATACTCTGTTACACTCTCTTACATTCTGCTGCTGTCTCATATACTCTGTTACTGTCTCTTACACTCTGTTACTGTCTCTTACACTCTGTTACTGTCTCCTATACTCTGTTACTGTCTCCTATACTCTGTTACACTCTCTTACACTCTGCTGCTGTCTCATATACTCTGTTACTGTCTCTTACACTCTGTTACTGTCTCTTACACTCTCTTACCCTCTCCTACACTCTGCTACTGTCTCTTACACCCTCTTACACTCTGTTACTGTCTCTTACACTCTCTTACACTCTGTTACACTCTCTTACACGCTGTTACACCCTCTTACACACTGTTACTGTCTCTTACACTCTCTTACACTCTGCTACTGTCTCTTACCCTCTGTTACTGTCTCTTACACTCTGCTACTGTCTCCTACACTCTGTTACTGTCTCTTTCACTCTGCTACTGTCTCTTACACTCTGCTACTATCTCTTACGCTCTGTTACTGTCTCTTACACTCTACTACACTATCATACACTCTGTTACTGTCTCCTATACTCTGTTACTGTCTCCTATACTCTGTTACACTCTCTTACACTCTGCTGCTGTCTCATATACTCTGTTACTGTCTCTTACACTCTGTTACTGTCTCTTACACTCTACTACACTGTCATACACTCTGTTACTGTATCTTACACTCTGTTACTGTCTTGTACACTCTGTTACTGGCTCTTACACTCTGTTACTGTCTCCTCTACTCTGTTACTGTCTCCTATACTCTGTTACACTCTCTTACACTCTGCTGCTGTCTCATATACTCTGTTACTGTCTCTTACACTCTGTTACTGTCTCTTACACTCTGTTACTGTCTCCTATACTCTGTTACTGTCTCCTATACTCTGTTACACTCTCTTACACTCTGCTGCTGTCTCATATACTCTGTTACTGTCTCTTACACTCTGTTACTGTCTCTTACACTCTCTTACACTCTCTTACACTCTGCTACTGTCTTACACCCTCTTACACTCTGTTACTGTCTCTTACACTCTGTTACACTCTCTTACACTCTGTTACTGTCTCTTACATTCTCTTACACTCTGTTACTGTCTCCTATACTCTGTTACCGTCTCTTACTCTCTGCTACTGTCTCTTACACAGGTTTACGATGTCTACGCGAAGAGATCCCCAGAGACGTTCACAGTATACTGAGATCATTCTGGACTATGTGATCCTAGAGGACGGTATATGCCATGTGACACTCTCTTACACTCTACTACACTCTACTACACTCTGCTACTGTCTCTTTCACTCTGTTACTGTCTCTTTCACTCTGCTACTGTCTCTTACACTCTGCTACTATCTCTTACGCTCTGTTACTGTCTCTTACACTCTACTACACTGTCATACACTCTGTTACTGTATCTTACACTCTGTTACTGTCTCGTACACTCTGTTACTGTCTCTTACACTCTGTTACTGCCTCCTTTACTCTGTTACTGTCTCCTATACTCTGTTACTGTCTCTTACGCTCTGTTACTGTCTCCTATACTCTGTTACTGTCTCCTATACTCTGTTACACTCTCTTACACTCTGTTACACCCTCTTACACACTGTTACTGTCTCTTACACTCTCTTACACTCTGCTACTGTCTCTTACATTCTGTTACTGTCACTTACACTCTGCTACTGTCTCTTACACTCTGTTACTGTCTATTTCACTCTGCTACTGTCTCTTACCCTCTGTTACTGTCTCTTACACTCTGCTACTGTCTCCTACACTCTGTTACTGTCTCTTTCACTCTGCTACTGTCTCTTAAACTCTGCTACTATCTCTTACGCTCTGTTACTGTCTCTTACACTCTACTACACTGTCATACACTCTGTTACTGTATCTTACACTCTGTTACTGTCTCGTACACTCTGTTACTGTCTCTTACACTCTGTTACTGCCTCCTATACTCTGTTACTGTCTCCTATACTCTGTTACTGTCTCTTACACTCTGTTACTGTCTCCTATACTCTGTTACTGTCTCCTATACTCTCTTACACTCTGTTACACCCTCTTACACACTGTTACTGTCTCTTACACTCTCTTACACTCTGCTACTGTCTCTTACATTCTGTTACTGTCACTTACACTCTGCTACTGTCTCTTACACTCTGTTACTGTCTCTTACACTCTGTTACTGTCTCTTACACTCTGTTACTGTCTCCTATACTCTGTTACTGTCTCCTATACTCTGTTACACTCTCTTACACTCTGCTGCTGTCTCATATACTCTGTTACTGTCTCTTACACTATGTTACTGTCTCTTACACTCTATTCCACTCTCTTACACTCTGTTACTGTCTCTTACATTCTCTTACACTCTGTTACTGTCTCCTATACTCTGTTACCGTCTCTTACTCTCTGCTACTGTCTCTTACACAGGTTTACGATGTCTACGCGAAGAGATCCCCAGAGACGTTCACAGTATACTGAGATCATTCTCGACTATGTGATCCTAGAGGACGGTATATGCCATGTGACACTCTCTTACACTCTACTACACTCTACTACACTCTGCTACTGTCTCTTTCACTCTGTTACTGTCTCTTTCACTCTGCTACTGTCTCTTTCACTCTGCTACTGTCTCTTACACTCTGCTACTATCTCTTACGCTCTGTTACTGTCTCTTACACTCTACTACACTGTCATACACTCTGTTACTGTATCTTACACTCTGTTACTGTCTCGTACACTCTGTTACTGTCTCTTACACTCTGTTACTGCCTCCTTTACTCTGTTACTGTCTCCTATACTCTGTTACTGTCTCTTACACTCTCTTACTGTCTCCTATACTCTGTTACTGTCTCCTATACTCTGTTACACTCTCTTACACTCTGTTACACCCTCTTACACACTGTTACTGTCTCTTACACTCTCTTACTCTCTGTTACTGTCACTTACACTCTGCTACTGTCTCTTACACTCTGTTACTGTCTATTTCACTCTGCTACTGTCTCTTACACTCTGCTACTATCTCTTACGCTCTGTTACTGTCTCTTACACTCTACTACACTGTCATATACTCTGTTACTGTATCTTACACTCTGTTACTGTCTCGTACACTCTGTTACTGTCTCTTACACTCTGTTACTGTCTCCTATACTCTGTTACTGTTTCTTACACTCTGTTACTGTCTCCTATACTCTGTTACACTCTCTTACACTCTGTTACACCCTCTTACACACTGTTACTGTCTCTTACACTCTGCTACTGTCTCTTACATTCTGTTACTGTCACTTACACTCTGCTACTGTCTCTTACACTCTGTTACTGTCTATTTCACTCTGCTACTGTCTCTTACACTCTGCTACTATCTCTTACGCTCTGTTACTGTCTCTTACACTCTACTACACTGTCATACACTCTGTTACTGTATCTTACACTCTGTTACTGTCTTTTACACTCTGTTACTGTCTCCTATACTCTGTTACTGTCTCTTACACTCTGTTACTGTCTCCTATACTCTGTTACTGTCTCCTATACTCTGTTACACTCTCTTACACTCTGCTGCTGTCTCATATACTCTGTTACTGTCTCTTACACTCTGTTACTGTCTCTTACACTCTCTTACCCTCTCCTACACTCTGCTACTGTCTCTTACACCCTCTTACACTCTGTTACTGTCTCTTACACTCTCTTACACTCTGTTACACTCTCTTACACGCTGTTACACCCTCTTACACACTGTTACTGTCTCTTACACTCTCTTACACTCTGCTACTGTCTCTTACCCTCTGTTACTGTCTCTTACACTCTGCTACTGTCTCCTACACTCTGTTACTGTCTCTTTCACTCTGCTACTGTCTCTTACACTCTGCTACTATCTCTTACGCTCTGTTACTGTCTCTTACACTCTACTACACTATCATACACTCTGTTACTGTCTCGTACACTCTGTTACTGTCTCTTACACTCTGTTACTGTCTCCTATACTCTGTTACTGTCTCCTATACTCTGTTACACTCTCTTACACTCTGCTGCTGTCTCATATATTCTGTTACTGTCTCTTACACTCTGTTACTGTCTCTTACACTATCTTACACTCTCTTACCCTCTCCTACACTCTGCTACTGTCTCTTACACCCTCTTACACTCTGTTACTGTCTCTTACACTCACTTACACTCTGCTACTGTCTCTTACACTCTGTTACTGTCTATTTCATTCTGCTACTGTCTCTTCCACTCTGCTACTATCTCTTACGCTCTGTTACTGTCTCTTACACTCTACAACACTGTCATACACTCTGTTACTGTATCTTACACTCTGTTACTGTCTTGTACACTCTGTTACTGGCTCTTACACTCTGTTACTGTCTCCTCTACTCTGTTACTGTCTCCTATACTCTGTTACACTCTCTTACACTCTGCTGCTGTCTCATATACTCTGTTACTGTCTCTTACACTCTGTTACTGTCTCCTATACTCTGTTACTGTCTCCTATACTCTGTTACACTCTCTTACACTCTGCTGCTGTCTCATATACTCTGTTACTGTCTCTTACACTCTGTTACTGTCTCTTACACTCTCTTACACTCTCTTACACTCTGCTACTGTCTTACACCCTCTTACACTCTGTTACTGTCTCTTACACCCTGTTACACTCTCTTACACTCTGTTACTGTCTCTTACATTCTCTTACACTCTGTTACTGTCTCCTATACTCTGTTACCGTCTCTTACTCTCTGCTACTGTCTCTTACACAGGTTTACGATGTCTACGCGAAGAGATCCCCAGAGACGTTCACAGTATACTGAGATCATTCTGGACTATGTGATCCTAGAGGACGGTATATGCCATGTGACACTCTCTTACACTCTACTACACTCTACTACACTCTGCTACTGTCTCTTTCACTCTGTTACTGTCTCTTTCACTCTGCTACTGTCTCTTACACTCTGCTACTATCTCTTACGCTCTGTTACTGTCTCTTACACTCTACTACACTGTCATACACTCTGTTACTGTATCTTACACTCTGTTACTGTCTCGTACACTCTGTTACTGTCTCTTACACTCTGTTACTGCCTCCTTTACTCTGTTACTGTCTCCTATACTCTGTTACTGTCTCTTACACTCTGTTACTGTCTCCTATACTCTGTTACTGTCTCCTATACTCTGTTACACTCTCTTACACTCTGTTACACCCTCTTACACACTGTTACTGTCTCTTACACTCTCTTACACTCTGCTACTGTCTCTTACATTCTGTTACTGTCACTTACACTCTGCTACTGTCTCTTACACTCTGTTACTGTCTATTTCACTCTGCTACTGTCTCTTACCCTCTGTTACTGTCTCTTACACTCTGCTACTGTCTCCTACACTCTGTTACTGTCTCTTTCACTCTGCTACTGTCTCTTACACTCTGCTACTATCTCTTACGCTCTGTTACTGTCTCTTACACTCTACTACACTGTCATACACTCTGTTACTGTATCTTACACTCTGTTACTGTCTCGTACACTCTGTTACTGTCTCTTACACTCTGTTACTGCCTCCTATACTCTGTTACTGTCTCCTATACTCTGTTACTGTCTCTTACACTCTGTTACTGTCTCCTATACTCTGTTACTGTCTCCTATACTCTGTTACACTCTCTTACACTCTGTTACACCCTCTTACACACTGTTACTGTCTCTTACACTCTCTTACACTCTGCTACTGTCTCTTACATTCTGTTACTGTCACTTACACTCTGCTACTGTCTCTTACACTCTGTTACTGTCTCTTACACTCTGTTACTGTCTCTTACACTCTGTTATTGTCTCCTATACTCTGTTACTGTCTCCTATACTCTGTTACACTCTCTTACACTCTGCTGCTGTCTCATATACTCTGTTACTGTTTCTTACACTCTGTTACTGTCTCTTACATTCTCTTACACTCTGTTACTGTCTCCTATACTCTGTTACCGTCTCTTACTCTCTGCTACTGTCTCTTACACAGGTTTACGATGTCTACGCGAAGAGATCCCCAGAGACGTTCACAGTATACTGAGATCATTCTGGACTATGTGATCCTAGAGGACGGTATATGCCATGTGACACTCTCTTACACTCTACTACACTCTACTACACTCTGCTACTGTCTCTTTCACTCTGTTACTGTCTCTTTCACTCTGCTACTGTCTCTTACACTCTGCTACTATCTCTTACGCTCTGTTACTGTCTCTTACACTCTACTACACTGTCATACACTCTGTTACTGTATCTTACACTCTGTTACTGTCTCGTACACTCTGTTACTGTCTCTTACACTCTGTTACTGCCTCCTATACTCTGTTACTGTCTCCTATTCTCTGTTACTGTCTCTTACACTCTGTTACTGTCTCCTATACTCTGTTACTGTCTCCTATACTCTGTTACACTCTCTTACACTCTGTTACACCCTCTTACACACTGTTACTGTCTCTTACACTCTCTTACACTCTGCTACTGTCTCTTACATTCTGTTACTGTCACTTACACTCTGCTACTGTCTCTTACACTCTGTTACTGTCTCTTACACTCTGTTACTGTCTCTTACACTCTGTTACTGTCTCCTATACTCTGTTACTGTCTCCTATACTCTGTTACACTCTCTTACACTCTGCTGCTGTCTCATATACTCTGTTACTGTCTCTTACACTCTGTTACTGTCTCTTACACTCTCTTACACTCTGTTACTGTCTCTTACATTCTCTTACACTCTGTTACTGTCTCCTATACTCTGTTACCGTCTCTTACTCTCTGCTACTGTCTCTTACACAGGTTTACGATGTCTACGCGAAGAGATCCCCAGAGACGTTCACAGTATACTGAGATCATTCTGGACTATGTGATCCTAGAGGACGGTATATGCCATGTGACACTCTCTTACACTCTACTACACTCTACTACACTCTGCTACTGTCTCTTTTACTCTGTTACTGTCTCTTTCACTCTGCTACTGTCTCTTACACTCTGCTACTATCTCTTACGCTCTGTTACTGTCTCTTACACTCTACTACACTGTCATACACTCTGTTACTGTATCTTACACTCTGTTACTGTCTCGTACAGTCTGTTACTGTCTTTTACACTCTGTTACTGCCTCCTTTACTCTGTTACTGTCTCCTATACTCTGTTACTGTCTCTTACACTCTGTTACTGTCTCCTATACTCTGTTACTGTCTCCTATACTCTGTTACACTCTCTTACACTCTGTTACACCCTCTTACACACTGTTACTGTCTCTTACACTCTCTTACACTCTGCTACTGTCTCTTACATTCTGTTACTGTCACTTACACTCTGCTACTGTCTCTTACTCTCTGTTACTGTCTATTTCACTCTGCTACTGTCTCTTACCCTCTGTTACTGTCTCTTACACTCTGCTACTGTCTCCTACACTCTGTTACTCTCTCTTTCACTCTGCTACTGTCTCTTACACTCTGCTACTATCTCTTACGCTCTGTTACTGTCTCTTACACTCTACTACACTGTCATACACTCTGTTACTGTCTCGTACACTCTGTTACTGTCTCTTACACTCTGTTACTGTCTCCTATACTCTGTTACTGTCTCCTATACTCTGTTACACTCTCTTACACTCTGCTGCTGTCTCATATACTCAGTTACTGTCTCTTACACTCTGTTACTGTCTCTTACACTCTCTTACACTCTGTTACACTCTCTTACACGCTGTTACACCCTCTTACACACTGTTACTGTCTCTTACACTCTCTTACACTCTGCTACTGTCTCTTACCCTCTGTTACTGTCTCTTACACTCTGCTACTGTCTCTTACACTCTGTTACTGTCTCTTTCACTCTGCTACTGTCTCATCCACTCTGCTACTATCTCTTACGCTCTGTTACTGTCTCTTACACTCTACTACACTGTCATACACTCTGTTACTGTATCTTACACTCTGTTACTGTCTCGTACACTCTGTTACTGTCTCTTACACTCTGTTACTGTCTCCTATACTCTGTTACTGTCTCCTATACTCTGTTACACTCTCTTACATTCTGCTGCTGTCTCATATACTCTGTTACTGTCTCTTACACTCTGTTACTGTCTCTTACACTCTGCTACTGTCTCTTACACCCTCTTACACTCTGTTACTGTCTCTTACACTCTCTTACACTCTGTTACACTCTCTTACACGCTGTTACACCCTCTTACACACTGTTACTGTCTCTTACACTCTCTTACACTCTGCTACTGTCTCTTACACTCTGTTACTGTCTCTTACACTCTGCTACTGTCTCCTACACTCTGTTACTGTCTCTTACACTCTGCTACTATCTCTTACGCTCTGTTACTGTCTCTTACAGTCTACTACACTGTCATACACTCTGTTACTGTCTCGTACACTCTGTTACTGTCTCTTACACAGGTTTACGATGTCTACGCGAAGAGATCCCCAGAGACGTTCACAGTATACTGAGATCATTCTGGACTATGTGATCCTAGAGGACGGTATATGCCATGTGACACTCTCTTACACTCTACTACACTCTACTACACTCTGCTACTGTCTCTTTTACTCTGTTACTGTCTCTTTCACTCTGCTACTGTCTCTTACACTCTGCTACTATCTCTTACGCTCTGTTACTGTCTCTTACACTCTACTACACTGTCATACACTCTGTTACTGTATCTTACACTCTGTTACTGTCTCGTACAGTCTGTTACTGTCTTTTACACTCTGTTACTGCCTCCTTTACTCTGTTACTGTCTCCTATACTCTGTTACTGTCTCTTACACTCTGTTACTGTCTCCTATACTCTGTTACTGTCTCCTATACTCTGTTACACTCTCTTACACTCTGTTACACCCTCTTACACACTGTTACTGTCTCTTACACTCTCTTACACTCTGCTACTGTCTCTTACATTCTGTTACTGTCACTTACACTCTGCTACTGTCTCTTACTCTCTGTTACTGTCTATTTCACTCTGCTACTGTCTCTTACCCTCTGTTACTGTCTCTTACACTCTGCTACTGTCTCCTACACTCTGTTACTCTCTCTTTCACTCTGCTACTGTCTCTTACACTCTGCTACTATCTCTTACGCTCTGTTACTGTCTCTTACACTCTACTACACTGTCATACACTCTGTTACTGTCTCGTACACTCTGTTACTGTCTCTTACACTCTGTTACTGTCTCCTATACTCTGTTACTGTCTCCTATACTCTGTTACACTCTCTTACACTCTGCTGCTGTCTCATATACTCAGTTACTGTCTCTTACACTCTGTTACTGTCTCTTACACTCTCTTACACTCTGTTACACTCTCTTACACGCTGTTACACCCTCTTACACACTGTTACTGTCTCTTACACTCTCTTACACTCTGCTACTGTCTCTTACCCTCTGTTACTGTCTCTTACACTCTGCTACTGTCTCTTACACTCTGTTACTGTCTCTTTCACTCTGCTACTGTCTCATCCACTCTGCTACTATCTCTTACGCTCTGTTACTGTCTCTTACACTCTACTACACTGTCATACACTCTGTTACTGTATCTTACACTCTGTTACTGTCTCGTACACTCTGTTACTGTCTCTTACACTCTGTTACTGTCTCCTATACTCTGTTACTGTCTCCTATACTCTGTTACTGTCTCCTATACTCTGTTACACTCTCTTACATTCTGCTGCTGTCTCATATACTCTGTTACTGTCTCTTACACTCTGTTACTGTCTCTTACACTCTGCTACTGTCTCTTACACCCTCTTACACTCTGTTACTGTCTCTTACACTCTCTTACACTCTGTTACACTCTCTTACACGCTGTTACACCCTCTTACACACTGTTACTGTCTCTTACACTCTCTTACACTCTGCTACTGTCTCTTACACTCTGTTACTGTCTCTTACACTCTGCTACTGTCTCCTACACTCTGTTACTGTCTCTTACACTCTCTTACACTCTGCTACTGTCTCTTACATTCTGTTACTGTCACTTACACTCTGCTACTGTCTCTTACACTCTGTTACTGTCTATTTCACTCTGCTACTGTCTCTTACCCTCTGTTACTGTCTCTTACACTCTGCTACTGTCTCCTACACTCTGTTACTGTCTCTTTCACTCTGCTACTGTCTCTTACACTCTGCTACTATCTCTTACGCTCTGTTACTGTCTCTTACACTCTACTACACTGTCATACACTCTGTTACTGTATCTTACACTCTGTTACTGTCTCGTACACTCTGTTACTGTCTCTTACACTCTGTTACTGCCTCCTATACTCTGTTACTGTCTCCTATACTCTGTTACTGTCTCTTACACTCTGTTACTGTCTCCTATACTCTGTTACTGTCTCCTATACTCTGTTACACTCTCTTACACTCTGTTACACCCTCTTACACACTGTTACTGTCTCTTACACTCTGCTACTGTCTCTTACATTCTGTTACTGTCACTTACACTCTGCTACTGTCTCTTACACTCTATTACTGTCTCTTACACTCTGTTACTGTCTCTTGCACTCTGTTACTGTCTCCTATACTCTGTTACTGTCTCCTATACTCTGTTACACTCTCTTACACTCTGCTGCTGTCTCATATACTCTGTTACTGTCTCTTACACTCTGTTACTGTCTCTTACACTCTCTTACATTCTGTTACTGTCTCTTAAATTTTCTTACACTCTGTTACTGTCTCCTATACTCTGTTACCGTCTCTTACTCTCTGCTACTGTCTCTTACACAGGTTTACGATGTCTACGCGAAGAGATCCCCAGAGACGTTCATAGTATACTGAGATCATTCTGGACTATGTGATCCTAGAGGACGGTATATGCCATGTGACACTCTCTTACACTCTACTACACTCTGCTACTGTCTCTTTCACTCTGTTACTGTCTCTTTCACTCTGCTACTGTCTCTTACACTCTGCTACTATCTCTTACGCTCTGTTACTGTCTCTTACACTCTGTTACTGTATCTTACACTCTGTTACTGTCTCGTACACTCTGTTGCTGTCTCTTACACTCTGTTACTGCCTCCTTTACTCTGTTACTGTCTCCTATACTCTGTTACTGTCTCTTACACTCTGTTACTGTCTCCTATACTCTGTTACTGTCTCCTATACTCTGTTACACTCTCTTACACTCTGTTACACCCTCTTACACACTGTTACTGTCTCTTACACTCTCTTACACTCTGCTACTGTCTCTTACATTCTGTTACTGTCACTTACACTCTGCTACTGTCTCTTACACTCTGTTACTGTCTATTTCACTCTGCTACTGTCTCTTACCCTCTGTTACTGTCTCTTACACTCTGCTACTGTCTCCTACACTCTGTTACTGTCTCTTTCACTCTGCTACTGTCTCTTACACTCTGCTACTATCTCTTACGCTCTGTTACTGTCTCTTACACTCTACTACACTGTCATACACTCTGTTACTGTATCTTACACTCTGTTACTGTCTCGTACACTCTGTTACTGTCTCCTATACTCTGTTACTGTCTCCTATACTCTGTTACACTCTCTTACACTCTGTTACACCCACTTACACACTGTTACTGTCTCTTACACTCTCTTACACTCTGCTACTGTCTCTTACATTCTGTTACTGTCACTTACACTCTGCTACTGTCTCTTACACTCTGTTACTGTCTATTTCACTCTGCTACTGTCTCTTACCCTCTGTTACTGTCTCTTACACTCTGCTACTGTCTCCTACACTCTGTTACTGTCTCTTTCACTCTGCTACTGTCTCTTACACTCTGCTACTATCTCTTACGCTCTGTTACTGTCTCTTACACTCTACTACACTGTCATACACTCTGTTACTGTATCTTACACTCTGTTACTGTCTCCTATACTCTGTTACTGTCTCTTACACTCTGTTACTGTCTCCTATACTCTGTTACTGTCTCCTATACTCTGTTACACTCTCTTACACTCTGTTACACCCTCTTACACACTGTTACTGTCTCTTACACTCTCTTACACTCTGCTACTGTCTCTTACATTCTGTTACTGTCACACTCTGCTACTGTCTCTTACACTCTGTTACTGTCTATTTCACTCTGCTACTGTCTCTTACACTCTGCTACTGTCTCTTACGCTCTGTTACTGTCTCTTACACTCTACTACACTGTCATACACTCTGTTACTGTATCTTACACTCTGTTACCGTCTCGTACACTCTGTTACTGTCTCTTACACTCTTTTACTGTCTCCTATTCTCTGTTACTGTCTCTTACACTCTGTTACTGTCTCCTATACTCTGTTACTGTCTCCTATACTCTGTTACACTCTCTTACACTCTGCTGCTGTCTCATATACTCTGTTACTGTATCTTACACTCTGTTACTGTCTCGTACACTCTGTTACTGTCTCTTACACTCTGTTACTGTCTCCTATACTCTGTTACACTCTCTTACACTCTGCTGCTGCCTCATATACTCTGTTACTGTCTCTTACACTATGTTACTGTCTCTTACACTCTCTTACCCTCTCCTACACTCTGCTACTGTCTCTTACACCCTCTTACACTCTGTTACTGTCTCTTACACTCTCTTACACTCTGTTACACTCTCTTACACTCTGTTACACCCTCTTACACACTGTTACTGTCTCTTACACTCTCTTACACTCTGCTACTGTCTCTTACATTCTGTTACTGTCACTTACACTCTGCTACTGTCTCTTACACTCTGTTACTGTCTATTTCACTCTGCTACTGTCTCTTACCCTCTGTTACTGTCTCCTATACTCTGTTACTGTCTCCTATACTCTGTTACACTCTCTTACACTCTGTTACACCCTCTTACACACTGTTACTGTCTCTTACACTCTCTTACACTCTGCTACTGTCTCTTACATTCTGTTACTGTCACTTACACTCTGCTACTGTCTCTTACACTCTGTTACTGTCTCTTACACTCTGTTACTGTCTCTTACACTCTGTTACTGTCTCCTATACTCTGTTACTGTCTCCTATACTCTGTTACACTCTCTTACACTCTGCTGCTGTCTCATATACTCTGTTACTGTCTCTTACACTCTGTTACTGTCTCTTACACTCTCTTACACTCTGTTACTGTCTCTTACATTCTCTTACACTCTGTTACTGTCTCCTATACTCTGTTACCGTCTCTTACTCTCTGCTACTGTCTCTTACACAGGTTTACGATGTCTACGCGAAGAGATCCCCAGAGACGTTCACAGTATACTGAGATCATTCTGGACTATGTGATCCTAGAGGACGGTATATGCCATGTGACACTCTCTTACACTCTACTACACTCTGCTACTGTCTCTGTTACTGTCTATTTCACTCTGCTACTGTCTCTTACCCTCTGTTACTGTCTCTTACACTCTGCTACTGTCTCCTACACTCTGTTACTGTCTCTTTCACTCTGCTACTGTCTCTTACACTCTGCTACTATCTCTTACGCTCTGTTACTGTCTCTTACACTCTACTACACTGTCATACACTCTGTTACTGTATCTTACACTCTGTTACTGTCTCGTACACTCTGTTACTGTCTCTTACACTCTGTTACTGCCTCCTTTACTCTGTTACTGTCTCTTACACTCTGTTACTGTCTCCTATACTCTGTTACTGTCTCCTATACTCTGTTACACTCTCTTACACTCTGTTACACCCTCTTACACACTGTTACTGTCTCTTACACTCTCTTACACTCTGCTACTGTCTCTTACATTCTGTTACTGTCACTTACACTCTGCTACTGTCTCTTACACTCTGTTACTGTCTATTTCACTCTGCTACTGTCTCTTACCCTCTGTTACTGTCTCTTACACTCTGCTACTGTCTCCTACACTCTGTTACTGTCTCTTTCACTCTGCTACTGTCTCTTACACTCTGCTACTATCTCTTATGCTCTGTTACTGTCTCTTACACTCTACTACACTGTCATACACTCTGTTACTGTATCTTACACTCTGTTACTGTCTCGTACACTCTGTTACTGTCTCCTATACTCTGTTACTGTCTCCTATACTCTGTTACACTCTCTTACACTCTGTTACACCCTCTTACACACTGTTACTGTCTCTTACACTCTCTTACACTCTGCTACTGTCTCTTACATTCTGTTACTGTCACTTACACTCTGCTACTGTCTCTTACACTCTGTTACTGTCTATTTCACTCTGCTACTGTCTCTTACACTCTGCTACTATCTCTTACGCTCTGTTACTGTCTCTTACACTCTACTACACTGTCATACACTCTGTTACTGTATCTCACATTCTGTTACTGTCTCGTACACTCTGTTACTGTCTCTTACAGTCTTTTACTGTCTCCTATACTCTGTTACTGTCTCCTATACTCTGTTACACTCTCTTACACTCTGCTGCTGTCTCATATACTCTGTTACTGTATCTTACACTCTGTTACTGTCTCGTACACTCTGTTACTGTCTCTTACACTCTGTTACTGTCTCCTATACTCTGTTACTGTCTTTTACACTCTGTTACTGTCTCCTATACTCTGTTACTGTCTCCTATACTCTGTTACACTCTCTTACACTCTGCTGCTGTCTCATATACTCTGTTACTGTCTCTTACACTATGTTACTGTCTCTTACACTCTCTTACCCTCTCCTACACTCTGCTACTGTCTCTTACACCCTCTTACACTCTGTTACTGTCTCTTGCACTCTCTTACACTCTGTAACACTCTCTTACACTCTGTTACACCCTCTTACACACTGTTACTGTCTCTTACACTCTCTTACACTCTGCTACTGTCTCTTACATTCTGTTACTGTCACTTACACTCTGCTACTGTCTCTTACACTCTGTTACTGTCTATTTCACTCTGCTACTGTCTCTTACACTCTGCTACTATCTCTTACGCTCCGTTACTGTCTCTTACACTCTACTACACTGTCATACACTCTGTTACTGTATCTCACACTCTGTTACTGTCTCGTACACTCTGTTACTGTCTCTTACACTCTTTTACTGTCTCCTATACTCTGTTACTGTCTCCTATACTCTGTTACACTCTCTTACACTCTGCTGCTGTCTCATATACTCTGTTACTGTATCTTACACTCTGTTACTGTCTCGTACACTCTGTTACTGTCTCTTACACTCTGTTACTGTCTCCTATACTCTGTTACTGTCTTTTACACTCTGTTACTGTCTCCTATACTCTGTTACTGTCTCCTATACTCTGTTACAATCTCTTACACTCTGCTGCTGTCTCATATACTCTGTTACTGTCTCTTACACTATGTTACTGTCTCTTACACTCTCTTACCCTCTCCTACACTCTGCTACTGTCTCTTACACCCTCTTACACTCTGTTACTGTCTCTTGCACTCTCTTACACTCTGTAACACTCTCTTACACGCTGTTACACCCTCTTACACACTGTTACTGTCTCTTACACTCTCTTACACTCTGCTACTGTCTCTTACCCTCTGTTACTGTCTCTTACACTCTGCTACTGTCTCCTACACTCTGTTACTGTCTCTTTCACTCTGCTACTGTCTCTTACACACTGCTACTATCTCTTACGCTCTGTTACTGTCTCTTACACTCTACTACACTGTCATACACTCTGTTACTGTATGTTACACTCTGTTACTGTCTCGTACACTCTGTTACTGTCTCTTACACTCTGTTACTGTCTCCTATACTCTGTTACTGTCTCTTACACTCTGTTACTGTCTCCTATACTCTGTTACTGTCTCCTATACTCTGTTACACTCTCTTACACTCTGTTACACCCTCTTACACACTGTTACTGTCTCTTACACTCTGTTACTGTCTATTTCACTCTGCTACTGTCTCTTACACTCTGCTACTATCTCTTACGCTCTGTTACTGTCTCTTACACTCTACTACACTGTCATATACTCTGTTACTGTCTCGTACACTCTGTTACTGTCTCGTACACTCTGTTACTGTCTCTTACACTCTGTTACTGTCTCCTATACTCTGTTACTGTCTCCTATACTCTGTTACTGTCTCTTACACTCTGTTACTGTCTCCTATACTCTGTTACTGTCTCCTATACTCTGTTACACTCTCTTACACTCTGTTACACCCTCTTACACACTGTGTGGTAAAGTGTATGGGAGTGTGGTTAATGGGATATATATCTCACCTGGTTACCTCAGCCAGGCATGGTAGCAAACCCAGGTGCTCTCAGGTGAGGCTTCCTAAGCTCGTTACTGGGGAGGAAGCCTTAAAAGAGAGGGCTGTTAGGTTTGCAAAAGAAGAGAGAACCTGAATGAAGGAGCAGCTACAGCCAGCGCTGCAGCCCACCAGGTATGAAGCTTTACCCCATACAAAACTGGTTACTTTGCTTTGTGCCAGACCTTGGCTTGTAGAGAGGTATCCGGATGTTTAGTTAGAGCCGGACAGGCTTAGAGTTTGTTTTGTTTATAAGGTGCTCTGTGCCTACAGCATCTAAATAAACCCGCTTTACGTTTGAAACCGGTGTGAAGACTGTCATTGCCGCCCCATGCGTGAGCTGTTCCCTACAATTGGTGGAGAATGCGGGTACAGTGGTGCTAGGAGCAACGGCATGACAAAACACTGCATCTGAAATTTGTGGACATTTAAAGGGCCGGAAGCATATGTCCTGAGTGAAAGCTGCAGCACTGTACGGCCCATCCGGCACAATGGAGGAGGTGATAAAACAGCTGATACAGGCTAACCTGAGACATGAGCAGGCTTTTGAATCCCTGCAACATGCGCAACAGCAGACTATGGCCCAACAACAGGAAACAAATGGCCTGTTAATGGAGCAGATTGCTGCGCTCAGAGAGACTGTTGTGGCTCAGCCCCAACGAGTGGAGGCAAGCCCCCTTGAGACTGTTGATGTGAGGAGGGCCGTTCAGCGGGGCTTACAAAAAATGACACCCGACGATGACGTTGAGGCCTACCTCACCGTATTTGAGAGAGTGGCGGAGAGAGAGAGACTGCCAGTTGCAGAGTGGGCAGAAGTGATTGCACCCTTTCTGACTGGTGAACCGCAAAAGGCCTACTATGACCTCGGGGAGCAGGATGTTCGGGACTTTACAAAACTAAAAATGGAGATCCTTGCTCGCCTGGGTGTTACGCCCGCTGTTCGGGCCAAGAGAGTCCACTGTTGGAAATACACCATGGACAAGCCTGCCAGGTCCCAAATGTATGATCTTATTCATCTTGTACGTAAGTGGCTGGAACCAGAATCCACTACACCAGCCCAGATGGTGGAAAAGGTGGTAGTGGACCACTACCTCCGCGCCCTCCCGGCGGAGCTACAACGGTGGGTTGGGCATGGAGACCCCAGAACTGCTGAGCAGCTTGTCAACATGGTGGAAAGGTTCATAGCAACCGAGGACTTCCTCCGTGAGGTCCCTGCAGCACCAACACCTTCCAAGACCGTCAGACCCGCGACATCTTTGGGTAAGAGAGTTCCAGCTGGAGGTGTATGGAAAAATGTGAGCGAGAGCAGGGCTCTAGAGTTTGGGCGAGGGCAAAAGACTGATCCTGAACCCCTGGGGCCCCACAGTCCTAGAAAGGGCTCCCTACTAAAGAGGCCAGGGACCCCCCAGTGCTGGAGGTGCCACGAGTGGGGACACATAGCCGCCTATTGCCCTCTTAACTCAGAACCCATGGTGTGTGACGCTAGTCGGCGTCAGTCCCTATTTGCAGAACCTGTTTGTGCAGCCATTCCAGAGTCAGAGACTGAGCCACATTTTTGTATGGTGACAATAAATGACTGCTCCGTGAAGGCACTTTTGGACTCGGGTAGCCTGGTGACTTTGGTTCGGGCCGGCCTTGTGGCTATGGACTACGTGCCGAACAAGCACATAAGAGTGCTATGCATCCACGGGGATATTGTCGCTTACCCTGTGGCCCTCATTAAGTTGGTGACCCCATCTGGAACTGTGACCTACGAAGTCGGAGTTGTAAAAAGACTTATGCATCCGGTTATATTAGGCCGTGATTTCCCATTGTTCTGGGAGTTGTGGAAAAGGGGGAACGTTTCTGCAGCGGGGGAACAAACTCCGGCAGAGTCTGTACCCTTCCCTGTAAATAATGGGTCATGTGAGATGGCCATTGGAAACAATGATACCAGTAAGGGGCATGATGAAAAGGATCTAGGCCCATCTGAAATGTATAGTGAAGATTCTTTCCCCTTGCAGGTGTTAGCTGGGGAGGAAGAAGAAGAAACTTCCCTACCCGGCCAACAGGTCTTAGATTTAGAAATGTCTCGGGGTAACTTCGGGACCGAGCAAGTGAGAGACCCCACTCTGGGAACTGCACGGGCAAATGTCACCGTAGTAAATGGGGTACCACAGGAACCCGAAGCTGACCAGAAATTTCCACATTTTGCCATGAATGGAGATCTAGTGTACCGGGTCACCAAAGTTAACACGGAAATTGTGGAACAGCTTCTGGTGCCGAAACCATACCGACACCTGGTGCTGGACATAGCTCATAACCATGTGTTTGGGGGGCACTTGGGGACTAATAAAACGCAAGAGAGGGTCCTCCAAAGGTTTTATTGGCCTGGGGTGTATGAAGAAGTAAAAAGGTATTGTGAGTCATGCCCCACATGCCAGAAAAGTGCCCCAACACCACACTTCCGTAGCCCCTTGGTGCCACTTCCCATCATCGAAGTACCATTTGAGAGAGTTGCCATGGATTTGGTAGGGCCCATTGTCAAATCTGCTAGGGGACACCAATACATTTTGGTTGTATTGGATTATGCTACCCGGTACCCAGAGGCGGTACCCTTAAGAAACATGGCCTCCAAAAATATTGCTAGGGAGTTGTTTTACATGTTCTCTCGCACGGGGATCCCTAAAGAAATTCTTACTGACCAGGGTACGCCCTTTATGTCACGGGTCATGAAAGACCTGTGTAAGTTGTTTAAAATCACTCACCTCCGTACCTCAGTGTACCACCCTCAAACAGACGGGTTAGTTGAGAGGTTTAACAAAACCCTCAAGCATATGCTAAAAAAGGTGGTAGAAAGGGATGGTCGGGATTGGGACTGTCTATTACCCTACCTCATGTTCTCTATCCGGGAGGTGCCCCAAGCGTCTACAGGGTTTTCCCCCTTTGAGTTAGTCTATGGCCGACATCCAAGGGGTTTGTTAGATATTGCCAAAGAAACTTGGGAGACCGAGGCCACCCCATATAAAAGTGTTATTGAACATGTGGCTCAGATGCAGGACCGAATAGCGGCAGTGATGCCTATAGTTAAAACGCATCTGCAAAGAGCACAGGAGGCCCAGAGCAGAATTTATAACAGATCTGCCAGGTTGAGGGCCTTTAATCCTGGGGACAGGGTCCTGGTTTTAGTGCCCACCGTTGAAAGTAAGTTTTTAGCCAAGTGGCAGGGTCCCTATGAGGTTGTAGAGAAGATGAGTGAGGTGAACTACAAGGTCCATCAACCAGGCAGGAGAAAACCCTTCCAGGTTTACCACGTAAACCTGATCAAGCCGTGGAAAGATCGGGAGTCTTTGGGGGCAACCCAGGCAGGGGTAAAAGAAGTGGGGCAACCCGTTCCCCCAGTGACAATAGGAGAGGCACTGTCAGTGCCCCAGAAGCAGGAGGTGAGGGAGTTCCTGCAGGAAAACAGACGCAAGTTTTCGGACCTACCTGGCCGTACCCACCTCCTAAAACACCATATTAAAACTGAGCCTCACAGTAAAGTGAACCTGAAGCCATACAGGATACCAGAAGCACGTAGGGAGGCGGTATCCTCTGAGGTCAGACGCATGCTTGAATTAGGTGTGATTGAGGAATCCGCTAGTGAATGGTCAAGCCCCATTGTGCTAATCCCAAAGCCCAATGGGACGTGGAGGTTCTGTAATGACTTCAGGAGATTAAATGAGGTCTCAAAGTTTGATGCGTACCCCATGCCCCGAGTGGATGAACTGGTTGAGAGGCTTGGGAAGGCAAGGTACATCACAACACTTGACCTTACAAAGGGCTATTGGCAGATACCGTTGACTGAGGAGGCTAAAGAGAAGACTGCCTTTTCCACTCCAGAGGGCCTGTTCCAGTATGTTGTAATGCCATTTGGGTTACATGGGGCCCCTGCTACCTTCCAGAGGCTGATGGATCTGATTTTGAGACCGCATCGTGATTATGCCGCTGCTTACCTGGACGATGTGGTAATTTTTTCGTCTGACTGGAAAAGTCACCTCTGTAAGGTACAGGGCGTGTTAGACTCCATTAGTGATGCAGGCCTAACCATAAACCCTGAAAAATGTGCAGTGGGTCTGGAGGAAGCAAGATACCTGGGTTATATCATTGGTAGGGGGCTGGTTAAACCCCAGATCAATAAGATTGAGGCGATACAGAACTGGCCTAGGCCAGTAACAAAGAAACAAGTGAGGGCTTTCCTTGGCATAACCGGGTACTACCGTCGGTTCGTGCCCAATTTTGCCTCCATGGCCACACCATTGACAGACTTAACAAAGGGTGGTAAGTCAGTGATGGTAAAGTGGAACCCCGAGGCAGAAAGGGCTTTTCAGAGTCTGAAGTCTGCCCTGTGTGACCAGCCAGTGCTCGTTTCCCCTGATTTTAGGAAACCATTTCTGGTTCAGACAGACGCGTCTGCTAGAGGTTTGGGGGCAGTTTTGTCACAAGTGGTTAATGGGGAAGAACACCCAGTGCTGTTCTTGAGTAGGAAACTGACCCCAGCCGAGGAAAATTATGCCATAGTGGAAAGGGAGTGTCTCGCCATCAAGTGGGCGTTGGAGTCTCTGAGATATTATCTCCTGGGCAGGGAATTCGTGTTGGTGACTGACCATGCTCCTCTGGCATGGATGAAACAGAATAAGGAGAGGAATGCAAGAGTGACCAGATGGTTTCTCTCCTTGCAAAATTTTAGATTTACAGTGGAGCATAGACCAGGGAAGTTACATGGGAATGCGGATGCGTTGTCCAGGGTGTACTGTATGGGTGCTGACGCTGTCCAGACCTCTGGTCTGGAGTCGACGGGGGGGATATGTGGTAAAGTGTATGGGAGTGTGGTTAATGGGATATATATCTCACCTGGTTACCTCAGCCAGGCATGGTAGCAAACCCAGGTGCTCTCAGGTGAGGCTTCCTAAGCTCGTTACTGGGGAGGAAGCCTTAAAAGAGAGGGCTGTTAGGTTTGCAAAAGAAGAGAGAACCTGAATGAAGGAGCAGCTACAGCCAGCGCTGCAGCCCACCAGGTATGAAGCTTTACCCCATACAAAACTGGTTACTTTGCTTTGTGCCAGACCTTGGCTTGTAGAGAGGTATCCGGATGTTTAGTTAGAGCCGGACAGGCTTAGAGTTTGTTTTGTTTATAAGGTGCTCTGTGCCTACAGCATCTAAATAAACCCGCTTTACGTTTGAAACCGGTGTGAAGACTGTCATTGCCGCCCCATGCGTGAGCTGTTCCCTACAACTGTTACTGTCTCTTACACTCTGCTACTGTCTCTTACATTCTGTTACTGTCACTTACACTCTGCTACTGTCTCTTACACTCTGTTACTGTCTATTTCACTCTGCTACTGTCTCTTACACTCTGCTACTATCTCTTACGCTCTGTTACTGTCTCTTACACTCTACTACACTGTCATACACTCTGTTACTGTATCTTACACTCTGTTACTGTCTCGTACACTCTGTTACTGTCTTTTACACTCTGTTACTGTCTCCTATACTCTGTTACTGTCTCTTACACTCTGTTACTGTCTCCTATACTCTGTTACTGTCTCCTATACTCTGTTACACTCTCTTACACTCTGCTGCTGTCTCATATACTCTGTTACTGTCTCTTACACTCTGTTACTGTCTCTTACACTCTCTTACCCTCTCCTACACTCTGCTACTGTCTCTTACACCCTCTTACACTCTGTTACTGTCTCTTACACTCTCTTACACTCTGTTACACTCTCTTACACGCTGTTACACCCTCTTACACACTGTTACTGTCTCTTACACTCTCTTACACTCTGCTACTGTCTCTTACCCTCTGTTACTGTCTCTTACACTCTGCTACTGTCTCCTACACTCTGTTACTGTCTCTTTCACTCTGCTACTGTCTCTTACACTCTGCTACTATCTCTTACGCACTGTTACTGTCTCTTACACTCTACTACACTATCATACACTCTGTTACTGTCTCGTACACTCTGTTACTGTCTCTTACACTCTGTTACTGTCTCTTACACTCTGTTACTGTCTCCTATACTCTGTTACTGTCTCCTATACTCTGTTACACTCTCTTACACTCTGCTGCTGTCTCATATACTCTGTTACTGTCTCTTACACTCTGTTACTGTCTCTTACACTATCTTACACTCTCATACCCTCTCCTACACTCTGCTATTGTCTCTTACACCCTCTTACACTCTGTTACTGTCTCTTACACTCTCTTACACTCTGTTACACTCTCTTACACGTTGTTACACCCTCTTACACACTGTTACTGTCTCTTACACTCTCTTACACTCTGCTACTGTCTCTTACACTCTGCTACTGTCTCTTACACTCTGTTACTGTCTCTTTCACTCTGCTACTGTCTCTTCCACTCTGCTACTATCTCTTACGCTCTGTTACTGTCTCTTACACTCTACTACACTGTCATACACTCTGTTACTGTATCTTACACTCTGTTACTGTCTTGTACACTCTGTTACTGGCTCTTACACTCTGTTACTGTCTCCTCTACTCTGTTACTGTCTCCTATACTCTGTTACACTCTCTTACACTCTGCTGCTGTCTCATATACTCTGTTACTGTCTCTTACACTCTGTTACTGTCTCTTACACTCTGTTACTGTCTCCTATACTCTGTTACTGTCTCCTATACTCTGTTACACTCTCTTACACTCTGCTGCTGTCTCATATACTCTGTTACTGTCTCTTACACTCTGTTACTGTCTCTTACACTCTCTTACACTCTCTTACACTCTGCTACTGTCTTACACCCTCTTACACTCTGTTACTGTCTCTTACACTCTGTTACACTCTCTTACACTCTGTTACTGTCTCTTACATTCTCTTACACTCTGTTACTGTCTCCTATACTCTGTTACCATCTCTTACTCTCTGCTACTGTCTCTTACACAGGTTTACGATGTCTACGCGAAGAGATCCCCAGAGACGTTCACAGTATACTGAGATCATTCTGGACTATGTGATCCTAGAGGACGGTATATGCCATGTGACACTCTCTTACACTCTACTACACTCTACTACACTCTGCTACTGTCTCTTTCACTCTGTTACTGTCTCTTTCACTCTGCTACTGTCTCTTACACTCTGCTACTATCTCTTACGCTCTGTTACTGTCTCTTACACTCTACTACACTGTCATACACTCTGTTACTGTATCTTACACTCTGTTACTGTCTCGTACACTCTGTTACTGTCTCTTACACTCTGTTACTGCCTCCTTTACTCTGTTACTGTCTCCTATACTCTGTTACTGTCTCTTACACTCTGTTACTGTCTCCTATACTCTGTTACTGTCTCCTATACTCTGTTACACTCTCTTACACTCTGTTACACCCTCTTACACACTGTTACTGTCTCTTACACTCTCTTACACTCTGCTACTGTCTCTTACATTCTGTTACTGTCACTTACACTCTGCTACTGTCTCTTACACTCTGTTACTGTCTATTTCACTCTGCTACTGTCTCTTACCCTCTGTTACTGTCTCTTACACTCTGCTACTGTCTCCTACACTCTGTTACTGTCTCTTTCACTCTGCAACTGTCTCTTACACTCTGCTACTATCTCTTACGCTCTGTTACTGTCTCTTACACTCTACTACACTGTCATACACTCTGTTACTGTATCTTACACTCTGTTACTGTCTCGTACACTCTGTTACTGTCTCTTACACTCTGTTACTGCCTCCTATACTCTGTTACTGTCTCCTATACTCTGTTACTGTCTCTTACACTCTGTTACTGTCTCCTATACTCTGTTACTGTCTCCTATACTCTGTTACACTCTCTTACACTCTGTTACACCCTCTTACACACTGTTACTGTCTCTTACACTCTCTTACACTCTGCTACTGTCTCTTACATTCTGTTACTGTCACTTACACTCTGCTACTGTCTCTTACACTCTGTTACTGTCTCTTACACTCTGTTACTGTCTCCTATACTCTGTTACTGTCTCCTATACTCTGTTACACTCTCTTACACTCTGCTGCTGTCTCATATACTCTGTTACTGTCTCTTACACTCTGTTACTGTCTCTTACACTCTCTTCCACTCTCTTACACTCTGTTACTGTCTCTTACATTCTCTTACACTCTGTTACTGTCTCCTATACTCTGTTACCGTCTCTTACTCTCTGCTACTGTCTCTTACACAGGTTTACGATGTCTACGCGAAGAGATCCCCAGAGACGTTCACAGTATACTGAGATCATTCTGGACTATGTGATCCTAGAGGACGGTATATGCCATGTGACACTCTCTTACACTCTACTACACTCTACTACACTCTGCTACTGTCTCTTTCACTCTGTTACTGTCTCTTTCACTCTGCTACTGTCTCTTACACTCTGCTACTATCTCTTACGCTCTGTTACTGTCTCTTACACTCTACTACACTGTCATACACTCTGTTACTGTATCTTACACTCTGTTACTGTCTCGTACACTCTGTTACTGTCTCTTACACTCTGTTACTGCCTCCTTTACTCTGTTACTGTCTCCTATACTCTGTTACTGTCTCTTACACTCTGTTACTGTCTCCTATACTCTGTTACTGTCTCCTATACACTGTTACACTCTCTTACACTCTGTTACACCCTCTTACACACTGTTACTGTCTCTTACACTCTCTTACACTCTGCTACTGTCTCTTACATTCTGTTACTGTCACTTACACTATGCTACTGTCTCTTACACTCTGTTACTATTTCACTCTGCTACTGTCTCCTACACTCTGTTACTGTCTCTTTCACTCTGCTACTGTCTCTTACACTCTGCTACTATCTCTTACGCTCTGTTACTGTCTCTTACACTCTACTACACTGTCATACACTCTGTTACTGTATCTTACACTCTGTTACACTCTCTTACACTCTGTTACACCCTCTTACACACTGTTACTGTCTCTTACACTCTCTTACACTCTGCTACTGTCTCTTACATTCTGTTACTGTCACTTACACTCTGCTACTGTCTCTTACACTCTGTTACTGTCTATTTCACTCTGCTACTGTCTCTTACCCTCTGTTACTGTCTCTTACACTCTGCTACTGTCTCCTACACTCTGTTACTGTCTCTTTCACTCTGCTACTGTCTCTTACACTCTGCTACTATCTCTTAAGCTCTGTTACTGTCTCTTACACTCTACTACACTGTCATACACTCTGTTACTGTATCTTACACTCTGTTACTGTCTCTTACACTCTGTTACTGTCTCCTATACTCTGTTACTGTCTCCTATACTCTGTTACACTCTCTTACACTCTGTTACACCCTCTTACACACTGTTACTGTCTCTTACACTCTCTTACACTCTGCTACTGTCTCTTACATTCTGTTACTGTCACTTACACTCTGCTACTGTCTCTTACACTCTGTTACTGTCTATTTCACTCTGCTACTGTCTCTTACACTCTGCTACTATCTCTTACGCTCCGTTACTGTCTCTTACACTCTACTACACTGTCATACACTCTGTTACTGTATCTTACACTCTGTTACTGTCTCGTACACTCTGTTACTGTCTCGTACACTCTGTTACTGTCTCGTACACTCTGTTACTGTCTCGTACACTCTGTTACTGTCTCTTACACTCTTTTACTGTCTCCTATACTCTGTTACTGTCTCCTATACTCTGTTACACTCTCTTACACTCTGCTGCTGTCTCATATACTCTGTTACTGTATCTTACACTCTGTTACTGTCTCGTACACTCTGTTACTGTCTCTTACACTCTGTTACTGTCTCCTATACTCTGTTACTGTCTCCTATACTCTGTTACTGTCTCCTATACTCTGTTACACTCTCTTACACTCTGCTGCTGTCTCATATACTCTGTTACTGTCTCTTACACTATGTTACTGTCTCTTACACTCTCTTACCCTCTCCTACACTCTGCTACTGTCTCTTACACCCTCTTACACTCTGTTACTGTCTCTTGCACTCTCTTACACTCTGTAACACTCTCTTACACGCTGTTACACCCTGTAACACTCTCTTACACGCTGTTACACCCTCTTACACACTGTTACTGTCTCTTACACTCTCTTACACTCTGCTACTGTCTCTTACCCTCTGTTACTGTCTCTTACACTCTGCTACTGTCTCCTACACTCTGTTACTGTCTCTTTCACTCTGCTACTGTCTCTTACACACTGCTACTATCTCTTACGCTCTGTTACTGTCTCTTACACTCTACAACACTGTCATACACTCTGTTACTGTATCTTACACTCTGTTACTGTCTCGTACACTCTGTTACTGTCTCTTACACTCTGTTACTGTCTCCTATACTCTGTTACTGTCTCCTATACTCTGTTACTGTCTCCTATACTCTGTTACTGTCTCCTATACTCTGTTACACTCTCTTACACTCTGTTACACCCTCTTACACACTGTTACTGTCTCTTACACTCTCTTACACTCTGCTACTGTCTCTTACATTCTGTTACTGTCACTTACACTCTGCTACTGTCTCTTACACTCTGTTACTGTCTATTTCACTCTGCTACTGTCTCTTACACTCTGCTACTATCTCTTACGCTCTGTTACTGTCTCTTACACTCTACTACACTGTCATACACTCTGTTACTGTATCTTACACTCTGTTACTGTCTCGTACACTCTGTTACTGTCTCTTACACTCTGTTACTGTCTCCTATACTCTGTTACTGTCTCTTACACTCTGTTACTGTCTCCTATACTCTGTTACTGTCTCCTATACTCTGTTACACTCTCTTACACTCTGCTGCTGTCTCATATACTCTGTTACTGTCTCTTACACTCTGTTACTGTCTCTTACACTCTCTTACACTCTGTTACACTCTCTTACACGCTGTTACACCCTGTTACACACTGTTACTGTCTGTTACACTCTCTTACACTCTGCTACTGTCTCTTACACTCTGTTACTGTCTCTTACACTCTGCTACTGTCTCTTACACTCTGTTACTGTCTCTTTCACTCTGCTACTGTCTCCTATACTCTGTTACTGTCTCCTATACTCTGTTACACTCTCTTACACTCTGCTGCTGTCTCATATACTCTGTTACTGTCTCTTACACTCTGTTACTGTCTCTTACACTCTCTTACCCTCTCCTACACTCTGCTACTGTCTCTTACACCCTCTTACACTCTGTTACTGTCTCTTACACTCTCTTACACTCTGTTACACTCTCTTACACGCTGTTACACCCTCTTACACACTGTTACTGTCTCTTACACTCTCTTACACTCTGCTACTGTCTCTTACCCTCTGTTACTGTCTCTTACACTCTGCTACTGTCTCCTACACTCTGTTACTGTCTCTTTCACTCTGCTACTGTCTCTTACACTCTGCTACTATCTCTTACGCTCTGTTACTGTCTCTTACACTCTACTACACTGTCATACACTCTGTTACTGTCTCGTACACTCTGTTACTGTCTCTTACACTCTGTTACTGTCTCCTATACTCTGTTACTGTCTCCTATACTCTGTTACACTCTCTTACACTCTGCTGCTGTCTCATATACTCTGTTACTGTCTCTTACACTCTGTTACTGTCTCTTACACTATCTTACACTCTCTTACCCTCTCCTACACTCTGCTACTGTCTCTTACACCCTCTTACACTCTGTTACTGTCTCTTACACTCTCTTACACTCTGTTACACTCTCTTACACGCTGTTACACCCTCTTACACACTGTTACTGTCTCTTACACTCTCTTACACTCTGCTACTGTCTCTTACCCTCTGTTACTGTCTCTTACACTCTGCTACTGTCTCTTACACTCTGTTACTGTCTCTTTCACTCTGCTACTGTCTCTTCCACTCTGCTACTATCTCTTACGCTCTGTTACTGTCTCTTACACTCTACTACACTGTCATACACTCTGTTACTGTATCTTACACTCTGTTACTGTCTCGTACACTCTGTTACTGTCTCTTACACTCTGTTACTGTCTCCTATACTCTGTTACTGTCTCCTATACTCTGTTACACTCTCTTACATTCTGCTGCTGTCTCATATACTCTGTTACTGTCTCTTACACTCTGTTACTGTCTCTTACACTCTCTTACACTCTCTTACACTCTGCTACTGTCTCTTACACCCTCTTATACTCTGTTACTGTCTCTTACACTCTCTTACACTCTGTTACACCCTCTTACACACTGTTACTGTCTCTTACACTCTCTTACACTCTGCTACTGTCTCTTACCCTCTGTTACTGTCTCTTACACTCTGCTACTGTCTCCTACACTCTGTTACTGTCTCTTTCACTCTGCTACTGTCTCTTACACTCTGTTACTGTCTCTTACACTCTACTACACTGTCATACACTCTGTTACTGTCTCGTACACTCTGTTACTGTCTCTTACACTCTGTTACTGTCTCCTATACTCTGTTACTGTCTCCTATACTCTGTTACACTCTCTTACACTCTGCTGCTGTCTCATATACTCTGTTACTGTCTCTTACACTCTGTTACTGTCTCTTACACTCTCTTACACTCTGTTACACTCTCTTACACGCTGTTACACTCTCTTACACTCTGCTACTGTCTCTTACACTCTGTTACTGTCTCTTACACTCTGCTACTGTCACTTACACTCTGTTACTGTCTCTTTCACTCTGCTACTGTCTCTTTCACTCTGCTACTGTCTCTTATACTCTGCTACTATCTCTTACGCTCTGTCACTGTCTCTTACACTCTACTACACTGTCATACACTCTGTTACTGTATCTTACATTCTGTTACTGTCTCGTACACTCTGTTACTGTCTCTTACACTCTGTTACTGTCTCCTATACTCTGTTACTGTCTCCTATACTCTGTTACACTCTCTTACACGCTGTTACACCCTCTTACACACTGTTACTGTCTCTTACACTCTCTTACACTCTGCTACTGTCTCTTACATTCTGTTACTGTCACTTACACTCTGCTACTGTCTCTTACACTCTGTTACTGTCTATTTCACTCTGCTACTGTCTCTTACACTCTGCTACTATCTCTTACGCTCTTTTACTGTCTCTTACACTCTACTACACTGTCATACACTCTGTTACTGTATCTTACACTCTGTTACTGTCTCGTACACTCTGTTACTGTCTCTTACACTCTGTTACTGTCTCCTATACTCTGTTACTGTCTCCTATACTCTGTTACACTCTCTTACATTCTGCTGTCTCATATACTCTGTTACTGTCTCTTACACTCTGTTACTGTCTCTTACACTCTGTTACTGTCTCTTTCACTCTGCTACTGTCTCTTCCACTCTGCTACTATCTCTTACGCTCTGTTACTGTCTCTTACACTCTACTACACTGTCATACACTCTGTTACTGTATCTTACAATCTGTTACTGTCTCGTACACTCTGTTACTGTCTCTTACACTCTGTTACTGTCTCCTATACTCTGTTACTGTCTCCTATACTCTGTTACACTCTCTTACATTCTGCTGCTGTCTCATATACTCTGTTACTGTCCCTTACACTCTGTTACTGTCTCTTACACTCTCTTACACTCTGCAACTGTCTCTTACACCCTCTTACACTCTGTTACTGTCTCTTACACTCTCTTACACTCTGTTACACTCTCTTACACGCTGTTACACCCTCTTACACACTGTTACTGTCTCTTACACTCTCTTACACTCTGCTACTGTCTCATACACTCTGTTACTGTCTCTTACACTCTGCTACTGTCTCCTACACTCTGTTACTGTCTCTTTCACTCTGCTACTGTCTCTTACACTCTGCTACTATCTCTTACGCTCTGTTACTGTCTCTTACACTCTACTACACTGTCATACACTCTGTTACTGTCTCGTACACTCTGTTACTGTCTCTTACAGTCTGTTACTGTCTCCTATACTCTGTTACTGTCTCCTATACTCTGTTACACTCTCTTACACTCTGCTGCTGTCTCATATACTCTGTTACTGTCTCTTACACTCTGTTACTGTCTCTTACGCTCTCTTACACTCTGTTACACTCTCTTACACGCTGTTACACTCTCTTACACGCTGTTACACCCTGTTACACACTGTTACTGTCTGTTACACTCTCTTACACTCTGCTACTGTCTCTTACACTCTGTTACTGTCTCTTACACTCTGCTACTGTCTCTTACACTCTGTTACTGTCTCTTTCACTCTGCTACTGTCTCTTTCACTCTGCTACTATCTCTTACGCTCTGTCACTGTCTCTTACACTCTACTACACTGTCATACACTCTGTTACTGTATCTTACATTCTGTTACTGTCTCGTACACTCTGTTACTGTCTCTTACACTCTGTTACTGTCTCCTATACTCTGTTACTGTCTCCTATACTCTGTTACACTCTCTTACACTCTGTTACACCCTCTTACACACTGTTACTGTCTCTTACACTCTCTTACACTCTGCTACTGTCTCTTACATTCTGTTACTGTCACTTACACTCTGCTACTGTCTCTTACACTCTGTTACTGTCTATTTCACTCTGCTACTGTCTCTTACACTCTGCTACTATCTCTTACGCTCTGTCACTGTCTCTTACACTCTACTACACTGTCATACACTCTGTTACTGTCTCGTACACTCTGTTACTGTCTCGTACACTCTGTTACTGTCTCTTACACTCTGTTACTGTCTCCTATACTCTGTTACACTCTCTTACATTCTGTTACTGTCTCTTACACTCTGTTACTGTCTCTTACACTCTGTTACTGTCTCCTATACTCTGTTACTGTCTCCTATACTCTGTTACACTCTCTTACACTCTGCTGCTGTCTCATATACTCTGTTACTGTCTCTTACACTCTCTTACACTCTCTTACACTCTCCTACACTCTGCTACTGTCTCTTACACCCTCTTACACTCTGTTACTGTCTCTTACACTCTCTTACACTCTGTTACACTCTCTTACACGCTGTTACACCCTCTTACACACTGTTACTGTCTCTTACACTCTTACACTCTGCTACTGTCTCTTACACTCTGTTACTGTCTCTTACACTCTGCTACTGTCTCCTACACTCTGTTACTGTCTCGTTCACTCTGCTACTGTCTCTTACACTCTGCTACTATCTCTTACGCTCTGTTACTGTCTCTTACACTCTACTACACTGTCATGCACTCTGTTACTGTCTCGTACACTCTGTTACTGTCTCTTACACTCTGTTACTGTCTCCTATACTCTGCTGCTGTCTCATATACTCTGTTACACTCTCTTACACTCTGCTGCTGTCTCATATACTCTGTTACTGTCTCTTACACTCTGTTACTGTCTCTTACACTCTGTTACTGTCTATTTCACTCTGCTACTGTCTCTTACGCTCTGCTACTATCTCTTACGCTCTGTTACTGTCTCTTACACTCTACTACACTGTCATACACTCTGTTACTGTATCTTACACACTGTTACTGTCTCGTACAGTCTGTTACTGTCTCTTACACTCTGTTACTGTCTCCTATACTCTGTTACTGTCTCCTATACTCTGTTACACTCTCTTACACTCTGTTACACCCTCTTACACACTGTTACTGTCTCTTACACTCTCTTACTCTCTGTTACTGTCACTTACACTCTGCTACTGTCTCTTACACTCTGTTACTGTCTATTTCACTCTGCTACTGTCTCTTACACTCTGCTACTATCTCTTACGCTCTGTTACTGTCTCTTACACTCTACTACACTGTCATATACTCTGTTACTGTATCTTACACTCTGTTACTGTCTCCTATACTCTGTTACTGTCTCCTATACTCTGTTACTGTCTCCTATACTCTGTTACTGTCTCCTATACTCTGTTACTGTCTCCTATACTCTGTTACTGTCTCTTACACTCTGTTACTGTCTCCTATACTCTGTTACTGTCTCCTATACTCTGTTACACTCTCTTACACTCTGTTACACCCTCTTACACACTGTTACTGTCTCTTACACTCTGCTACTGTCTCTTACATTCTGTTACTGTCACTTACACTCTGCTACTGTCTCTTACACTCTGTTACTGTCTATTTCACTCTGCTACTGTCTCTTACACTCTACTACACTGTCATACACTCTGTTACTGTATCTTACACTCTGTTACTGTCTCGTACACTCTGTTACTGTCTTTTACACTCTGTTACTGTCTCCTATACTCTGTTACTGTCTCTTACACTCTGTTACTGTCTCCTATACTCTGTTACTGTCTCCTATACTCTGTTACTGTCTCCTATACTCTGTTACACTCTCTTACACTCTGCTGCTGTCTCATATACTCTGTTACTGTCTCTTACACTCTGTTACTGTCTCTTACACTCTCTTACCCTCTCCTACACTCTGCTACTGTCTCTTACACCCTCTTACACTCTGTTACTGTCTCTTACACTCTCTTACACTCTGTTACACTCTCTTACACGTTGTTACACCCTCTTACACACTGTTACTGTCTCTTACACTCTCTTACACTCTGCTACTGTCTCTTACACTCTGTTACTGTCTCTTTCACTCTGCTACTGTCTCTTCCACTCTGCTACTATCTCTTACGCTCTGTTACTGTCTCTTACACTCTACTACACTGTCATACACTCTGTTACTGTATCTTACACTCTGTTACTGTCTTGTACACTCTTTTACTGGCTCTTACACTCTGTTACTGTCTCCTCTACTCTGTTACTGTCTCCTATACTCTGTTACACTCTCTTACACTCTGCTGCTGTCTCATATACTCTGTTACTGTCTCTTACACTCTGTTACTGTCTCCTATACTCTGTTACTGTCTCCTATACTCTGTTACACTCTCTTACACTCTGCTGCTGTCTCATATACTCTGTTACTGTCTCTTACACTCTGTTACTGTCTCTTACACTCTCTTACACTCTTACACTCTCTTACACTCTGCTACTGTCTTACACCCTCTTACACTCTGTTACTGTCTCTTACACTCTGTTACACTCTCTTACACTCTGTTACTGTCTCTTACATTCTCTTACACTCTGTTACTGTCTCCTATACTCTGTTACCGTCTCTTACTCTCTGCTACTGTCTCTTACACAGGTTTACGATGTCTACGCGAAGAGATCCCCAGAGACGTTCACAGTATACTGAGATCATTCTGGACTATGTGATCCTAGAGGACGGTATATGCCATGTGACACTCTCTTACACTCTACTACACTCTACTACACTCTGCTACTGTCTCTTTCACTCTGTTACTGTCTCTTTCACTCTGCTACTGTCTCTTCCACTCTGCTACTATCTCTTACGCTCTGTTACTGTCTCTTACACTCTACTACACTGTCATACACTCTGTTACTGTATCTTACACTCTGTTACTGTCTCGTACACTCTGTTACTGTCTCTTACACTCTGTTACTGCCTCCTTTACTCTGTTACTGTCTCTTACACTCTGTTACTGTCTCCTATACTCTGTTACTGTCTCCTATACTCTGTTACACTCTCTTACACTCTGTTACACCCTCTTACACACTGTTACTGTCTCTTACACTCTCTTACACTCTGCTACTGTCTCTTACATTCTGTTACTGTCACTTACACTCTGCTACTGTCTCTTACACTCTGTTACTGTCTCTTACACTCTGTTACTGTCTCTTACACTCTGTTACTGTCTCTTACACTCTGTTACTGTCTCCTATACTCTGTTACTGTCTCCTATACTCTGTTACACTCTCTTACACTCTGCTGCTGTCTCATATACTCTGTTACTGTCTCTTACACTCTGTTACTGTCTCTTACACTCTCTTACACTCTCTTACACTCTGTTACTGTCTCTTACATTCTCTTACACTCTGTTACTGTCTCCTATACTCTGTTACCGTCTCTTACTCTCTGCTACTGTCTCTTACACAGGTTTACGATGTCTACGCGAAGAGATCCCCAGAGACGTTCACAGTATACTGAGATCATTCTGGACTATGTGATCCTAGAGGACGGTATATGCCATGTGACACTCTCTTACACTCTACTACACTCTACTACACTCTGCTACTGTCTCTTTCACTCTGTTACTGTCTCTTTCACTCTGCTACTGTCTCTTCCACTCTGCTACTATCTCTTACGCTCTGTTACTGTCTCTTACACTCTACTACACTGTCATACACTCTGTTACTGTATCTTACACTCTGTTACTGTCTCGTACACTCTGTTACTGTCTCTTACACTCTGTTACTGCCTCCTTTACTCTGTTACTGTCTCTTACACTCTGTTACTGTCTCCTATACTCTGTTACTGTCTCCTATACTCTGTTACACTCTCTTACACTCTGTTACACCCTCTTACACACTGTTACTGTCTCTTACACTCTCTTACACTCTGCTACTGTCTCTTACATTCTGTTACTGTCACTTACACTCTGCTACTGTCTCTTACACTCTGTTACTGTCTATTTCACTCTGCTACTGTCTCTTACACTCTGCTACTATCTCTTACGCTCTGTTACTGTCTCTTACACTCTACTACACTGTCATACACTCTGTTACTGTCTCGTACACTCTGTTACTGTCTCTTACACTCTGTTACTGTCTCCTATACTCTGTTACTGTCTCTTACACTCTGTTACTGTCTCCTATACTCTGTTACTGTCTCCTATACTCTGTTACTGTCTCCTATACTCTGTTACACTCTCTTACACTCTGCTGCTGTCTCTTACACTCTCTTACACTCTCTTACACTCTCTTACACTCTCTTACACTCTCTTACACTCTCTTACACTCTCTTACACGCTGTTACACTCTCTTACACGCTGTTACACCCTGTTACACACTGTTACTGTCTGTTACACTCTCTTACACTCTGCTACTGTCTCTTACACTCTGTTACTGTCTCTTACACTCTGTTACTGTCTCTTACACTCTGTTACTGTCTCTTACACTCTGCTACTGTCTCTTACACTCTGTTACTGTCTCTTTCACTCTGCTACTGTCTCCTATACTCTGTTACTGTCTCCTATACTCTGTTACACCCTCTTACACACTGTTACTGTCTCTTACACTCTCTTACTCTCTGTTACTGTCACTTACACTCTGCTACTGTCTCTTACACTCTGTTACTGTCTATTTCACTCTGCTACTGTCTCTTACACTCTGCTACTATCTCTTACGCTCTGTTACTGTCTCTTACACTCTACTACACTGTCATACACTCTGTTACTGTCTCTTACACTCTGTTACTGTCTCCTATACTCTGTTACTGTCTTTTACACTCTGTTACTGTCTCCTATACTCTGTTACTGTCTCCTATACTCTGTTACACTCTCTTACACTCTGCTGCTGTCTCATATACTCTGTTACTGTCTCTTACACTATGTTACTGTCTCTTACACTCTCTTACCCTCTCCTACACTCTGCTACTGTCTCTTACACCCTCTTACACTCTGTTACTGTCTCTTACACTCTCTTACACTCTGTTACACTCTCTTACACGCTGTTACACCCTCTTACACACTGTTACTGTCTCTTACACTCTCTTACACTCTGCTACTGTCTCTTACCCTCTGTTACTGTCTCTTACACTCTGCTACTGTCTCCTACACTCTGTTACTGTCTCCTACACTCTGTTACTGTCTCTTTCACTCTGCTACTGTCTCTTACACTCTGCTACTCTCTCTTACGCTCTGTTACTGTCTCTTACACTCTACTACACTGTCATACACTCTGTTACTGTCTCTTACACTCTGTTACTGTCTCCTATACTCTGTTACTGTCTCCTATACTCTGTTACTGTCTCTTACACTCTGTTACTGTCTCCTATACTCTGTTACTGTCTCCTATACTCTGTTACACTCTCTTACACTCTGTTACACCCTCTTACACACTGTTACTGTCTCTTACACTCTCTTACACTCTGCTACTGTCTCTTACATTCTGTTACTGTCACTTACACTCTGCTACTGTCTCTTACACTCTGTTACTGTCTATTTCACTCTGCTACTGTCTCTTACACTCTGCTACTATCTCTTACGCTCTGTTACTGTCTCTTACACTCTACTACACTGTCATACACTCTGTTACTGTATCTTACACTCTGTTACTGTCTCTTACACTCTTTTACTGTCTCCTATACTCTGTTACTGTCACTTACACTCTGTTACTGTCTCCTATACTCTGTTACACTCTCTTACACTCTGCTGCTGTCTCATATACTCTGTTACTGTATCTTACACTCTGTTACTGTCTCATACACTCTGTTACTGTCTCTTACACTCTGTTACTGTCTCCTATACTCTGTTACTGTCTTTTACACTCTGTTACTGTCTCCTATACTCTGTTACTGTCTCCTATACTCTGTTACACTCTCTTACACTCTGCTGCTGTCTCATATACTCTGTTACTGTCTCTTACACTATGTTACTGTCTCTTACACTCTCTTACCCTCTCCTACACTCTGCTACTGTCTCTTACACCCTCTTACACTCTGTTACTGTCTCTTACACTCTCTTACACTCTGTTACACTCTCTTACACTCTGTTACACCCTCTTACACACTGTTACTGTCTCTTACACTCTCTTACACTCTGCTACTGTCTCTTACATTCTGTTACTGTCACTTACACTCTGCTACTGTCTCTTACACTCTGTTACTGTCTATTTCACTCTGCTACTGTCTCTTACCCTCTGTTACTGTCTCTTACCCTCTGCTACTGTCTCCTACACTCTGTTACTGTCTCTTTCACTCTGCTACTGTCTCTTACACTCTGCTACTATCTCTTACGCTCTGTTACTGTCTCTTACACTCTACTACACTGTCATACACTCTGTTACTGTATCTTACACTCTGTTACTGTCTCGTACACTCTGTTACTGTCTCTTACACTCTGTTACTGCCTCCTATACTCTGTTACTGTCTCCTATACTCTGTTACTGTCTCCTATACTCTGTTACTGTCTCCTATACTCTGTTACACTCTCTTACACTCTGTTACACCCTCTTACACACTGTTACTGTATCTTACACTCTCTTACACTCTGCTACTGTCTCTTACATTCTGTTACTGTCACTTACACTCTGCTACTGTCTCTTACACTCTGTTACTGTCTCTTACACTCTGTTACTGTCTCTTGCACTCTGTTACTGTCTCCTATACTCTGTTACTGTCTCCTATACTCTGTTACACTCTCTTACACTCTGCTGCTGTCTCATATACTCTGTTACTGTCTCTTACACTCTGTTACTGTCTCTTACACTCTCTTACACTCTCTTACACTCTGTTACTGTCTCTTACATTCTCTTACACTCTGTTACTGTCTCCTATACTCTGTTACCGTCTCTTACTCTCTGCTACTGTCTCTTACACAGGTTTACGATGTCTACGCGAAGAGATCCCCAGAGACGTTCACAGTATACTGAGATCATTCTGGACTATGTGATCCTAGAGGACGGTATATGCCATGTGACACTCTCTTACACTCTACTACACTCTGCTACTGTCTCTTTCACTCTGTTACTGTCTCTTTCACTCTGCTACTGTCTCTTACACTCTGCTACTATCTCTTACGCTCTGTTACTGTCTCTTACACTCTACTACACTGTCATACACTCTGTTACTGTATCTTACACTCTGTTACTGTCTCGTACACTCTGTTACTGTCTCTTACACTCTGTTACTGCCTCCTTTACTCTGTTACTGTCTCCTATACTCTGTTACTGTCTCTTACACTCTGTTACTGTCTCCTATACTCTGTTACTGTCTCCTATACTCTGTTACACTCTCTTACACTCTGTTACACCCTCTTACACACTGTTACTGTCTCTTACACTCTCTTACACTCTGCTACTGTCTCTTACATTCTGTTACTGTCACTTACACTATGCTACTGTCTCTTACACTCTGTTACTGTCTATTTCACTCTGCTACTGTCTCTTACCCTCTGTTACTGTCTCTTACACTCTGCTACTGTCTCCTACACTCTGTTACTGTCTCTTTCACTCTGCTACTGTCTCTTACACTCTGCTACTATCTCTTACGCTCTGTTACTGTCTCTTACACTCTACTACACTGTCATACACTCTGTTACTGTATCTTACACTCTGTTACTGTCTCGTACACTCTGTTACTGTCTCCTATACTCTGTTACTGTCTCCTATACTCTGTTACACTCTCTTACACTCTGTTACACCCTCTTACACACTGTTACTGTCTCTTACACTCTCTTACACTCTGCTACTGTCTCTTACATTCTGTTACTGTCACTTACACTCTGCTACTGTCTCTTACACTCTGTCACTGTCTCTTTCACTCTGCTACTGTCTCTTACCCTCTGTTACTGTCTCTTACACTCTGCTACTGTCTCCTACACTCTGTTACTGTCTCTTTCACTCTGCTACTGTCTCTTACACTCTGCTACTATCTCTTACGCTCTGTTACTGTCTCTTACACTCTACTACACTGTCATACACTCTGTTACTGTATCTTACACTCTGTTACTGTCTCTTACACTCTGTTACTGTCTCCTATACTCTGTTACTGTCTCATATACTCTGTTACACTCTCTTACACCCTCTTACACACTGTTACTGTCTCTTACACTCTCTTACACTCTGCTACTGTCTCTTACATTCTGTTACTGTCACTTACACTCTGCTACTGTCTCTTACACTCTGTTACTGTCTATTTCACTCTGCTACTGTCTCTTACACTCTGCTACTATCTCTTACGCTCCGTTACTGTCTCTTACACTCTACTACACTGTCATACACTCTGTTACTGTATCTTACACTCTGTTACTGTCTCGTACACTCTGTTACTGTCTCTTACACTCTTTTACTGTCTCCTATACTCTGTTACTGTCTCCTATACTCTGTTACACTCTCTTACACTCTGCTGCTGTCTCATATACTCTGTTACTGTATCTTACACTCTGTTACTGTCTCGTACACTCTGTTACTGTCTCTTACACTCTGTTACTGTCTCCTATACTCTGTTACTGTCTTTTACACTCTGTTACTGTCTCCTATACTCTGTTACTGTCTCCTATACTCTGTTACACTCTCTTACACTCTGCTGCTGTCTCATATACTCTGTTACTGTCTCTTACACTATGTTACTGTCTCTTACACTCTCTTACCCTCTCCTACACTCTGCTACTGTCTCTTACACCCTCTTACACTCTGTTACTGTCTCTTGCACTCTCTTACACTCTGTAACACTCTCTTACATGCTGTTACACCCTCTTACACACTGTTACTGTCTCTTACACTCTCTTACACTCTGCTACTGTCTCTTACCCTCTGTTACTGTCTCTTACACTCTGCTACTGTCTCCTACACTCTGTTACTGTCTCTTTCACTCTGCTACTGTCTCTTACACACTGCTACTATCTCTTACGCTCTGTTACTGTCTCTTAGACTCTACTACACTGTCATACACTCTGTTACTGTCTCTTACACTCTGTTACTGTCTCCTATACTCTGTTACTGTCTCTTACACTCTGTTACTGTCTCCTATACTCTGTTACTGTCTCCTATACTCTGTTACTGTCTCCTATACTCTGTTACACTCTCTTACACTCTGTTACACCCTCTTACACACTGTTACTGTCTCTTACACTCTCTTACACTCTGCTACTGTCTCTTACATTCTGTTACTGTCACTTACACTCTGCTACTGTCTCTTACACTCTGTTACTGTCTATTTCACTCTGCTACTGTCTCTTACACTCTGGTACTATCTCTTACGCTCTGTTACTGTCTCTTACACTCTACTACACTGTCATACACTCTGTTACTGTCTCGTACACTCTGTTACTGTCTCTTACACTCTGTTACTGTCTCCTATACTCTGTTACTGTCTCTTACACTCTGTTACTGTCTCCTATACTCTGTTACTGTCTCCTATACTCTGTTACTGTCTCCTATACTCTGTTACACTCTCTTACACTCTGCTGCTGTCTCATATACTCTGTTACTGTCTCTTACACTCTGTTACTGTCTCTTACACTCTCTTACACTCTCTTACACTCTCTTACACGCTGTTACACTCTCTTACACGCTGTTACACCCTGTTACACACTGTTACTGTCTGTTACACTCTCTTACACTCTGCTACTGTCTCTTACACTCTGTTACTGTCTCTTACACTCTGCTACTGTCTCTTACACTCTGTTACTGTCTCTTTCACTCTGCTACTGTCTCCTATACTCTGTTACTGTCTCCTATACTCTGTTACACCCTCTTACACACTGTTACTGTCTCTTACACTCTCTTACTCTCTGTTACTGTCACTTACACTCTGCTACTGTCTCTTACACTCTGTTACTGTCTATTTCACGCTGCTACTGTCTCTTACACTCTGCTACTATCTCTTACGCTCTGTTACTGTCTCTTACACTCTACTACACTGTCATACACTCTGTTACTGTATCTTACACTCTGTTACTGTCTCGTACACTCTGTTACTGTCTCTTACACTCTGTTACTGTCTCCTATACTCTGTTACTGTCTTTTACACTCTGTTACTGTATCCTATACTCTGTTACTGTCTCCTATACTCTGTTACACTCTCTTACACTCTGCTGCTGTCTCATATTCTCTGTTACTGTCTCTTACACTATGTTACTGTCTCTTACACTCTCTTACCCTCTCCTACACTCTGCTACTGTCTCTTACACCCTCTTACACTCTGTTACTGTCTCTTACACTCTCTCACTCTCTGTTACACTCTCTTACACGCTGTTACACCCTCTTACACACTGTTACTGTCTCTTACCCTCTGTTACTGTCTCTTACACTCTGCTACTGTCTCCTACACTCTGTTACTGTCTCTTTCACTCTGCTACTGTCTCTTACACTCTGCTACTATCTCTTACGCTCTGTTACTGTCTCTTACACTCTACTACACTGTCATACACTCTGTTACTGTATCTTACACTCTGTTACTGTCTCTTACACTCTGTTACTGTCTCCTATACTCTGTTACTGTCTCCTATACTCTGTTACTGTCTCTTACACTCTGTTACTGTCTCCTATACTCTGTTACTGTCTCCTATACTCTGTTACACTCTCTTACACTCTGTTACACCCTCTTACACACTGTTACTGTCTCTTACACTCTCTTACACTCTGCTACTGTCTCTTACATTCTGTTACTGTCACTTACACTCTGCTACTGTCTCTTACACTCTGTTACTGTCTATTTCACTCTGCTACTGTCTCTTACACTCTGCTACTATCTCTTACGCTCTGTTACTGTCTCTTACACTCTACTACACTGTCATACACTCTGTTACTGTATCTTACACTCTGTTACTGTCTCGTACACTCTGTTACTGTCTCTTACACTCTTTTACTGTCTCCTATACTCTGTTTCTGTCTCCTATACTCTGTTACACTCTCTTACACTCTGCTGCTGTCTCATATACTCTGTTACTGTATCTTACACTCTGTTACTGTCTCGTACACTCTGTTACTGTCTCTTACACTCTGTTACTGTCTCCTATACTCTGTTACTGTCTTTTACACTCTGTTACTGTCTCCTATACTCTGTTACTGTCTCCTATACTCTGTTACACTCTCTTACACTCTGCTGCTGTCTCATATACTCTGTTACTGTCTCTTACACTATGTTACTGTCTCTTACACTCTC
Organism: Spea bombifrons; assembly: GCF_027358695.1. Lineage (NCBI taxonomy): Eukaryota > Metazoa > Chordata > Amphibia > Anura > Pelobatidae > Spea > Spea bombifrons. The sequence goes on along the minus strand of NC_071096.1, from coordinate 41,555,619 downwards.
TTACCCTCTCCTACACTCTGCTACTGTCTCTTACACCCTCTTACACTCTGTTACTGTCTCTTACACTCTCTTACACTCTGTTACACTCTCTTACACTCTGTTACACCCTCTTACACACTGTTACTGTCTCTTACACTCTCTTACACTCTGCTACTGTCTCTTACATTCTGTTACTGTCACTTACACTCTGCTACTGTCTCTTACACTCTGTTACTGTCTATTTCACTCTGCTACTGTCTCTTACCCTCTGTTACTGTCTATTACCCTCTGCTACTGTCTCCTACACTCTGTTACTGTCTCTTTCACTCTGCTACTGTCTCTTACACTCTGCTACTATCTCTTACGCTCTGTTACTGTCTCTTACACTCTACTACACTGTCATACACTCTGTTACTGTATCTTACACTCTGTTACTGTCTTGTACACTCTGTTACTGTCTCTTACACTCTGTTACTGCCTCCTATACTCTGTTACTGTCTCCTATACTCTGTTACTGTCTCTTACACTCTGTTACTGTCTCCTATACTCTGTTACTGTCTCCTATACTCTGTTACACTCTCTTACACTCTGTTACACCCTCTTACACACTGTTACTGTCTCTTACACTCTCTTACTGTCTCTTACATTCTGTTACTGTCACTTACACTCTGCTACTGTCTCTTACACTCTGTTACTGTCTCTTACACTCTGTTACTGTCTCTTACACTCTGTTACTGTCTCCTATACTCTGTTACTGTCTCCTATACTCTGTTACACTCTCTTACACTCTGCTGCTGTCTCATATACTCTGTTACTGTCTCTTACACTCTGTTACTGTCTCTTACACTCTCTTACACTCTCTTACACTCTGTTACTGTCTCTTACATTCTCTTACACTCTGTTACTGTCTCCTATACTCTGTTACCGTCTCTTACTCTCTGCTACTGTCTCTTACACAGGTTTACGATGTCTACGCGAAGAGATCCCCTGAGACGTTCACAGTATACTGAGATCATTCTGGACTATGTGATCCTAGAGGACGGTATATGCCATGTGACACTCTCTTACACTCTACTACACTCTACTACACTCTGCTACTGTCTCTTTCACTCTGTTACTGTCTCTTTCACTCTGCTACTGTCTCTTACACTCTGCTACTATCTCTTACGCTCTGTTACTGTCTCTTACACTCTACTACACTGTCATACACTCTGTTACTGTATCTTACACTCTGTTACTGTCTCGTACACTCTGTTACTGTCTCTTACACTCTGTTACTGCCTCCTTTACTCTGTTACTGTCTCCTATACTCTGTTACTGTCTCTTACACTCTGTTACTGTCTCCTATACTCTGTTACTGTCTCCTATACTCTGTTACACTCTCTTACACTCTGTTACACCCTCTTACACACTGTTACTGTCTCTTACACTCTCTTACACTCTGCTACTGTCTCTTACATTCTGTTACTGTCACTTACACTATGCTACTGTCTCTTACACTCTGTTACTGTCTATTTCACTCTGCTACTGTCTCTTACCCTCTGTTACTGTCTCTTACACTCTGCTACTGTCTCCTACACTCTGTTACTGTCTCTTTCACTCTGCTACTGTCTCTTACACTCTGCTACTATCTCTTACGCTCTGTTACTGTCTCTTACACTCTACTACACTGTCATACACTCTGTTACTGTATCTTACACTCTGTTACTGTCTCGTACACTCTGTTACTGTCTCCTATACTCTGTTACTGTCTCCTATACTCTGTTACACTCTCTTACACTCTGTTACACCCTCTTACACACTGTTATTGTCTCTTACACTCTCTTACACTCTGCTACTGTCTCTTACATTCTGTTACTGTCACTTACACTCTGCTACTGTCTCTTACACTCTGTTACTGTCTCTTTCACTCTGCTACTGTCTCTTACCCTCTGTTACTGTCTCTTACACTCTGCTACTGTCTCCTACACTCTGTTACTGTCTCTTTCACTCTGCTACTGTCTCTTACACTCTGCTACTATCTCTTACGCTCTGTTACTGTCTCTTACACTCTACTACACTGTCATACACTCTGTTACTGTATCTTACACTCTGTTACTGTCTCTTACACTCTGTTACTGTCTCCTATACTCTGTTACTGTCTCATATACTCTGTTACACTCTCTTACACCCTCTTACACACTGTTACTGTCTCTTACACTCTCTTACACTCTGCTACTGTCTCTTACATTCTGTTACTGTCACTTACACTCTGCTACTGTCTCTTACACTCTGTTACTGTCTATTTCACTCTGCTACTGTCTCTTACACTCTGCTACTATCTCTTACGCTCCGTTACTGTCTCTTACACTCTACTACACTGTCATACACTCTGTTACTGTATCTTACACTCTGTTACTGTCTCGTACACTCTGTTACTGTCTCTTACACTCTTTTACTGTCTCCTATACTCTGTTACTGTCTCCTATACTCTGTTACACTCTCTTACACTCTGCTGCTGTCTCATATACTCTGTTACTGTATCTTACACTCTGTTACTGTCTCGTACACTCTGTTACTGTCTCTTACACTCTGTTACTGTCTCCTATACTCTGTTACTGTCTTTTACACTCTGTTACTGTCTCCTATACTCTGTTACTGTCTCCTATACTCTGTTACACTCTCTTACACTCTGCTGCTGTCTCATATACTCTGTTACTGTCTCTTACACTATGTTACTGTCTCTTACACTCTCTTACCCTCTCCTACACTCTGCTACTGTCTCTTACACCCTCTTACACTCTGTTACTGTCTCTTGCACTCACTTACACTCTGTAACACTCTCTTACATGCTGTTACACCCTCTTACACACTGTTACTGTCTCTTACACTCTCTTACACTCTGCTACTGTCTCTTACCCTCTGTTACTGTCTCTTACACTCTGCTACTGTCTCCTACACTCTGTTACTGTCTCTTTCACTCTGCTACTGTCTCTTACACACTGCTACTATCTCTTACGCTCTGTTACTGTCTCTTAGACTCTACTACACTGTCATACACTCTGTTACTGTCTCGTACACTCTGTTACTGTCTCTTACACTCTGTTACTGTCTCCTATACTCTGTTACTGTCTCTTACACTCTGTTACTGTCTCCTATACTCTGTTACTGTCTCCTATACTCTGTTACTGTCTCCTATACTCTGTTACACTCTCTTACACTCTGTTACACCCTCTTACACACTGTTACTGTCTCTTACACTCTCTTACACTCTGCTACTGTCTCTTACATTCTGTTACTGTCACTTACACTCTGCTACTGTCTCTTACACTCTGTTACTGTCTATTTCACTCTGCTACTGTCTCTTACACTCTGGTACTATCTCTTACGCTCTGTTACTGTCTCTTACACTCTACTACACTGTCATACACTCTGTTACTGTCTCGTACACTCTGTTACTGTCTCTTACACTCTGTTACTGTCTCCTATACTCTGTTACTGTCTCTTACACTCTGTTACTGTCTCCTATACTCTGTTACTGTCTCCTATACTCTGTTACTGTCTCCTATACTCTGTTACACTCTCTTACACTCTGCTGCTGTCTCATATACTCTGTTACTGTCTCTTACACTCTGTTACTGTCTCTTACACTCTCTTACACTCTCTTACACTCTCTTACACGCTGTTACACTCTCTTACACGCTGTTACACCCTGTTACACACTGTTACTGTCTGTTACACTCTCTTACACTCTGCTACTGTCTCTTACACTCTGTTACTGTCTCTTACACTCTGCTACTGTCTCTTACACTCTGTTACTGTCTCTTTCACTCTGCTACTGTCTCCTATACTCTGTTACTGTCTCCTATACTCTGTTACACCCTCTTACACACTGTTACTGTCTCTTACACTCTCTTACTCTCTGTTACTGTCACTTACACTCTGCTACTGTCTCTTACACTCTGTTACTGTCTATTTCACGCTGCTACTGTCTCTTACACTCTGCTACTATCTCTTACGCTCTGTTACTGTCTCTTACACTCTACTACACTGTCATACACTCTGTTACTGTATCTTACACTCTGTTACTGTCTCGTACACTCTGTTACTGTCTCTTACACTCTGTTACTGTCTCCTATACTCTGTTACTGTCTCCTATACTCTGTTACACTCTCTTACACTCTGCTGCTGTCTCATATACTCTGTTACTGTCTCTTACACTATGTTACTGTCTCTTACACTCTCTTACCCTCTCCTACACTCTGCTACTGTCTCTTACACCCTATTACACTCTGTTACTGTCTCTTACACTCTCTTACTCTCTGTTACACTCTCTTACACGCTGTTACACCCTCTTACACACTGTTACTGTCTCTTACCCTCTGTTACTGTCTCTTACACTCTGCTACTGTCTCCTACACTCTGTTACTGTCTCTTTCACTCTGCTACTGTCTCTTACACTCTGCTACTATCTCTTACGCTCTGTTACTGTCTCTTACACTCTACTACACTGTCATACACTCTGTTACTGTATCTTACACTCTGTTACTGTCTCTTACACTCTGTTACTGTCTCCTATACTCTGTTACTGTCTCCTATACTCTGTTACTGTCTCTTACACTCTGTTACTGTCTCCTATACTCTGTTACTGTCTCCTATACTCTGTTACACTCTCTTACACTCTGTTACACCCTCTTACACACTGTTACTGTCTCTTACACTCTCTTACACTCTGCTACTGTCTCTTACATTCTGTTACTGTCACTTACACTCTGCTACTGTCTCTTACACTCTGTTACTGTCTATTTCACTCTGCTACTGTCTCTTACACTCTGCTACTATCTCTTACGCTCTGTTACTGTCTCTTACACTCTACTACACTGTCATACACTCTGTTACTGTATCTTACACTCTGTTACTGTCTCGTACACTCTGTTACTGTCTCTTACACTCTTTTACTGTCTCCTATACTCTGTTACTGTCTCCTATACTCTGTTACACTCTCTTACACTCTGCTGCTGTCTCATATACTCTGTTACTGTATCTTACACTCTGTTACTGTCTCGTACACTCTGTTACTGTCTCTTACACTCTGTTACTGTCTCCTATACTCTGTTACTGTCTTTTACACTCTGTTACTGTCTCCTATACTCTGTTACTGTCTCCTATACTCTGTTACACTCTCTTACACTCTGCTGCTGTCTCATATACTCTGTTACTGTCTCTTACACTATGTTACTGTCTCTTACACTCTCTTACCCTCTCCTACACTCTGCTACTGTCTCTTACACCCTCTTACACTCTGTTACTGTCTCTTACACTCTCTTACACTCTGTTACACTCTCTTACACTCTGTTACACCCTCTTACACACTGTTACTGTCTCTTACACTCTCTTACACTCTGCTACTGTCTCTTACATTCTGTTACTGTCACTTACACTCTGCTACTGTCTCTTACACTCTGTTACTGTCTATTTCACTCTGCTACTGTCTCTTACCCTCTGTTACTGTCTATTACCCTCTGCTACTGTCTCCTACACTCTGTTACTGTCTCTTTCACTCTGCTACTGTCTCTTACACTCTGCTACTATCTCTTACGCTCTGTTACTGTCTCTTACACTCTACTACACTGTCATACACTCTGTTACTGTATCTTACACTCTGTTACTGTCTTGTACACTCTGTTACTGTCTCTTACACTCTGTTACTGCCTCCTATACTCTGTTACTGTCTCCTATACTCTGTTACTGTCTCTTACACTCTGTTACTGTCTCCTATACTCTGTTACTGTCTCCTATACTCTGTTACACTCTCTTACACTCTGCTGCTGTCTCATATACTCTGTTACTGTCTCTTACACTCTGTTACTGTCTCTTACACTCTCTTACACTCTCTTACACTCTGTTACTGTCTCTTACATTCTCTTACACTCTGTTACTGTCTCCTATACTCTGTTACCGTCTCTTACTCTCTGCTACTGTCTCTTACACAGGTTTACGATGTCTACGCGAAGAGATCCCCAGAGACGTTCACAGTATACTGAGATCATTCTGGACTATGTGATCCTAGAGGACGGTATATGCCATGTGACACTCTCTTACACTCTACTACACTCTACTACACTCTGCTACTGTCTCTTTCACTCTGTTACTGTCTCTTTCACTCTGCTACTGTCTCTTACACTCTGCTACTATCTCTTACGCTCTGTTACTGTCTCTTACACTCTACTACACTGTCATACACTCTGTTACTGTATCTTACACTCTGTTACTGTCTCGTACACTCTGTTACTGTCTCTTACACTCTGTTACTGCCTCCTTTACTCTGTTACTGTCTCCTATACTCTGTTACTGTCTCTTACACTCTGTTACTGTCTCCTATACTCTGTTACTGTCTCCTATACTCTGTTACACTCTCTTACACTCTGTTACACCCTCTTTCACACTGTTACTGTCTCTTACACTCTCTTACACTCTGCTACTGTCTCTTACATTCTGTTACTGTCACTTACACTCTGCTACTGTCTCTTACACTCTGTTACTGTCTATTTCACTCTGCTACTGTCTCTTACACTCTGCTACTATCTCTTACGCTCTTTTACTGTCTCTTACACTCTACTACACTGTCATACACTCTGTTACTGTATCTTACACTCTGTTACTGTCTCGTACACTCTGTTACTGTCTCTTACACTCTGTTACTGTCTCCTATACTCTGTTACTGTCTCCTATACTCTGTTACACTCTCTTACATTCTGCTGCTGTCTCATATACTCTGTTACTGTCTCTTACACTCTGTTACTGTCTCTTACACTCTGTTACTGTCTCCTATACTCTGTTACTGTCTCCAATACTCTGTTACACTCACTTACACTCTGCTGCTGTCTCATATACTCTGTTACTGTCTCTTACACTCTGTTACTGTCTCTTACACTCTGTTACTGTCTCTTACACTCTGTTACTGTCTCCTATACTCTGTTACTGTCTCCAATACTCTGTTACACTCACTTACACTCTGCTGCTGTCTCATATACTCTGTTACTGTCTCTTACACTCTGTTACTGTCTCTTACACTCTCTTACACTCTGCTACTGCCTTACACCCTCTTACACTCTGTTACTGTCTCTTACACTCTGTTACTGTCTCTTACACTCTGTTACTGTCTCTTACATTCTCTTACACTCTGTTACTGTCTCCTACACTCTGTTACTGTCTCTTTCACTCTGCTACTGTCTCTTACACTCTGCTACTATCTCTTACGCTCTGTTACTGTCTCTTACACTCTACTACACTGTCATACACTCTGTTACTGTCTCGTACACTCTGTTACTGTCTCTTACAGTCTGTTACTGTCTCCTATACTCTGTTACTGTCTCCTATACTCTGTTACACTCTCTTACACTCTGCTGCTGTCTCATATACTCTGTTACTGTCTCTTACACTCTGTTACTGTCTCTTACACTCTCTTACACTCTGTTACACTCTCTTACACGCTGTTACACTCTCTTACACGCTGTTACACCCTGTTACACACTGTTACTGTCTGTTACACTCTCTTACACTCTGCTACTGTCTCTTACACTCTGTTACTGTCTCTTACACTCTGCTACTGTCTCTTACACTCTGTTACTGTCTCTTTCACTCTGCTACTGTCTCTTTCACTCTGCTACTGTCTCTTACACTCTGCTACTATCTCTTACGCTCTGTCACTGTCTCTTACACTCTACTACACTGTCATACACTCTGTTACTGTATCTTACATTCTGTTACTGTCTCGTACACTCTGTTACTGTCTCTTACACTCTGTTACTGTCTCCTATACTCTGTTACTGTCTCCTATACTCTGTTACACTCTCTTACACTCTGTTACACCCTCTTACACACTGTTACTGTCTCTTACACTCTCTTACACTCTGCTACTGTCTCTTACATTCTGTTACTGTCACTTACACTCTGCTACTGTCTCTTACACTCTGTTACTGTCTATTTCACTCTGCTACTGTCTCTTACACTCTGCTACTATCTCTTACGCTCTTTTACTGTCTCTTACACTCTACTACACTGTCATACACTCTGTTACTGTATCTTACACTCTGTTACTGTCTCGTACACTCTGTTACTGTCTCTTACACTCTGTTACTGTCTCCTATACTCTGTTACACTCTCTTACATTCTGCTGCTGTCTCATATACTCTGTTACTGTCTCTTACACTCTGTTACTGTCTCTTACACTCTGTTACTGTCTCCTATACTCTGTTACTGTCTCCAATACTCTGTTACACTCACTTACACTCTGCTGCTGTCTCATATACTCTGTTACTGTCTCTTACACTCTGTTACTGTCTCTTACACTCTCTTACACTCTGCTACTGCCTTACACCCTCTTACACTCTGTTACTGTCTCTTACACTCTGTTACTGTCTCTTACACTCTGTTACTGTCTCTTACATTCTCTTACACTCTGTTACTGTCTCCTATACTCTGTTACCGTCTCTTACTCTCTGCTACTGTCTCTTACACAGGTTTACGATGTCTACGCGAAGAGATCCCCAAAGACGTTCACAGTATACTGAGATCATTCTGGACTATGTGATTCTAGAGGACGGTATATGCCATGTGACACTGTCTTACACTCTACTACACTCTACTACACTCTGCTACTGTCTCTTTCACTCTGTTACTGTCTCTTACACTCTGTTACTGTCTCTTACACTCTGTTACTGTCTCTTAAACTCTGCTACTGTCTATAACACTCTCTTACACTCTGTTACTGTCTATTACACTCTGCTACTGTCTCTTACACTCTCTTACACTATATTACACTCTCTTACACTCTGCTGCTGTCTCTTACACTCTGTTACTGTCTCTTACACTCTGTTACTGTCTCTTACACTCTCCCACTGTCTCTTACATTCTCTTACACTCTGCTACTGTCTCCTATACTCTGTTACCGTCTCTTACTCTCTGCTACTGTCTCTTACACAGGTTTACGATGTCTACGCGAAGAGATCCCCAAAGACGTTCACAGTATACTGAGATCATTCTGGACTATGTGATTCTAGAGGACGGTATATGACATGTGACACTGTCTTACACTCTACTACACTCTACTACACTCTGCTACTGTCTCTTTCACTCTGTTACTGTCTCTTACACTCTGTTACTGTCTCTTACACTCTGTTACTGTCTCTTAAACTCTGCTACTGTCTATAACACTCTCTTACACTCTGTTACTGTCTATTACACTCTGCTACTGTCTCTTACACTCTCTTACACTATATTACACTCTCTTACACTCTGCTGCTGTCTCTTACACTCTGTTACTGTCTCTTACACTCTGTTACTGTCTCTTACACTCTCCCACTGTCTCTTACACTCTCTTACACTCTGTTACACTCTCTTACACGCTGTTACACCCTCTTACACTCTGTTACTGTCTCTTACACTCTCTTACACTCTGCTACTGTCTCTCACACTCTGCCACTGTCTCTTACACTCTGCTACTCTCTGTTTCACTCTGCTTCTGTCTCTTACACTCTGCTACTGTCTCTTACGCTCTGTTACTGTCTCTTACACTCTACTACACTCTCCTACACTCATTTACTGTCTCTTACACTCTGTTACTGTCTCGTACACTCTGTTACTGTCTCTTACACTCTGTTACACTCTCTTACACTCTGTTACTGTCTCTTACACTCTCTTACACTCTGCTGCAGTCTCTTACACTCTGTTACTGTCTCTTACACTCTGTTACTGTCTCTTACACTCTGTTACACTCTCTTACACGCTGTTACACCCTCTTACACACTGTTACTATCTCTTACACTCTTACACTCTGCTACTGTCTCTTACACTCTGTTACTGTCTCTTACACTCTGCAACTGTCTCCTACACTATGTTACTGTCTCGTTCACTCTACTACACTGTCATACACTCTGTTACTGTCTCGTACACTCTGTTACTGTCTCTTACACTCTGTTACTGTCTCCTATACTCTGCTGCTGTCTCATATACTATGTTACACTCTCTTACACTCTGCTGCTGTCTCATATACTCTGTTACTGTCTCTTACACTCTGTTACTGTCTATTTCACTCTGCTACTGTCTCTTACACTCTGCTACTATCTCTTACGCTCTGTTACTGTCTCTTACACTCTACTACACTGTCATACACTCTGTTACTGTATCTTACACTCTGTTACTGTCTCGTACAGTCTGTTACTGTCTCTTACACTCTGTTACTGTCTCCTATACTCTGTTACTGTCTTTTACACTCTGTTACTGTCTCCTATACTCTGTTACTGTCTCCTATACTCTGTTACACTCTCTTACACTCTGTTACACCCTCTTACACACTGTTACTGTCTCTTACACTCTCTTACTCTCTGTTACTGTCACTTACACTCTGCTACTGTCTCTTACACTCTGTTACTGTCTATTTCACTCTGCTACTGTCTCTTACACTCTGCTACTATCTCTTACGCTCTGTTACTGTCTCTTACACTCTACTACACTGTCATACACTCTATTACTGTATCTTACACTCTGTTACTGTCTCGTACACTCTGTTACTGTCTCTTACACTCTGTTACTGTCTCCTATACTCTGTTACTGTCTTTTACACTCTGTTACTGTCTCCTATACTCTGTTACTGTCTCCTATACTCTGTTACACTCTCTTACACTCTGCTGCTGTCTCATATACTCTGTTACTGTCTCTTACACTATGTTACTGTCTCTTACACTCTCTTACCCTCTCCTACACTCTGCTACTGTCTCTTACACCCTCTTACACTCTGTTACTGTCTCTTACACTCTCTTACACTCTGTTACTGTCTCTTACACTCTCTTACACTCTGTTACACTCTCTTACACGCTGTTACACCCTCTTACACACTGTTACTGTCTCTTACACTCTCTTACACTCTGCTACTGTCTCTTACCCTCTGTTACTGTCTCTTACACTCTGCTACTGTCTCCTACACTCTGTTACTGTCTCTTTCACTCTGCTACTGTCTCTTACACTCTGCAACTATCTCTTACGCTCTGTTACTGTCTCTTACACTCTACTACACTGTCATATACTCTGTTACTGTATCTTACACTCTGTTACTGTCTCGTACACTCTGTTACTGTCTCTTACACTCTGTTACTGTCTCCTATACTCTGTTACTGTCTCTTACACTCTGTTACTGTCTCCTATACTCTGTTACTGTCTCCTATACTCTGTTACACTCTCTTACACTCTGTTACACCCTCTTACACACTGTTACTGTCTCTTACACTCTGCTACTGTCTCTTACATTTTGTTACTGTCACTTACACTCTGCTACTGTCTATTACACTCTGTTACTGTCTATTTCACTCTGCTACTGTCTCTTACACTCTACTACACTGTCATACACTCTGTTACTGTATCTTACACTCTGTTACTGTCTCGTACACTCTGTTACTGTCTTTTACACTCTGTTACTGTCTCCTATACTCTGTTACTGTCTCTTACACTCTGTTACTGTCTCTTATACTCTGTTACTGTCTCCTATACTCTGTTACACTCTCTTACACTCTGCTGCTGTCTCATATACTCTGTTACTGTCTCTTACACTCTGTTACTGTCTCTTACACTCTCTTACCCTCTCCTACACTCTGCTACTGTCTCTTACACCCTCTTACACTCTGTTACTGTCTCTTACACTCTCTTACACTCTGTTACACTCTCTTACACGCTGTTACACCCTCTTACACACTGTTACTGTCTCTTACACTCTCTTACACTCTGCTACTGTCTCTTACCCTCTGTTACTGTCTCTTACACTCTGCTACTGTCTCCTACACTCTGTTACTGTCTCTTTCACTCTGCTACTGTCTCTTACACTCTGCTACTATCTCTTACGCACTGTTACTGTCTCTTACACTCTACTACACTATCATACACTCTGTTACTGTCTCGTACACTCTGTTACTGTCTCTTACACTCTGTTACTGTCTCTTACACTCTGTTACTGTCTCCTATACTCTGTTACTGTCTCCTATACTCTGTTACACTCTCTTACACTCTGCTGCTGTCTCATATACTCTGTTACTGTCTCTTACACTCTGTTACTGTCTCTTACACTATCTTACACTCTCATACCCTCTCCTACACTCTGCTATTGTCTCTTACACCCTCTTACACTCTGTTACTGTCTCTTACACTCTCTTACACGTTGTTACACCCTCTTACACACTGTTACTGTCTCTTACACTCTCTTACACTCTGCTACTGTCTCTTACACTCTGCTACTGTCTCTTACACTCTGTTACTGTCTCTTTCACTCTGCTACTGTCTCTTCCACTCTGCTACTATCTCTTACGCTCTGTTACTGTCTCTTACACTCTACTACACTGTCATACACTCTGTTACTGTATCTTACACTCTGTTACTGTCTTGTACACTCTGTTACTGGCTCTTACACTCTGTTACTGTCTCCTCTACTCTGTTACTGTCTCCTATACTCTGTTACACTCTCTTACACTCTGCTGCTGTCTCATATACTCTGTTACTGTCTCTTACACTCTGTTACTGTCTCTTACACTCTGTTACTGTCTCCTATACTCTGTTACTGTCTCCTATACTCTGTTACACTCTCTTACACTCTGCTGCTGTCTCATATACTCTGTTACTGTCTCTTACACTCTGTTACTGTCTCTTACACTCTCTTACACTCTCTTACACTCTGCTACTGTCTTACACCCTCTTACACTCTGTTACTGTCTCTTACATTCTCTTACACTCTGTTACTGTCTCCTATACTCTGTTACCGTCTCTTACTCTCTGCTACTGTCTCTTACACAGGTTTACGATGTCTACGCGAAGAGATCCCCAGAGACGTTCACAGTATACTGAGATCATTCTGGACTATGTGATCCTAGAGGACGGTATATGCCATGTGACACTCTCTTACACTCTACTACACTCTACTACACTCTGCTACTGTCTCTTTCACTCTGTTACTGTCTCTTTCACTCTGCTACTGTCTCTTACACTCTGCTACTATCTCTTACGCTCTGTTACTGTCTCTTACACTCTACTACACTGTCATACACTCTGTTACTGTATCTTACACTCTGTTACTGTCTCGTACACTCTGTTACTGTCTCTTACACTCTGTTACTGCCTCCTTTACTCTGTTACTGTCTCCTATACTCTGTTACTGTCTCTTACACTCTGTTACTGTCTCCTATACTCTGTTACTGTCTCCTATACTCTGTTACACTCTCTTACACTCTGTTACACCCTCTTACACACTGTTACTGTCTCTTACACTCTCTTACACTCTGCTACTGTCTCTTACATTCTGTTACTGTCACTTACACTCTGCTACTGTCTCTTACACTCTGTTACTGTCTATTTCACTCTGCTACTGTCTCTTACCCTCTGTTACTGTCTCTTACACTCTGCTACTGTCTCCTACACTCTGTTACTGTCTCTTTCACTCTGCAACTGTCTCTTACACTCTGCTACTATCTCTTACGCTCTGTTACTGTCTCTTACACTCTACTACACTGTCATACACTCTGTTACTGTATCTTACACTCTGTTACTGTCTCGTACACTCTGTTACTGTCTCTTACACTCTGTTACTGCCTCCTATACTCTGTTACTGTCTCCTATACTCTGTTACTGTCTCTTACACTCTGTTACTGTCTCCTATACTCTGTTACTGTCTCCTATACTCTGTTACACTCTCTTACACTCTGTTACACCCTCTTACACACTGTTACTGTCTCTTACACTCTCTTACACTCTGCTACTGTCTCTTACATTCTGTTACTGTCACTTACACTCTGCTACTGTCTCTTACACTCTGTTACTGTCTCTTACACTCTGTTACTGTCTCCTATACTCTGTTACTGTCTCCTATACTCTGTTACACTCTCTTACACTCTGCTGCTGTCTCATATACTCTGTTACTGTCTCTTACACTCTGTTACTGTCTCTTACACTCTCTTCCACTCTCTTACACTCTGTTACTGTCTCTTACATTCTCTTACACTCTGTTACTGTCTCCTATACTCTGTTACCGTCTCTTACTCTCTGCTACTGTCTCTTACACAGGTTTACGATGTCTACGCGAAGAGATCCCCAGAGACGTTCACAGTATACTGAGATCATTCTGGACTATGTGATCCTAGAGGACGGTATATGCCATGTGACACTCTCTTACACTCTACTACACTCTACTACACTCTGCTACTGTCTCTTTCACTCTGTTACTGTCTCTTTCACTCTGCTACTGTCTCTTACACTCTGCTACTATCTCTTACGCTCTGTTACTGTCTCTTACACTCTACTACACTGTCATACACTCTGTTACTGTATCTTACACTCTGTTACTGTCTCGTACACTCTGTTACTGTCTCTTACACTCTGTTACTGCCTCCTTTACTCTGTTACTGTCTCCTATACTCTGTTACTGTCTCTTACACTCTGTTACTGTCTCCTATACTCTGTTACTGTCTCCTATACACTGTTACACTCTCTTACACTCTGTTACACCCTCTTACACACTGTTACTGTCTCTTACACTCTCTTACACTCTGCTACTGTCTCTTACATTCTGTTACTGTCACTTACACTATGCTACTGTCTCTTACACTCTGTTACTATTTCACTCTGCTACTGTCTCCTACACTCTGTTACTGTCTCTTTCACTCTGCTACTGTCTCTTACACTCTGCTACTATCTCTTACGCTCTGTTACTGTCTCTTACACTCTACTACACTGTCATACACTCTGTTACTGTATCTTACACTCTGTTACTGTCTCGTACACTCTGTTACTGTCTCCTATACTCTGTTACTGTCTCCTATACTCTGTTACACTCTCTTACACTCTGTTACACCCTCTTACACACTGTTACTGTCTCTTACACTCTCTTACACTCTGCTACTGTCTCTTACATTCTGTTACTGTCACTTACACTCTGCTACTGTCTCTTACACTCTGTTACTGTCTATTTCACTCTGCTACTGTCTCTTACCCTCTGTTACTGTCTCTTACACTCTGCTACTGTCTCCTACACTCTGTTACTGTCTCTTTCACTCTGCTACTGTCTCTTACACTCTGCTACTATCTCTTAAGCTCTGTTACTGTCTCTTACACTCTACTACACTGTCATACACTCTGTTACTGTATCTTACACTCTGTTACTGTCTCTTACACTCTGTTACTGTCTCCTATACTCTGTTACTGTCTCCTATACTCTGTTACACTCTCTTACACTCTGTTACACCCTCTTACACACTGTTACTGTCTCTTACACTCTCTTACACTCTGCTACTGTCTCTTACATTCTGTTACTGTCACTTACACTCTGCTACTGTCTCTTACACTCTGTTACTGTCTATTTCACTCTGCTACTGTCTCTTACACTCTGCTACTATCTCTTACGCTCCGTTACTGTCTCTTACACTCTACTACACTGTCATACACTCTGTTACTGTATCTTACACTCTGTTACTGTCTCGTACACTCTGTTACTGCCTCGTACACTCTGTTACTGTCTCGTACACTCTGTTACTGTCTCTTACACTCTTTTACTGTCTCCTATACTCTGTTACTGTCTCCTATACTCTGTTACACTCTCTTACACTCTGCTGCTGTCTCATATACTCTGTTACTGTATCTTACACTCTGTTACTGTCTCGTACACTCTGTTACTGTCTCTTACACTCTGTTACTGTCTCCTATACTCTGTTACTGTCTTTTACACTCTGTTACTGTCTCCTATACTCTGTTACTGTCTCCTATACTCTGTTACACTCTCTTACACTCTGCTGCTGTCTCATATACTCTGTTACTGTCTCTTACACTATGTTACTGTCTCTTACACTCTCTTACCCTCTCCTACACTCTGCTACTGTCTCTTACACCCTCTTACACTCTGTTACTGTCTCTTGCACTCTCTTACACTCTGTAACACTCTCTTACACGCTGTTACACCCTGTAACACTCTCTTACACGCTGTTACACCCTCTTACACACTGTTACTGTCTCTTACACTCTCTTACACTCTGCTACTGTCTCTTACCCTCTGTTACTGTCTCTTACACTCTGCTACTGTCTCCTACACTCTGTTACTGTCTCTTTCACTCTGCTACTGTCTCTTACACACTGCTACTATCTCTTACGCTCTGTTACTGTCTCTTACACTCTACAACACTGTCATACACTCTGTTACTGTATCTTACACTCTGTTACTGTCTCGTACACTCTGTTACTGTCTCCTATACTCTGTTACTGTCTCTTACACTCTGTTACTGTCTCCTATACTCTGTTACTGTCTCCTATACTCTGTTACACTCTCTTACACTCTGCTGCTGTCTCATATACTTTGTTACTGTCTCTTACACTCTGTTACTGTCTCTTACACTCTCTTACACTCTGTTACACTCTCTTACACGCTGTTACACCCTGTTACACACTGTTACTGTCTGTTACACTCTCTTACACTCTGCTACTGTCTCTTACACTCTGTTACTGTCTCTTACACTCTGCTACTGTCTCTTACACTCTGTTACTGTCTCTTTCACTCTGCTACTGTCTCCTATACTCTGTTACTGTCTCCTATACTCTGTTACACTCTCTTACACTCTGCTGCTGTCTCATATACTCTGTTACTGTCTCTTACACTCTGTTACTGTCTCTTACACTCTCTTACCCTCTCCTACACTCTGCTACTGTCTCTTACACCCTCTTACACTCTGTTACTGTCTCTTACACTCTCTTACACTCTGTTACACTCTCTTACACGCTGTTACACCCTCTTACACACTGTTACTGTCTCTTACACTCTCTTACACTCTGCTACTGTCTCTTACCCTCTGTTACTGTCTCTTACACTCTGCTACTGTCTCCTACACTCTGTTACTGTCTCTTTCACTCTGCTACTGTCTCTTACACTCTGCTACTATCTCTTACGCTCTGTTACTGTCTCTTACACTCTACTACACTGTCATACACTCTGTTACTGTATCTTACACTCTGTTACTGTCTCGTACACTCTGTTACTGTCTCTTACACTCTGTTACTGTCTCCTATACTCTGTTACTGTCTCCTATACTCTGTTACACTCTCTTACACTCTGCTGCTGTCTCATATACTCTGTTACTGTCTCTTACACTCTGTTACTGTCTCTTACACTATCTTACACTCTCTTACCCTCTCCTACACTCTGCTACTGTCTCTTACACCCTCTTACACTCTGTTACTGTCTCTTACACTCTCTTACACTCTGTTACACTCTCTTACACGCTGTTACACCCTCTTACACACTGTTACTGTCTCTTACACTCTCTTACACTCTGCTACTGTCTCTTACCCTCTGTTACTGTCTCTTACACTCTGCTACTGTCTCTTACACTCTGTTACTGTCTCTTTCACTCTGCTACTGTCTCTTCCACTCTGCTACTATCTCTTACGCTCTGTTACTGTCTCTTACACTCTACTACACTGTCATACACTCTGTTACTGTATCTTACACTCTGTTACTGTCTCGTACACTCTGTTACTGTCTCTTACACTCTGTTACTGTCTCCTATACTCTGTTACTGTCTCCTATACTCTGTTACACTCTCTTACATTCTGCTGCTGTCTCATATACTCTGTTACTGTCTCTTACACTCTGTTACTGTCTCTTACACTCTCTTACACTCTCTTACACTCTGCTACTGTCTCTTACACCCTCTTATACTCTGTTACTGTCTCTTACACTCTCTTACACTCTGTTACACCCTCTTACACACTGTTACTGTCTCTTACACTCTCTTACACTCTGCTACTGTCTCTTACCCTCTGTTACTGTCTCTTACACTCTGCTACTGTCTCCTACACTCTGTTACTGTCTCTTTCACTCTGCTACTGTCTCTTACACTCTGTTACTGTCTCTTACACTCTACTACACTGTCATACACTCTGTTACTGTCTCGTACACTCTGTTACTGTCTCTTACACTCTGTTACTGTCTCCTATACTCTGTTACTGTCTCCTATACTCTGTTACACTCTCTTACACTCTGCTGCTGTCTCATATACTCTGTTACTGTCTCTTACACTCTGTTACTGTCTCTTACACTCTCTTACACTCTGTTACACTCTCTTACACGCTGTTACACTCTCTTACACTCTGCTACTGTCTCTTACACTCTGTTACTGTCTCTTACACTCTGCTACTGTCACTTACACTCTGTTACTGTCTCTTTCACTCTGCTACTGTCTCTTTCACTCTGCTACTGTCTCTTATACTCTGCTACTATCTCTTACGCTCTGTCACTGTCTCTTACACTCTACTACACTGTCATACACTCTGTTACTGTATCTTACATTCTGTTACTGTCTCGTACACTCTGTTACTGTCTCTTACACTCTGTTACTGTCTCCTATACTCTGTTACTGTCTCCTATACTCTGTTACACTCTCTTACACGCTGTTACACCCTCTTACACACTGTTACTGTCTCTTACACTCTCTTACACTCTGCTACTGTCTCTTACATTCTGTTACTGTCACTTACACTCTGCTACTGTCTCTTACACTCTGTTACTGTCTATTTCACTCTGCTACTGTCTCTTACACTCTGCTACTATCTCTTACGCTCTTTTACTGTCTCTTACACTCTACTACACTGTCATACACTCTGTTACTGTATCTTACACTCTGTTACTGTCTCGTACACTCTGTTACTGTCTCTTACACTCTGTTACTGTCTCCTATACTCTGTTACTGTCTCCTATACTCTGTTACACTCTCTTACATTCTGCTGTCTCATATACTCTGTTACTGTCTCTTACACTCTGTTACTGTCTCTTACACTCTGTTACTGTCTCTTTCACTCTGCTACTGTCTCTTCCACTCTGCTACTATCTCTTACGCTCTGTTACTGTCTCTTACACTCTACTACACTGTCATACACTCTGTTACTGTATCTTACAATCTGTTACTGTCTCGTACACTCTGTTACTGTCTCTTACACTCTGTTACTGTCTCCTATACTCTGTTACTGTCTCCTATACTCTGTTACACTCTCTTACATTCTGCTGCTGTCTCATATACTCTGTTACTGTCCCTTACACTCTGTTACTGTCTCTTACACTCTCTTACACTCTGCAACTGTCTCTTACACCCTCTTACACTCTGTTACTGTCTCTTACACTCTCTTACACTCTGTTACACTCTCTTACACGCTGTTACACCCTCTTACACACTGTTACTGTCTCTTACACTCTCTTACACTCTGCTACTGTCTCATACACTCTGTTACTGTCTCTTACACTCTGCTACTGTCTCCTACACTCTGTTACTGTCTCTTTCACTCTGCTACTGTCTCTTACACTCTGCTACTATCTCTTACGCTCTGTTACTGTCTCTTACACTCTACTACACTGTCATACACTCTGTTACTGTCTCGTACACTCTGTTACTGTCTCTTACAGTCTGTTACTGTCTCCTATACTCTGTTACTGTCTCCTATACTCTGTTACACTCTCTTACACTCTGCTGCTGTCTCATATACTCTGTTACTGTCTCTTACACTCTGTTACTGTCTCTTACGCTCTCTTACGCTCTCTTACACGCTGTTACACTCTCTTACACGCTGTTACACCCTGTTACACACTGTTACTGTCTGTTACACTCTCTTACACTCTGCTACTGTCTCTTACACTCTGTTACTGTCTCTTACACTCTGCTACTGTCTCTTACACTCTGTTACTGTCTCTTTCACTCTGCTACTGTCTCTTTCACTCTGCTACTATCTCTTACGCTCTGTCACTGTCTCTTACACTCTACTACACTGTCATACACTCTGTTACTGTATCTTACATTCTGTTACTGTCTCGTACACTCTGTTACTGTCTCTTACACTCTGTTACTGTCTCCTATACTCTGTTACTGTCTCCTATACTCTGTTACACTCTCTTACACTCTGTTACACCCTCTTACACACTGTTACTGTCTCTTACACTCTCTTACACTCTGCTACTGTCTCTTACATTCTGTTACTGTCACTTACACTCTGCTACTGTCTCTTACACTCTGTTACTGTCTATTTCACTCTGCTACTGTCTCTTACACTCTGCTACTATCTCTTACGCTCTGTCACTGTCTCTTACACTCTACTACACTGTCATACACTCTGTTACTGTCTCGTACACTCTGTTACTGTCTCGTACACTCTGTTACTGTCTCTTACACTCTGTTACTGTCTCCTATACTCTGTTACTGTCTCCTATACTCTGTTACACTCTCTTACATTCTGTTACTGTCTCTTACACTCTGTTACTGTCTCTTACACTCTGTTACTGTCTCCTATACTCTGTTACTGTCTCCTATACTCTGTTACACTCTCTTACACTCTGCTGCTGTCTCATATACTCTGTTACTGTCTCTTACACTCTGTTACTGTCTCTTACACTCTCTTACACTCTCTTACACTCTGCTACTGTCTTACACCCTCTTACACTCTGTTACTGTCTCTTACACTCTGTTACACTCTCTTACACTCTGTTACTGTCTCTTACATTCTCTTACACTCTGTTACTGTCTCCTATACTCTGTTACCGTCTCTTACTCTCTGCTACTGTCTCTTACACAGGTTTACGATGTCTACGCGAAGAGATCCCCAGAGACGTTCACAGTATACTGAGATCATTCTGGACTATGTGATCCTAGAGGACGGTACAATCTCCTACACTCTGTTACTGTCTCTTACACTCTGTTACTGTCTCGTACACTCTGTTACTGTCTCTTACACTCTGTTACACTCTCTTACACTCTGTTACTGTCTACTGTCTCTTACACTCTCTTACACTCTGCTGCTGTCTCTTACACTCTGTTACTGTCTCTTACACTCTCTTACACTCTCTTACACTCTCTTACACTCTCCTACACTCTGCTACTGTCTCTTACACCCTCTTACACTCTGTTACTGTCTCTTACACTCTCTTACACTCTGTTACACTCTCTTACACGCTGTTACACCCTCTTACACACTGTTACTGTCTCTTACACTCTTACACTCTGCTACTGTCTCTTACACTCTGTTACTGTCTCTTACACTCTGCTACTGTCTCCTACACTCTGTTACTGTCTCGTTCACTCTGCTACTGTCTCTTACACTCTGCTACTATCTCTTACGCTCTGTTACTGTCTCTTACACTCTACTACACTGTCATACACTCTGTTACTGTCTCGTACACTCTGTTACTGTCTCTTACACTCTGTTACTGTCTCCTATACTCTGCTGCTGTCTCATATACTCTGTTACACTCTCTTACACTCTGCTGCTGTCTCATATACTCTGTTACTGTCTCTTACACTCTGTTACTGTCTCTTACACTCTGTTACTGTCTATTTCACTCTGCTACTGTCTCTTACGCTCTGCTACTATCTCTTACGCTCTGTTACTGTCTCTTACACTCTACTACACTGTCATACACTCTGTTACTGTATCTTACACACTGTTACTGTCTCGTACAGTCTGTTACTGTCTCTTACACTCTGTTACTGTCTCCTATACTCTGTTACTGTCTCCTATACTCTGTTACACTCTCTTACACTCTGTTACACCCTCTTACACACTGTTACTGTCTCTTACACTCTCTTACTCTCTGTTACTGTCACTTACACTCTGCTACTGTCTCTTACACTCTGTTACTGTCTATTTCACTCTGCTACTGTCTCTTACACTCTGCTACTATCTCTTACGCTCTGTTACTGTCTCTTACACTCTACTACACTGTCATATACTCTGTTACTGTATCTTACACTCTGTTACTGTCTCCTATACTCTGTTACTGTCTCCTATACTCTGTTACTGTCTCCTATACTCTGTTACTGTCTCCTATACTCTGTTACTGTCTCTTACACTCTGTTACTGTCTCCTATACTCTGTTACTGTCTCCTATACTCTGTTACACTCTCTTACACTCTGTTACACCCTCTTACACACTGTTACTGTCTCTTACACTCTGCTACTGTCTCTTACATTCTGTTACTGTCACTTACACTCTGCTACTGTCTCTTACACTCTGTTACTGTCTATTTCACTCTGCTACTGTCTCTTACACTCTACTACACTGTCATACACTCTGTTACTGTATCTTACACTCTGTTACTGTCTCGTACACTCTGTTACTGTCTTTTACACTCTGTTACTGTCTCCTATACTCTGTTACTGTCTCTTACACTCTGTTACTGTCTCCTATACTCTGTTACTGTCTCCTATACTCTGTTACTGTCTCCTATACTCTGTTACACTCTCTTACACTCTGCTGCTGTCTCATATACTCTGTTACTGTCTCTTACACTCTGTTACTGTCTCTTACACTCTCTTACCCTCTCCTACACTCTGCTACTGTCTCTTACACCCTCTTACACTCTGTTACTGTCTCTTACACTCTCTTACACTCTGTTACACTCTCTTACACGTTGTTACACCCTCTTACACACTGTTACTGTCTCTTACACTCTCTTACACTCTGCTACTGTCTCTTACACTCTGTTACTGTCTCTTTCACTCTGCTACTGTCTCTTCCACTCTGCTACTATCTCTTACGCTCTGTTACTGTCTCTTACACTCTACTACACTGTCATACACTCTGTTACTGTATCTTACACTCTGTTACTGTCTTGTACACTCTTTTACTGGCTCTTACACTCTGTTACTGTCTCCTCTACTCTGTTACTGTCTCCTATACTCTGTTACACTCTCTTACACTCTGCTGCTGTCTCATATACTCTGTTACTGTCTCTTACACTCTGTTACTGTCTCTTACACTCTGTTACTGTCTCCTATACTCTGTTACTGTCTCCTATACTCTGTTACACTCTCTTACACTCTGCTGCTGTCTCATATACTCTGTTACTGTCTCTTACACTCTGTTACTGTCTCTTACACTCTCTTACACTCTTACACTCTCTTACACTCTGCTACTGTCTTACACCCTCTTACACTCTGTTACTGTCTCTTACACTCTGTTACACTCTCTTACACTCTGTTACTGTCTCTTACATTCTCTTACACTCTGTTACTGTCTCCTATACTCTGTTACCGTCTCTTACTCTCTGCTACTGTCTCTTACACAGGTTTACGATGTCTACGCGAAGAGATCCCCAGAGACGTTCACAGTATACTGAGATCATTCTGGACTATGTGATCCTAGAGGACGGTATATGCCATGTGACACTCTCTTACACTCTACTACACTCTACTACACTCTGCTACTGTCTCTTTCACTCTGTTACTGTCTCTTACACTCTACTACACTGTCATACACTCTGTTACTGTATCTTACACTCTGTTACTGTCTCGTACACTCTGTTACTGTCTCTTACACTCTGTTACTGCCTCCTTTACTCTGTTACTGTCTCTTACACTCTGTTACTGTCTCCTATACTCTGTTACTGTCTCCTATACTCTGTTACACTCTCTTACACTCTGTTACACCCTCTTACACACTGTTACTGTCTCTTACACTCTCTTACACTCTGCTACTGTCTCTTACATTCTGTTACTGTCACTTACACTCTGCTACTGTCTCTTACACTCTGTTACTGTCTATTTCACTCTGCTACTGTCTCTTACACTCTGCTACTATCTCTTACGCTCTGTTACTGTCTCTTACACTCTACTACACTGTCATACACTCTGTTACTGTCTCGTACACTCTGTTACTGTCTCTTACACTCTGTTACTGTCTCCTATACTCTGTTACTGTCTCTTACACTCTGTTACTGTCTCCTATACTCTGTTACTGTCTCCTATACTCTGTTACTGTCTCCTATACTCTGTTACACTCTCTTACACTCTGCTGCTGTCTCTTACACTCTGTTACTGTCTCTTACACTCTCTTACACTCTCTTACACTCTCTTACACTCTCTTACACTCTCTTACACTCTCTTACACGCTGTTACACTCTCTTACACGCTGTTACACCCTGTTACACACTGTTACTGTCTGTTACACTCTCTTACACTCTGCTACTGTCTCTTACACTCTGTTACTGTCTCTTACACTCTGCTACTGTCTCTTACACTCTGTTACTGTCTCTTTCACTCTGCTACTGTCTCCTATACTCTGTTACTGTCTCCTATACTCTGTTACACCCTCTTACACACTGTTACTGTCTCTTACACTCTCTTACTCTCTGTTACTGTCACTTACACTCTGCTACTGTCTCTTACACTCTGTTACTGTCTATTTCACTCTGCTACTGTCTCTTACACTCTGCTACTATCTCTTACGCTCTGTTACTGTCTCTTACACTCTACTACACTGTCATACACTCTGTTACTGTCTCTTACACTCTGTTACTGTCTCCTATACTCTGTTACTGTCTTTTACACTCTGTTACTGTCTCCTATACTCTGTTACTGTCTCCTATACTCTGTTACACTCTCTTACACTCTGCTGCTGTCTCATATACTCTGTTACTGTCTCTTACACTATGTTACTGTCTCTTACACTCTCTTACCCTCTCCTACACTCTGCTACTGTCTCTTACACCCTCTTACACTCTGTTACTGTCTCTTACACTCTCTTACACTCTGTTACACTCTCTTACACGCTGTTACACCCTCTTACACACTGTTACTGTCTCTTACACTCTCTTACACTCTGCTACTGTCTCTTACCCTCTGTTACTGTCTCTTACACTCTGCTACTGTCTCCTACACTCTGTTACTGTCTCTTTCACTCTGCTACTGTCTCTTACACTCTGCTACTCTCTCTTACGCTCTGTTACTGTCTCTTACACTCTACTACACTGTCATACACTCTGTTACTGTCTCTTACACTCTGTTACTGTCTCCTATACTCTGTTACTGTCTCCTATACTCTGTTACTGTCTCTTACACTCTGTTACTGTCTCCTATACTCTGTTACTGTCTCCTATACTCTGTTACACTCTCTTACACTCTGTTACACCCTCTTACACACTGTTACTGTCTCTTACACTCTCTTACACTCTGCTACTGTCTCTTACATTCTGTTACTGTCACTTACACTCTGCTACTGTCTCTTACACTCTGTTACTGTCTATTTCACTCTGCTACTGTCTCTTACACTCTGCTACTATCTCTTACGCTCTGTTACTGTCTCTTACACTCTACTACACTGTCATACACTCTGTTACTGTATCTTACACTCTGTTACTGTCTCTTACACTCTTTTACTGTCTCCTATACTCTGTTACTGTCACTTACACTCTGTTACTGTCTCCTATACTCTGTTACACTCTCTTACACTCTGCTGCTGTCTCATATACTCTGTTACTGTATCTTACACTCTGTTACTGTCTCATACACTCTGTTACTGTCTCTTACACTCTGTTACTGTCTCCTATACTCTGTTACTGTCTTTTACACTCTGTTACTGTCTCCTATACTCTGTTACTGTCTCCTATACTCTGTTACACTCTCTTACACTCTGCTGCTGTCTCATATACTCTGTTACTGTCTCTTACACTATGTTACTGTCTCTTACACTCTCTTACCCTCTCCTACACTCTGCTACTGTCTCTTACACCCTCTTACACTCTGTTACTGTCTCTTACACTCTCTTACACTCTGTTACACTCTCTTACACTCTGTTACACCCTCTTACACACTGTTACTGTCTCTTACACTCTCTTACACTCTGCTACTGTCTCTTACATTCTGTTACTGTCACTTACACTCTGCTACTGTCTCTTACACTCTGTTACTGTCTATTTCACTCTGCTACTGTCTCTTACCCTCTGTTACTGTCTCTTACCCTCTACTACTGTCTCCTACACTCTGTTACTGTCTCTTTCACTCTGCTACTGTCTCTTACACTCTGCTACTATCTCTTACGCTCTGTTACTGTCTCTTACACTCTACTACACTGTCATACACTCTGTTACTGTATCTTACACTCTGTTACTGTCTCGTACACTCTGTTACTGTCTCTTACACTCTGTTACTGCCTCCTATACTCTGTTACTGTCTCCTATACTCTGTTACTGTCTCCTATACTCTGTTACTGTCTCCTATACTCTGTTACTGTCTCCTATACTATGTTACACTCTCTTACACTCTGTTACACCCTCTTACACACTGTTACTGTATCTTACACTCTCTTACACTCTGCTACTGTCTCTTACATTCTGTTACTGTCACTTACACTCTGCTACTGTCTCTTACACTCTGTTACTGTCTCTTACACTCTGTTACTGTCTCTTGCACTCTGTTACTGTCTCCTATACTCTGTTACTGTCTCCTATACTCTGTTACACTCTCTTACACTCTGCTGCTGTCTCATATACTCTGTTACTGTCTCTTACACTCTGTTACTGTCTCTTACACTCTCTTACACTCTGTTACTGTCTCTTACATTCTCTTACACTCTGTTACTGTCTCCTATACTCTGTTACCGTCTCTTACTCTCTGCTACTGTCTCTTACACAGGTTTACGATGTCTACGCGAAGAGATCCCCAGAGACGTTCACAGTATACTGAGATCATTCTGGACTATGTGATCCTAGAGGACGGTATATGCCATGTGACACTCTCTTACACTCTACTACACTCTGCTACTGTCTCTTTCACTCTGTTACTGTCTCTTTCACTCTGCTACTGTCTCTTACACTCTGCTACTATCTCTTACGCTCTGTTACTGTCTCTTACACTCTACTACACTGTCATACACTCTGTTACTGTATCTTACACTCTGTTACTGTCTCGTACACTCTGTTACTGTCTCTTACACTCTGTTACTGCCTCCTTTACTCTGTTACTGTCTCCTATACTCTGTTACTGTCTCTTACACTCTGTTACTGTCTCCTATACTCTGTTACTGTCTCCTATACTCTGTTACACTCTCTTACACTCTGTTACACCCTCTTACACACTGTTACTGTCTCTTACACTCTCTTACACTCTGCTACTGTCTCTTACATTCTGTTACTGTCACTTACACTCTGCTACTGTCTCTTACACTCTGTTACTGTCTATTTCACTCTGCTACTGTCTCTTACCCTCTGTTACTGTCTCTTACACTCTGCTACTGTCTCCTACACTCTGTTACTGTCTCTTTCACTCTGCTACTGTCTCTTACACTCTGCTACTATCTCTTACGCTCTGTTACTGTCTCTTACACTCTACTACACTGTCATACACTCTGTTACTGTATCTTACACTCTGTTACTGTCTCGTACACTCTGTTACTGTCTCCTATACACTGTTACTGTCTCCTATACTCTGTTACACTCTCTTACACTCTGTTACACCCTCTTACACACTGTTACTGTCTCTTACACTCTCTTACACTCTGCTACTGTCTCTTACATTCTGTTACTGTCACTTACACTCTGCTACTGTCTCTTACACTCTGTTACTGTCTATTTCACTCTGCTACTGTCTCTTACCCTCTGTTACTGTCTCTTACACTCTGCTACTGTCTCCTACACTCTGTTACTGTCTCTTTCACTCTGCTACTGTCTCTTACACTCTGCTACTATCTCTTACGCTCTGTTACTGTCTCTTACACTCTACTACACTGTCATACACTCTGTTACTGTATCTTACACTCTGTTACTGTATCTTACACTCTGTTACTGTCTCTTACACTCTGTTACTGTCTCCTATACTCTGTTACTGTCTCATATACTCTGTTACACTCTCTTACACTCTGTTACACCCTCTTACACACTGTTACTGTCTCTTACACTCTCTTACACTCTGCTACTGTCTCTTACATTCTGTTACTGTCACTTACACTCTGCTACTGTCTCTTACACTCTGTTACTGTCTATTTCACTCTGCTACTGTCTCTTACACTCTGCTACTATCTCTTACGCTCCGTTACTGTCTCTTACACTCTACTACACTGTCATACACTCTGTTACTGTATCGTACACTCTGTTACTGTCTCGTACACTCTGTTACTGTCTCTTACACTCTTTTACTGTCTCCTATACTCTGTTACTGTCTCCTATACTCTGTTACACTCTCTTACACTCTGCTGCTGTCTCATATACTCTGTTACTGTATCTTACACTCTGTTACTGTCTCGTACACTCTGTTACTGTCTCTTACACTCTGTTACTGCCTCCTATACTCTGTTACTGTCTCCTATACTCTGTTACTGTCTCTTACACTCTGTTACTGTCTCCTATACTCTGTTACTGTCTCCTATACTCTGTTACACTCTCTTACACTCTGTTACACCCTCTTACACACTGTTACTGTCTCTTACACTCTCTTACACTCTGCTACTGTCTCTTACATTCTGTTACTGTCACTTACACTCTGCTACTGTCTCCTACACTCTGTTACTGTCTCTTACACTCTGTTACTGTCTCTTACACTCTGTTACTGTCTCCTATACTCTGTTACTGTCTCTTATACTCTGTTACACTCTCTTACACTCTGCTGCTGTCTCATATACTCTGTTACTGTCTCTTACACTCTGTTACTGTCTCTTACACTCTCTTACACTCTCTTACACTCTGTTACTGTCTCTTACATTCTCTTACACTCTGTTACTGTCTCCTATACTCTGTTACCGTCTCTTACTCTCTGCTACTGTCTCTTACACAGGTTTACGATGTCTACGCGAAGAGATCCCCAGAGACGTTCACAGTATACTGAGATCATTCTGGAATATGTGATCCTAGAGGACGGTATATGCCATGTGACACTCTCTTACACTCTACTACACTCTACTACACTCTGCTACTGTCTCTTTCACTCTGTTACTGTCTCTTTCACTCTGCTACTGTCTCTTTCACTCTGCTACTGTCTCTTACACTCTGCTACTATCTCTTACGCTCTGTTACTGTCTCTTACACTCTACTACACTGTCATACACTCTGTTACTGTATCTTACACTCTGTTACTGTCTCGTACACTCTGTTACTGTCTCTTACACTCTGTTACTGTCTCCTATACTCTGTTACTGTCTCCTATTCTCTGTTACACTCTCTTACACTCTGTTACACCCTCTTACACACTGTTACTGTCTCTTACACTCTACTACACTGTCATACACTCTGTTACTGTCTCTTACACTCTGTTACTGTCTCTTACACTCTCCTACACTCTGTTACTGTCTCTTACACTCTCTTACACTCTGTTACACTCTCTTACACGCTGTTACACTCTCTTACATTCTGTTACTGTCTCTTACACTCTCTTATACTCTGCTACTGTCTATTACACTCTGCTACTGTCTCTTACACTCTGCTACTCTCTATTTCACTCTGCTTCTGTCTCTTACGCACTGTTACTGTCTCTTACACTCTCCTACACTCTCGTACACTCTGTTACTGTCTCTTACACTCTGTTACACTCTCTTACACTCTGTTACTGTCTCGTACACTCTCTTACACTCTGCTGCTGTCTCTTACACTCTGTTACTGTCTCTTACACTCTGTTACACCCTCTTACACACTGTTACTGTCTCTTACACTCTCTTACACTCTGCTACTGTCTCTTACATTCTGTTACTGTCACTTACACTCTGCTACTATCTCTTACGCTCCGTTACTGTCTCTTACACTCTACTACACTGTCATACACTCTGTTACTGTATCTTACACTCTGTTACTGTCTCGTACACTCTGTTACTGTCTCTTACACTCTTTTACTGTCTCCTATACTCTGTTACTGTCTCCTATACTCTGTTACACTCTCTTACACTCTGCTGCTGTCTCATATACTCTGTTACTGTATCTTACACTCTGTGACTGTCTCGTACACTCTGTTACTGTCTCTTACACTCTGTTACTGTCTCCTATACTCTGTTACTGTCTTTTACACTCTGTTACTGTCTCCTATACTCTGTTACTGTCTCCTATACTCTGTTACACTCTCTTACACTCTGCTGCTGTCTCATATACTCTGTTACTGTCTCTTACACTATGTTACTGTCTCTTACACTCTCTTACCCTCTCCTACACTCTGCTACTGTCTCTTACACCCTCTTACACTCTGTAACACTCTCTTACACGCTGTTACACCCTCTTACACACTGTTACTGTCTCTTACACTCTCTTACACTCTGCTACTGTCTCTTACCCTCTGTTACTGTCTCTTACACTCTGCTACTGTCTCCGACACTCTGTTACTGTCTCTTTCACTCTGCTACTGTCTCTTACACACTGCTACTATCTCTTACGCTCTGTTACTGTCTCTTACACTCTACTACACTGTCATACACTCTGTTACTGTATCTTACACTCTGTTACTGTCTCGTACACTCTGTTACTGTCTCTTACACTCTGTTACTGTCTCCTATACTCTGTTACTGTCTCTTACACTCTGTTACTGTCTCCTATACTCTGTTACTGTCTCCTATACTCTGTTACACTCTCTTACACTCTGTTACACCCTCTTACACACTGTTACTGTCTCTTACACTCTGTTACTGTCTATTTCACTCTGCTACTGTCTCTTACACTCTGCTACTATCTCTTACGCTCTGTTACTGTCTCTTACACTCTACTACACTGTCATATACTCTGTTACTGTATCTTACACTCTGTTACTGTCTCGTACACTCTGTTACTGTCTCTTACACTCTGTTACTGTCTCCTATACTCTGTTACTGTCTCCTATACTCTGTTACTGTCTCTTACACTCTGTTACTGTCTCCTATACTCTGTTACTGTCTCCTATACTCTGTTACACTCTCTTACACTCTGTTACACCCTCTTACACACTGTTACTGTCTCTTACACTCTGCTACTGTCTCTTACATTCTGTTACTGTCACTTACACTCTGCTACTGTCTCGTACACTCTGTTACTGTCTTTTACACTCTGTTACTGTCTCCTATACTCTGTTACTGTCTCTTACACTCTGTTACTGTCTCCTATACTCTGTTACTGTCTCCTATACTCTGTTACACTCTCTTACACTCTGCTGCTGTCTCATATACTCTGTTACTGTCTCTTACACTCTGTTACTGTCTCTTACACTCTCTTACCCTCTCCTACACTCTGCTACTGTCTCTTACACCCTCTTACACTCTGTTACTGTCTCTTACACTCTCTTACACTCTGTTACACTCTCTTACACGCTGTTACACCCTCTTACACACTGTTACTGTCTCTTACACTCTCTTACACTCTGCTACTGTCTCTTATCCTCTGTTACTGTCTCTTACACTCTGCTACTGTCTCCTACACTCTGTTACTGTCTCTTTCACTCTGCTACTGTCTCTTACACTCTGTTACACTCTCTTACACTCTGTTACTGTCTCTTACATTCTCTTACACTCTGTTACTGTCTCCTATACTCTGTTACCGTCTCTTACTCTCTGCTACTGTCTCTTACACAGGTTTACTATGTCTACACGAAGAGATCCCCAGAGACGTTCACAGTATACTGAGATCATTCTGGACTATGTGATCCTAGAGGACGGTATATGCCATGTGACACTCTCTTACACTCTACTACACTCTACTACACTCTGCTACTGTCTCTTTCACTCTGTTACTGTCTCTTTCACTCTGCTACTGTCTCTTCCACTCTGCTACTATCTCTTACGCTCTGTTACTGTCTCTTACACTCTACTACACTGTCATACACTCTGTTACTGTATCTTACACTCTGTTACTGTCTCGTACACTCTGTTACTGTCTCTTACACTCTGTTACTGCCTCCTTTACTCTGTTACTGTCTCCTATACTCTGTTACTGTCTCTTACACTCTGTTACTGTCTCCTATACTCTGTTACTGTCTCCTATACTCTGTTACACTCTCTTACACTCTGTTACACCCTCTTACACACTGTTACTGTCTCTTACACTCTCTTACACTCTGCTACTGTCTCTTACATTCTGTTACTGTCACTTACACTCTGCTACTGTCTCTTACACTCTGTTACTGTCTATTTCACTCTGCTACTGTCTCTTACCCTCTGTTACTGTCTCTTACACTCTGCTACTGTCTCCTACACTCTGTTACTGTCTCTTTCACTCTGCTACTGTCTCTTACACTCTGCTACTATCTCTTACGCTCTGTTACTGTCTCTTACACTCTACTACACTGTCATACACTCTGTTACTGTATCTTACACTCTGTTACTGTCTCGTACACTCTGTTACTGTCTCTTACACTCTGTTACTGCCTCCTATACTCTGTTACTGTCTCCTATACTCTGTTACTGTCTCTTACACTCTGTTACTGTCTCCTATACTGTGTTACTGTCTCCTATACTCTGTTACACTCTCTTACACTCTGTTACACCCTCTTACACACTGTTACTGTCTCTTACACTCACTTACACTCTGCTACTGTCTCTTACACTCTGTTACTGTCTCTTACACTCTGTTACTGTCTCCTATACTCTGTTACTGTCTCCTATACTCTGTTACACTCTCTTACACTCTGCTGCTGTCTCATATACTCTGTTACTGTCTCTTACACTCTGTTACTGTCTCTTACACTCTCTTACACTCTCTTACACTCTGTTACTGTCTCTTACATTCTCTTACACTCTGTTACTGTCTCCTATACTCTGTTACCGTCTCTTACTCTCTGCTACTGTCTCTTACACAGGTTTACGATGTCTACGCGAAGAGATCCCCAGAGACGTTCACAGTATACTGAGATCATTCTGGACTATGTGATCCTAGAGGACGGTATATGCCATGTGACACTCTCTTACACTCTACTACACTCTACTACACTCTGCTACTGTCTCTTTCACTCTGTTACTGTCTCTTTCACTCTGCTACTGTCTCTTACACTCTGCTACTATCTCTTACGCACTGTTACTGTCTCTTACACTCTACTACACTGTCATACACTCTGTTACTGTCTCGTACACTCTGTTACTGTCTCGTACACTCTGTTACTGTCTCTTACACTCTGTTACTGCCTCCTTTACTCTGTTACTGTCTCCTATACTCTGTTACTGTCTCTTACACTCTGTTACTGTCTCCTATACTCTGTTACTGTCTCCTATACTCTGTTACACTCTCTTACACTCTGTTACACCCTCTTACACACTGTTACTGTCTCTTACACTCTCTTACACTCTGCTACTGTCTCTTACATTCTGTTACTGTCACTTACACTATGCTACTGTCTCTTACACTCTGTTACTGTCTATTTCACTCTGCTACTGTCTCTTACCCTCTGTTACTGTCTCTTACACTCTGCTACTGTCTCCTACACTCCGTTACTGTCTCTTTCACTCTGCTACTGTCTCTTACACTCTGCTACTATCTCTTACGCTCTGTTACTGTCTCTTACACTCTACTACACTGTCATACACTCTGTTACTGTATCTTACACTCTGTTACTGTCTCGTACACTCTGTTACTGTCTCTTACACTCTGTTACTGCCTCCTATACTCTGTTACTGTCTCCTATACTCTGTTACTGTCTCTTACACTCTGTTACTGTCTCCTATACTCTGTTACTGTCTCCTATACTCTGTTACACTCTCTTACACTCTGTTACACCCTCTTACACACTGTTACTGTCTCTTACACTCTGCTACTGTCTCTTACATTCTGTTACTGTCACTTACACTCTGCTACTGTCTCTTACACTCTGTTACTGTCTCTTACACTCTGTTACTGTCTCTTGCACTCTGTTACTGTCTCCTATACTCTGTTACTGTCTCCTATACTCTGTTACACTCTCTTACACTCTGCTGCTGTCTCATATACTCTGTTACTGTCTCTTACACTCTGTTACTGTCCCTTACACTCTCTTACACTCTCTTACACTCTGTTACTGTCTCTTACATTCTCTTACACTCTGTTACTGTCTCCTATACTCTGTTACCGTCTCTTACTCTCTGCTACTGTCTCTTACACAGGTTTACGATGTCTACGCGAAGAGATCCCCAGAGACGTTCACAGTATACTGAGATCATTCTGGACTATGTGATCCTAGAGGACGGTATATGCCATGTGACACTCTCTTACACTCTACTACACTCTACTACACTCTGCTACTGTCTCTTTCACTCTGTTACTGTCTCTTTCACTCTGCTACTGTCTCTTACACTCTGCTACTATCTCTTACGCACTGTTACTGTCTCTTACACTCTACTACACTGTCATACACTCTGTTACTGTCTCGTACACTCTGTTACTGTCTCGTACACTCTGTTACTGTCTCTTACACTCTGTTACTGCCTCCTTTACTCTGTTACTGTCTCCTATACTCTGTTACTGTCTCTTACACTCTGTTACTGTCTCCTATACTCTGTTACTGTCTCCTATACTCTGTTACACTCTCTTACACTCTGTTACACCCTCTTACACACTGTTACTGTCTCTTACACTCTCTTACACTCTGCTACTGTCTCTTACATTCTGTTACTGTCACTTACACTATGCTACTGTCTCTTACACTCTGTTACTGTCTATTTCACTCTGCTACTGTCTCTTACCCTCTGTTACTGTCTCTTACACTCTGCTACTGTCTCCTACACTCCGTTACTGTCTCTTTCACTCTGCTACTGTCTCTTACACTCTGCTACTATCTCTTACGCTCTGTTACTGTCTCTTACACTCTACTACACTGTCATACACTCTGTTACTGTATCTTACACTCTGTTACTGTCTCGTACACTCTGTTACTGTCTCTTACACTCTGTTACTGCCTCCTATACTCTGTTACTGTCTCCTATACTCTGTTACTGTCTCTTACACTCTGTTACTGTCTCCTATACTCTGTTACTGTCTCCTATACTCTGTTACACTCTCTTACACTCTGTTACACCCTCTTACACACTGTTACTGTCTCTTACACTCTGCTACTGTCTCTTACATTCTGTTACTGTCACTTACACTCTGCTACTGTCTCTTACACTCTGTTACTGTCTCTTACACTCTGTTACTGTCTCTTGCACTCTGTTACTGTCTCCTATACTCTGTTACTGTCTCCTATACTCTGTTACACTCTCTTACACTCTGCTGCTGTCTCATATACTCTGTTACTGTCTCTTACACTCTGTTACTGTCCCTTACACTCTCTTACACTCTCTTACACTCTGTTACTGTCTCTTACATTCTCTTACACTCTGTTACTGTCTCCTATACTCTGTTACCGTCTCTTACTCTCTGCTACTGTCTCTTACACAGGTTTACGATGTCTACGCGAAGAGATCCCCAGAGACGTTCATAGTATACTGAGATCATTCTGGACTATGTGATCCTAGAGGACGGTATATGCCATGTGACACTCTCTTACACTCTACTACACTCTGCTTCTGTCTCTTTCACTCTGTTACTGTCTCTTTCACTCTGCTACTGTCTCTTACACTCTGCTACTATCTCTTACGCTCTGTTACTGTCTCTTACACTCTACTACACTGTCATACACTCTGTTACTGTATCTTACACTCTGTTACTGTCTCGTACACTCTGTTACTGTCTCTTACACTCTGTTACTGCCTCCTTTACTCTGTTACTGTCTCCTATACTCTGTTACTGTCTCTTACACTCTGTTACTGTCTCCTATACTCTGTTACTGTCTCCTATACTCTGTTACACTCTCTTACACTCTGTTACACCCTCTTACACACTGTTACTGTCTCTTACACTCTCTTACACTCTGCTACTGTCTCTTACATTCTGTTACTGTCACTTACACTCTGCTACTGTCTCTTACACTCTGTTACTGTCTATTTCACTCTGCTACTGTCTCTTACCCTCTGTTACTGTCTCTTACACTCTGCTGCTGTCTCCTACACTCTGTTACTGTCTCTTTCACTCTGCTACTGTCTCTTACACTCTGCTACTATCTCTTACGCTCTGTTACTGTCTCTTACACTCTACTACACTGTCATACACTCTGTTACTGTATCTTACACTCTGTTACTGTCTCGTACACTCTGTTACTGTCTCTTACACTCTGTTACTGCCTCCTATACTCTGTTACTGTCTCCTATACTCTGTTACTGTCTCTTACACTCTGTTACTGTCTCCTATACTCTGTTACTGTCTCCTATACTCTGTTACTGTCTCCTATACTCTGTTACACTCTCTTACACTCTGTTACACCCTCTTACACACTGTTACTGTCTCTTACACTCTCTTACACTCTGCTACTGTCTCTTACATTCTGTTACTGTCACTTACACTCTGTTACTGTCTCGTACACTCTGTTACTGTCTCTTACACTCTGTTACTGTCTCCTATACTCTGTTACTGTCTTTTACACTCTGTTACTGTCTCCTATACTCTGTTACTGTCTCCTATACTCTGTTACACTCTCTTACACTCTGCTGCTGTCTCATATACTCTGTTACTGTATCTTACACTCTGTTACTGTCTCGTACACTCTGTTACTGTCTCGTACACTCTGTTACTGTCTCTTACACTCTGTTACTGTCTCCTATACTCTGTTACTGTCTTTTACACTCTGTTACTGTCTCCTATACTCTGTTACTGTCTCCTATACTCTGTTACACTCTCTTACACTCTGCTGCTGTCTCATATACTCTGTTACTGTCTCTTACACTGTTACTGTCTCTTACACTCTCTTACCCTCTCCTACACTCTGCTACTGTCTTTTACACCCTCTTACACTCTGTTACTGTCTCTTGCACTCTCTTACACTCTGTAACACTCTCTTACACGCTGTTACACCCTCTTACACACTGTTACTGTCTCTTACACTCTCTTACACTCTGCTACTGTCTCTTACCCTCTGTTACTGTCTCTTACACTCTGCTACTGTCTCCTACACTCTGTTACTGTCTCTTTCACTCTGCTACTGTCTCTTACACTCTGCTACTATCTCTTACGCTCTGTTACTGTCTCTTACACTCTACTACACTGTCATACACTCTGTTACTGTATCTTACACTCTGTTACTGTCTCGTACACTCTGTTACTGTCTCTTACACTCTGTTACTGCCTCCTATACTCTGTTACTGTCTCCTATACTCTGTTACTGTCTCTTACACTCTGTTACTGTCTCCTATACTCTGTTACTGTCTCCTATACTCTGTTACACTCTCTTACACTCTGTTACACCCTCTTACACACTGTTACTGTCTCTTACACTCTCTTACACTCTGCTACTGTCTCTTACATTCTGTTACTGTCACTTACACTCTGTTACTGTCTCGTACACTCAGTTACTGTCTCTTACACTCTGTTACTGTCTCCTATACTCTGTAACTGTCATTTACACTCTGTTACTGTCTCCTATACTCTGTTACTGTCTCCTATACTCTGTTACACTCTCTTACACTCTGCTGCTGTCTCATATACTCTGTTACTGTATCTTACACTCTGTTACTGTCTCGTACACTCTGTTACTGTCTCTTACACTCTGTTACTGTCTCCTATACTCTGTTACTGTCTTTTACACTCTGTTACTGTCTCCTATACTCTGTTACTGTCTCCTATACTCTGTTACACTCTCTTACACTCTGCTGCTGTCTCATATACTCTGTTACTGTCTCTTACACTATGTTACTGTCTCTTACACTCTCTTACCCTCTCCTACACTCTGCTACTGTCTCTTACACCCTCTTACACTCTGTTACTGTCTCTTGCACTCTCTTACACTCTGTAACACTCTCTTACACACTGTTACACCCTCTTACCCTCTGTTACTGTCTCCTACACTCTGTTACTGTCTCTTTCACTCTGCTACTGTCTCTTACACACTGCTACTATCTCTTACGCTCTGTTACTGTCTCTTACACTCTACTACACTGTCATACACTCTGTTACTGTATCTTACACTCTGTTACTGTCTCGTACACTCTGTTACTGTCTCTTACACTCTGTTACTGTCTCCTATACTCTGTTACTGTCTCTTACACTCTGTTACTGTCTCCTATACTCTGTTACTGTCTCCTATACTCTGTTACACTCTCTTACACTCTGCTGCTGTCTCCTATACTCTGTTACTGTCTCCTATACTCTGTTACACTCTCTTACACTCTGTTACACCCTCTTACACACTGTTACTGTCTCTTACACTCTCTTACACTCTGCTACTGTCTCTTACATTCTGTTACTGTCACTTACACTCTGCTACTGTCTCTTACACTCTGTTACTGTCTATTTCTCTCTGCTACTGTCTCTTACACTCTGCTACTATCTCTTACGCTCTGTTACTGTCTCTTACACTCTACTACACTGTCATACACTCTGTTACTGTCTCGTACACTCTGTTACTGTCTCTTACACTCTGTTACTGTCTCTTACACTCTGTTACTGTCTCCTATACTCTGTTACTGTCTCTTACACTCTGTTACTGTCTCCTATACTCTGTTACTGTCTCCTATACTCTGTTACTGTCTCCTATACTCTGTTACACTCTCTTACACTCTGCTGCTGTCTCATATACTCTGTTACTGTCTCTTACACTCTGTTACTGTCTCTTACACTCTCTTACACTCTGTTACACTCTCTTACACGCTGTTACACTCTCTTACACGCTGTTACACCCTGTTACACACTGTTACTGTCTGTTACACTCTCTTACACTCTGCTACTGTCTCTTACACTCTGTTACTGTCTATTACACTCTGCTACTGTCTCTTACACTCTGTTACTGTCTCTTTCACTCTGCTACTGTCTCCTATACTCTGTTACTGTCTCCTATACTCTGTTACACTCTCTTACACTCTGCTGCTGTCTCATATACTCTGTTACTGTCTCTTACACTATGTTACTGTCTCTTACACTCTGTTACTGTCTCTTACACTCTCTTACCCTCTCCTACTCTCTGCTACTGTCTCTTACACCCTCTTACACTCTGTTACTGTCTCTTACACTCTCTTACACTCTGTTACACTCTCTTACACGCTGTTACACCCTCTTACACACTGTTACTGTCTCTTACACTCTCTTACACTCTGCTACTGTCTCTTACCCTCTGTTACTGTCTCTTACACTCTGCTACTGTCTCCTACACTCTGTTACTGTCTCTTTCACTCTGCTACTGTCTCTTACACTCTGCTACTATCTCTTACGCTCTGTTACTGTCTCTTACACTCTACTACACTGTCATACACTCTGTTACTGTCTCGTACACTCTTTTACTGTCTCTTACACTCTGTTACTGTCTCCTATACTCTGCTGCTGTCTCATATACTCTGTTACACTCTCTTACACTCTGCTGCTGTCTCATATACTCTGTTACTGTCTCTTACACTCTGTTACTGTCTCTTACACTCTGTTACTGTCTATTTCACTCTGCTACTGTCTCTTACACTCTGCTACTATCTCTTACGCTCTGTTACTGTCTCTTACACTCTACTACACTGTCATACACTCTGTTACTGTATCTTACACTCTGTTACTGTCTCGTACAGTCTGTTACTGTCTCTTACACTCTGTTACTGTCTCCTATACTCTGTTACTGTCTCCTATACTCTGTTACACTCTCTTACACTCTGTTACACCCTCTTACACACTGTTACTGTCTCTTACACTCTCTTACTCTCTGTTACTGTCACTTACACTCTGCTACTGTCTCTTACACTCTGTTACTGTCTATTTCACTCTGCTACTGTCTCTTACACTCTGCTACTATCTCTTACGCTCCGTTACTGTCTCTTACAGTCTACTACACTGTCATACACTCTGTTACTGTATCTTACACTCTGTTACTGTCTCGTACACTCTGTTACTGTCTCTTACACTCTTTTACTGTCTCCTATACTCTGTTACTGTCTCCTATACTCTGTTACACTCTCTTACACTCTGCTGCTGTCTCATATACTCTGTTACTGTATCTTACACTCTGTTACTGTCTCGTACACTCTGTTACTGTCTCTTACACTCTGTTACTGTCTCCTATACTCTGTTACTGTCTTCTACACTCTGTTACTGTCTCCTATACGCTGTTACTGTCTCCTATACTCTGTTACACTCTCTTACACTCTGCTGCTGTCTCATATACTCTGTTACTGTCTCTTACACTATGTTACTGTCTCTTACACTCTCTTACCCTCTCCTACACTCTGCTACTGTCTCTTACACCCTCTTACACTCTGTTACTGTCTCTTGCACTCTCTTACACTCTGTAACACTCTCTTACACGCTGTTACACCCTCTTACACACTGTTACTGTCTCTTACACTCTCTTACACTCTGCTACTGTCTCTTACCCTCTGTTACTGTCTCTTACACTCTGCTACTGTCTCCTACACTCTGTTACTGTCTCTTTCACTCTGCTACTGTCTCTTACACACTGCTACTATCTCTTACGCTCTGTTACTGTCTCTTAGACTCTACTACACTGTCATACACTCTGTTACTGTATCTTACACTCTGTTACTGTCTCGTACACTCTGTTACTGTCTCTTACACTCTGTTACTGTCTCCTATACTCTGTTACTGTCTCTTACACTCTGTTACTGTCTCCTATACTCTGTTACTGTCTCCTATACTCTGTTACACTCTCTTACACTCTGTTACACCCTCTTACACACTGTTACTGTCTCTTACACTCTCTTACACTCTGCTACTGTCTCTTACATTCTGTTACTGTCACTTACACTCTGCTACTGTCTCTTACACTCTGTTACTGTCTATTTCACTCTGCTACTGTCTCTTACACTCTGCTACTATCTCTTACGCTCTGTTACTGTCTCTTACACTCTACTACACTGTCATACACTCTGTTACTGTCTCGTACACTCTGTTACTGTCTCTTACACTCTGTTACTGTCTCCTATACTCTGTTACTGTCTCTTACACTCTGTTACTGTCTCCTATACTCTGTTACTGTCTCCTATACTCTGTTACACTCTCTTACACTCTGCTGCTGTCTCATATACTCTGTTACTGTCTCTTACACTCTGTTACTGTCTCTTACACTCTCTTACACTCTCTTACACTCTCTTACACGCTGTTACACTCTCTTACACGCTGTTACACCCTGTTACACACTGTTACTGTCTGTTACACTCTCTTACACTCTGCTACTGTCTCTTACACTCTGTTACTGTCTCTTACACTCTGCTACTGTCTCTTACACTCTGTTACTGTCTCTTTCACTCTGCTACTGTCTCCTATACTCTGTTACTGTCTCCTATACTCTGTTACACCCTCTTACACACTGTTACTGTCTCTTACACTCTCTTACTCTCTGTTACTGTCACTTACACTCTGCTACTGTCTCTTACACTCTGTTACTGTCTATTTCACGCTGCTACTGTCTCTTACACTCTGCTACTATCTCTTACGCTCTGTTACTGTCTCTTACACTCTACTACACTGTCATACACTCTGTTACTGTATCTTACACTCTGTTACTGTCTCGTACACTCTGTTACTGTCTCTTACACTCTGTTACTGTCTCCTATACTCTGTTACTGTCTTTTACACTCTGTTACTGTCTCCTATACTCTGTTACTGTCTCCTATACTCTGTTACACTCTCTTACACTCTGCTGCTGTCTCATATACTCTGTTACTGTCTCTTACACTATGTTACTGTCTCTTACACTCTCTTACCCTCTCCTACACTCTGCTACTGTCTCTTACACCCTCTTACACTCTGTTACTGTCTCTTGCACTCTCTTACACTCTGTAACACTCTCTTACACGCTGTTACACCCTCTTACACACTGTTACTGTCTCTTACACTCTCTTACACTCTGCTACTGTCTCTTACCCTCTGTTACTGTCTCTTACACTCTGCTACTGTCTCCTACACTCTGTTACTGTCTCTTTCACTCTGCTACTGTCTCTTACACACTGCTACTATCTCTTACGCTCTGTTACTGTCTCTTAGACTCTACTACACTGTCATACACTCTGTTACTGTATCTTACACTCTGTTACTGTCTCGTACACTCTGTTACTGTCTCTTACACTCTGTTACTGTCTCCTATACTCTGTTACTGTCTCTTACACTCTGTTACTGTCTCCTATACTCTGTTACTGTCTCCTATACTCTGTTACACTCTCTTACACTCTGTTACACCCTCTTACACACTGTTACTGTCTCTTACACTCTCTTACACTCTGCTACTGTCTCTTACATTCTGTTACTGTCACTTACACTCTGCTACTGTCTCTTACACTCTGTTACTGTCTATTTCACTCTGCTACTATCTCTTACGCTCTGTTACTCTTACACTCTACTACACTGTCATACACTCTGTTACTGTCTCTTACACTCTTTTACTGTCTCCTATACTCTGTTACTGTCTCCTATACTCTGTTACACTCTCTTACACTCTGCTGCTGTCTCATATACTCTGTTACTGTATCTTACACTCTGTTACTGTCTCGTACACTCTGTTACTGTCTCTTACACTCTGTTACTGTCTCCTATACTCTGTTACTGTCTTTTACACTCTGTTACTGTCTCCTATACTCTGTTACTGTCTCCTATACTCTGTTACACTCTCTTACACTCTGCTGCTGTCTCATATACTCTGTTACTGTCTCTTACACTATGTTACTGTCTCTTACACTCTCTTACCCTCTCCTACACTCTGCTACTGTCTCTTACACCCTCTTACACTCTGTT
This sequence comes from Spea bombifrons, assembly GCF_027358695.1. NCBI lineage: Eukaryota > Metazoa > Chordata > Amphibia > Anura > Pelobatidae > Spea > Spea bombifrons. Next base: position 41,513,179 of record NC_071096.1, on the reverse strand, counting down.
ACTGTCTCTTGCACTCTCTTACACTCTGTAACACTCTCTTACACGCTGTTACACCCTCTTACACACTGTTACTGTCTCTTACACTCTCTTACACTCTGCTACTGTCTCTTACCCTCTGTTACTGTCTCTTACACTCTGCTACTGTCTCCTACACTCTGTTACTGTCTCTTTCACTCTGCTACTGTCTCTTACACACTGCTACTATCTCTTACGCTCTGTTACTGTCTCTTAGACTCTACTACACTGTCATACACTCTGTTACTGTATCTTACACTCTGTTACTGTCTCGTACACTCTGTTACTGTCTCTTACACTCTGTTACTGTCTCCTATACTCTGTTACTGTCTCTTACACTCTGTTACTGTCTCCTATACTCTGTTACTGTCTCCTATACTCTGTTACACTCTCTTACACTCTGTTACACCCTCTTACACACTGTTACTGTCTCTTACACTCTCTTACACTCTGCTACTGTCTCTTACATTCTGTTACTGTCACTTACACTCTGCTACTGTCTCTTACACTCTGTTACTGTCTATTTCACTCTGCTACTATCTCTTACGCTCTGTTACTCTTACACTCTACTACACTGTCATACACTCTGTTACTGTCTCGTACACTCTGTTACTGTCTCTTACACTCTATTACTGTCTCCTATACTCTGTTACTGTCTCTTACACTCTGTTACTGTCTCCCATACTCTGTTACTGTCTCCTATACTCTGTTACTGTCTCCTATACTCTGTTACACTCTCTTACACTCTGCTGCTGTCTCATATACTCTGTTACTGTCTCTTACACTCTGTTACTGTCTCTTACACTCTCTTACACTCTCTTACACTCTCTTACACGCTGTTACACCCTGTTACACACTGTTACTGTCTGTTACACTCTCTTACACTCTGCTACTGTCTCTTACACTCTGTTACTGTCTCTTACACTCTGCTACTGTCTCTTACACTCTGTTACTGTCTCTTTCACTCTGCTACTGTCTCCTAAACTCTGTTACTGTCTCCTATACTCTGTTACACCCTCTTACACACTGTTACTGTCTCTTACACTCTCTTACTCTCTGTTACTGTCACTTACACTCTGCTACTGTCTCTTACACTCTGTTACTGTCTATTTCACGCTGCTACTGTCTCTTACACTCTGCTACTATCTCTTACGCTCTGTTACTGTCTCTTACACTCTACTACACTGTCATACACTCTGTTACTGTATCTTACACTCTGTTACTGTCTCGTACACTCTGTTACTGTCTCTTACACTCTGTTACTGTCTCCTATACTATGTTACTGTCTTTTACACTCTGTTACTGTCTCCTATACTCTGTTACTGTCTCCTATACTCTGTTACACTCTCTTACACTCTGCTGCTGTCTCATATACTCTGTTACTGTCTCTTACACTATGTTACTGTCTCTTACACTCTCTTACCCTCTCCTACACTCTGCTACTGTCTCTTACACCCTCTTACACTCTGTTACTGTCTCTTACACTCTCTTACACTCTGTTACACTCTCTTACACGCTGTTACACCCTCTTACACACTGTTACTGTCTCTTACCCTCTGTTACTGTCTCTTACACTCTGCTACTGTCTCCTACACTCTGTTACTGTCTCTTTCACTCTGCTACTGTCTCTTTCACTCTGCTACTGTCTCTTACACTCTGCTACTATCTCTTACGCTCTGTTACTGTCTCTTACACTCTACTACACTGTCATACACTCTGTTACTGTATCTTACACTCTGTTACTGTCTCGTACACTCTGTTACTGTCTCTTACACTCTTTTACTGTCTCCTATACTCTGTTACTGTCTCTTACACTCTGTTACTGTCTCCTATACTCTGTTACTGTCTCTTACACTCTACTACACTGTCATACACTCTGTTACTGTATCTTACACTCTGTTACTGTCTCGTACACTCTGTTACTGTCTCTTACACTCTTTTACTGTCTCCTATACTCTGTTACTGTCTCTTACACTCTGTTACTGTCTCCTATACTCTGTTACTGTCTCCTATACTCTGTTACACTCTCTTACACTCTGCTGCTGTCTCATATACTCTGTTACTGTCTCTTACACTCTGTTACTGTCTCGTACACTCTTTTACTGTCTCTTACACTCTGTTACTGTCTCCTATACTCTGTTACTGTCTTTTACACTCTGTTACTGTCTCCTATACTCTGTTACTGTCTCCTATACTCTGTTACACTCTCTTACACTCTGCTGCTGTCTCATATACTCTGTTACTGTCTCTTACACTATGTTACTGTCTCTTACACTCTCTTACCCTCTCCTACACTCTGCTACTGTCTCTTACACCCTCTTACACTCTGTTACTGTCTCTTACACTCTCTTACACTCTGTTACACTCTCTTACACTCTGTTACACCCTCTTACACACTGTTACTGTCTCTTACACTCTCTTACACTCTGCTACTGTCTCTTACATTCTGTTACTGTCACTTACACTCTGCTACTGTCTCTTACACTCTGTTACTGTCTATTTCACTCTGCTACTGTCTCTTACCCTCTGTTACTGTCTATTACCCTCTGCTACTGTCTCCTACACTCTGTTACTGTCTCTTTCACTCTGCTACTGTCTCTTACACTCTGCTACTATCTCTTACGCTCTGTTACTGTCTCTTACACTCTACTACACTGTCATACACTCTGTTACTGTATCTTACACTCTGTTACTGTCTCGTACACTCTGTTACTGTCTCCTATACTCTGTTACTGTCTCCTATACTCTGTTACTGTATCTTACACTCTGTTACTGTCTCGTACACTCTGTTACTGTCTCTTACACTCTGTTACTGCCTCCTATACTCTGTTACTGTCTCCTATACTCTGTTACTGTCTCTTACACTCTGTTACTGTCTCCTATACTCTGTTACTGTCTCCTATACTCTGTTACACTCTCTTACACTCTGTTACACCCTCTTACACACTGTTACTGTCTCTTACACTCTCTTACACTCTGCTACTGTCTCTTACATTCTGTTACTGTCACTTACACTCTGCTACTGTCTCTTACACTCTGTTACTGTCTCTTGCACTCTGTTACTGTCTCCTATACTCTGTTACTGTCTCCTATACTCTGTTACACTCTCTTACACTCTGCTGCTGTCTCATATACTCTGTTACTGTCTCTTACACTCTGTTACTGTCTCTTACACTCTGTTACTGTCTCTTACACTCTCTTACACTCTCTTACACTCTGTTACTGTCTCTTACATTCTCTTACACTCTGTTACTGTCTCCTATACTCTGTTACCGTCTCTTACTCTCTGCTACTGTCTCTTACACAGGTTTACGATGTCTACGCGAAGAGATCCCCAGAGACGTTCACAGTATACTGAGATCATTCTGGACTATGTGATCCTAGAGGACGGTATATGCCATGTGACACTCTCTTACACTCTACTACACTCTGCTACTGTCTCTTTCACTCTGCTACTGTCTCTTACACTCTGCTACTATCTCTTACGCTCTGTTACTGTCTCTTACACTCTACTACACTGTCATGCACTCTGTTACTGTATCTTACACTCTGTTACTGTCTCGTACACTCTGTTACTGTCTCTTACACTCTGTTACTGCCTCCTTTACTCTGTTACTGTCTCCTATACTCTGTTACTGTCTCTTACACTCTGTTACTGTCTCCTATACTCTGTTACTGTCTCCTATACTCTGTTACACTCTCTTACACTCTGTTACACCCTCTTACACACTGTTACTGTCTCTTACACTCTCTTACACTCTGCTACTGTCTCTTACATTCTGTTACTGTCACTTACACTCTGCTACTGTCTCTTACACTCTGTTACTGTCTATTTCACTCTGCTACTGTCTCTTACCCTCTGTTACTGTCTCTTACACTCTGCTACTGTCTCCTACACTCTGTTACTGTCTCTTTCACTCTGCTACTGTCTCTTACACTCTGCTACTATCTCTTACGCTCTGTTACTGTCTCTTACACTCTACTACACTGTCATACACTCTGTTACTGTATCTTACACTCTGTTACTGTCTCTTACACTCTGTTACTGTCTCCTATACTCTGTTACTGTCTCATATACTCTGTTACACTCTCTTACACTCTGTTACACCCTCTTACACACTATTACTGTCTCTTACACTCTCTTACACTCTGCTACTGTCTCTTACATTCTGTTACTGTCACTTACACTCTGCTACTGTCTCTTACACTCTGTTACTGTCTATTTCACTCTGCTACTGTCTCTTACACTCTGCTACTATCTCTTACGCTCCGTTACTGTCTCTTACACTCTACTACACTGTCATACACTCTTTTACTGTATCTTACACTCTGTTACTGTCTCGTACACTCTGTTACTGTCTCTTACACTCTTTTACTGTCTCCTATACTCTGTTACTGTCTCCTATACTCTGTTACACTCTCTTACACTCTGCTGCTGTCTCATATACTCTGTTACTGTATCTTACACTCTGTTACTGTCTCGTACACTCTATTACTGTCTCTTACACTCTGTTACTGTCTCCTATACTCTGTTACTGTCTTTTACACTCTGTTACTGTCTCCTATACTCTGTTACTGTCTCCTATACTCTGTTACACTCTCTTACACTCTGCTGCTGTCTCATATACTCTGTTACTGTCTCTTACACTATGTTACTGTCTCTTACACTCTCTTACCCTCTCCTACACTCTGCTGCTGTCTCATATACTCTGTTACTGTATCTTACACTCTGTTACTGTCTCGTACACTCTATTACTGTCTCTTACACTCTGTTACTGTCTCCTATACTCTGTTACACTCTCTTACACTCTGTTACACCCTCTTACACACTGTTACTGTCTCTTACACTCTCTTACACTCTGCTACTGTCTCTTACATTCTGTTACTGTCACTTACACTCTGCTACTGTCTCTTACTCTCTGTTACTGTCTATTTCACTCTGCTACTGTCTCTTACACTCTGCTACTATCTCTTACGCTCTGTTACTGTCTCTTACACTCTACTACACTGTCATACACTCTGTTACTGTCTCGTACACTCTGTTACTGTCTCTTACACTCTGTTACTGTCTCCTATACTCTGTTACTGTCTCTTACACTCTGTTACTGTCTCCTATACTCTGTTACTGTCTCCTATACTCTGTTACTGTCTCCTATACTCTGTTACACTCTCTTACACTCTGCTGCTGTCTCATATACTCTGTTACTGTCTCTTACACTCTGTTACTGTCTCTTACACTCTCTTACACTCTGTTACACTCTCTTACACGCTGTTACACTCTCTTACACGCTGTTACACTCTCTTACACGCTGTTACACCCTGTTACACACTGTTACTGTCTGTTACACTCTCTTACACTCTGCTACTGTCTCTTACACTCTGTTACTGTCTCTTACACTCTGCTACTGTCTCTTACACTCTGTTACTGTCTCTTACACTCTACTACACTGTCATACACTCTGTTACTGTATCTTACACTCTGTTACTGTCTCGTACACTCTGTTACTGTCTCTTACACTCTGTTACTGCCTCCTTTACTCTGTTACTGTCTCCTATACTCTGTTACTGTCTCTTACACTCTGTTACTGTCTCCTATACTCTGTTACTGTCTCCTATACTCTGTTACACTCTCTTACACTCTGCTGCTGTCTCATATACTCTGTTACTGTATCTTACACTCTGTTACTGTCTCGTACACTCTGTTACTGTCTCTTACACTCTGTTACTGTCTCCTATACTCTGTTACTGTCTCCTATACTCTGTTACACTCTCTTACACTCTGCTGCTGTCTCATATACTCTGTTACTGTCTCTTACACTATGTTACTGTCTCTTACACTCTCTTACCCTCTCCTACACTCTGCTACTGTCTCTTACACCCTCTTACACTCTGTTACTGTCTCTTGCACTCTCTTACACTCTGTAACACTCTCTTACACGCTGTTACACCCTCTTACACACTGTTACTGTCTCTTACACTCTCTTACACTCTGCTACTGTCTCTTACCCTCTGTTACTGTCTCTTACACTCTGCTACTGTCTCCTACACTCTGTTACTGTCTCTTTCACTCTGCTACTGTCTCTTACACACTGCTACTATCTCTTACGCTCTGTTACTGTCTCTTAGACTCTACTACACTGTCATACACTCTGTTACTGTATCTTACACTCTGTTACTGTCTCGTACACTCTGTTACTGTCTCTTACACTCTGTTACTGTCTCCTATACTCTGTTACTGTCTCTTACACTCTGTTACTGTCTCCTATACTCTGTTACTGTCTCCTATACTCTGTTACACTCTCTTACACTCTGTTACACCCTCTTACACACTGTTACTGTCTCTTACACTCTCTTACACTCTGCTACTGTCTCTTACATTCTGTTACTGTCACTTACACTCTGCTACTGTCTCTTACACTCTGTTACTGTCTATTTCACTCTGCTACTGTCTCTTACACTCTGCTACTATCTCTTACGCTCTGTTACTGTCTCTTACACTCTACTACACTGTCATACACTCTGTTACTGTCTCGTACACTCTGTTACTGTCTCTTACACTCTGTTACTGTCTCCTATACTCTGTTACTGTCTCTTACACTCTGTTACTGTCTCCTATACTCTGTTACTGTCTCCTATACTCTGTTACTGTCTCCTATACTCTGTTACACTCTCTTACACTCTGCTGCTGTCTCATATACTCTGTTACTGTCTCTTACACTCTGTTACTGTCTCTTACACTCTCTTACACTCTGTTACACTCTCTTACACGCTGTTACACTCTCTTACACGCTGTTACACTCTCTTACACGCTGTTACACCCTGTTACACACTGTTACTGTCTGTTACACTCTCTTACACTCTGCTACTGTCTCTTACACTCTGTTACTGTCTCTTACACTCTGCTACTGTCTCTTACACTCTGTTACTGTCTCTTACACTCTACTACACTGTCATACACTCTGTTACTGTATCTTACACTCTGTTACTGTCTCGTACACTCTGTTACTGTCTCTTACACTCTGTTACTGCCTCCTTTACTCTGTTACTGTCTCCTATACTCTGTTACTGTCTCTTACACTCTGTTACTGTCTCCTATACTCTGTTACTGTCTCCTATACTCTGTTACACTCTCTTACACTCTGCTGCTGTCTCATATACTCTGTTACTGTATCTTACACTCTGTTACTGTCTCGTACACTCTGTTACTGTCTCTTACACTCTGTTACTGTCTCCTATACTCTGTTACTGTCTTTTACACTCTGTTACTGTCTCCTATACTCTGTTACTGTCTCCTATACTCTGTTACACTCTCTTACACTCTGCTGCTGTCTCATATACTCTGTTACTGTCTCTTACACTATGTTACTGTCTCTTACACTCTCTTACCCTCTCCTACACTCTGCTACTGTCTCTTACACCCTCTTACACTCTGTTACTGTCTCTTGCACTCTCTTACACTCTGTAACACTCTCTTACACGCTGTTACACCCTCTTACACACTGTTACTGTCTCTTACACTCTCTTACACTCTGCTACTGTCTCTTACCCTCTGTTACTGTCTCTTACACTCTGCTACTGTCTCCTACACTCTGTTACTGTCTCTTTCACTCTGCTACTGTCTCTTACACACTGCTACTATCTCTTACGCTCTGTTACTGTCTCTTAGACTCTACTACACTGTCATACACTCTGTTACTGTATCTTACACTCTGTTACTGTCTCGTACACTCTGTTACTGTCTCTTACACTCTGTTACTGTCTCCTATACTCTGTTACTGTCTCTTACACTCTGTTACTGTCTCCTATACTCTGTTACTGTCTCCTATACTCTGTTACACTCTCTTACACTCTGTTACACCCTCTTACACACTGTTACTGTCTCTTACACTCTCTTACACTCTGCTACTGTCTCTTACATTCTGTTACTGTCACTTACACTCTGCTACTGTCTCTTACACTCTGTTACTGTCTATTTCACTCTGCTACTGTCTCTTACACTCTGCTACTATCTCTTACGCTCTGTTACTGTCTCTTACACTCTACTACACTGTCATACACTCTGTTACTGTCTCGTACACTCTGTTACTGTCTCTTACACTATATTACTGTCTCCTATACTCTGTTACTGTCTCTTACACTCTGTTACGGTCTCCTATACTCTGTTACTGTCTCCTATACTCTGTTACTGTCTCCTATACTCTGTTACACTCTCTTACACTCTGCTGCTGTCTCATATACTCTGTTACTGTCTCTTACACTCTGTTACTGTCTCTTACACTCTCTTACACTCTCTTACACTCTCTTACACGCTGTTACACCCTGTTACACACTGTTACTGTCTGTTACACTATCTTACACTCTGCTACTGTCTCTTACACTCTGTTACTGTCTCTTACACTCTGCTACTGTCTCTTACACTCTGTTACTGTCTCTTTCACTCTGCTACTGTCTCCTAAACTCTGTTACTGTCTCCTATACTCTGTTACACCCTCTTACACACTGTTACTGTCTCTTACACTCTCTTACTCTCTGTTACTGTCACTTACACTCTGCTACTGTCTCTTACACTCTGTTACTGTCTATTTCACGCTGCTACTGTCTCTTACACTCTGCTACTATCTCTTACGCTCTGTTACTGTCTCTTACACTCTACTACACTGTCATACACTCTGTTACTGTATTTTACACTCTGTTACTGTCTCGTACACTCTGTTACTGTCTCGTACACTCTGTTACTGTCTCTTACACTCTGTTACTGTCTCCTATACTATGTTACTGTCTTTTACACTCTGTTACTGTCTCCTATACTCTGTTACTGTCTCCTATACTCTGTTACACTCTCTTACACTCTGCTGCTGTCTCATATACTCTGTTACTGTCTCTTACACTATGTTACTGTCTCTTACACTCTCTTACCCTCTCCTACACTCTGCTACTGTCTCTTACACCCTCTTACACTCTGTTACTGTCTCTTACACTCTCTTACACTCTGTTACACTCTCTTACACGCTGTTACACCCTCTTACACACTGTTACTGTCTCTTACCCTCTGTTACTGTCTCTTACACTCTGCTACTGTCTCCTACACTCTGTTACTGTCTCTTTCACTCTGCTACTGTGTCTTTCACTCTGCTACTGTCTCTTACACTCTGCTACTATCTCTTACGCTCTGTTACTGTCTCTTACACTCTACTACACTGTCATACACTCTGTTACTGTATCTTACACTCTGTTACTGTCTCGTACACTCTGTTACTGTCTCTTACACTCTTTTACTGTCTCCTATACTCTGTTACTGTCTCTTACACTCTGTTACTGTCTCCTATACTCTGTTACTGTCTCTTACACTCTACTACACTGTCATACACTCTGTTACTGTATCTTACACTCTGTTACTGTCTCGTACACTCTGTTACTGTCTCTTACACTCTTTTACTGTCTCCTATACTCTGTTACTGTCTCTTACACTCTGTTACTGTCTCCTATTCTCTGTTACTGTCTCCTATACTCTGTTACACTCTCTTACACTCTGCTGCTGTCTCATATACTCTTTTACTGTCTCTTACACTCTGTTACTGTCTCGTACACTCTGTTACTGTCTCTTACACTCTGTTACTGTCTCCTATACTCTGTTACTGTCTTTTACACTCTGTTACTGTCTCCTATACTCTGTTACTGTCTCCTATACTCTGTTACACTCTCTTACACTCTGCTGCTGTCTCATATACTCTGTTACTGTCTCTTACACTGTTACTGTCTCTTACACTCTCTTACCCTCTCCTACACTCTGCTACTGTCTCTTACACCCTCTTACACTCTGTTACTGTCTCTTACACTCTCTTACACTCTGTTACACTCTCTTACACTCTGTTACACCCTCTTACACACTGTTACTGTCTCTTACACTCTCTTACACTCTGCTACTGTCTCTTACATTCTGTTACTGTCACTTACACTCTGCTACTGTCTCTTACACTCTGTTACTGTCTATTTCACTCTGCTACTGTCTCTTACCCTCTGTTACTGTCTATTACCCTCTGCTACTGTCTCCTACACTCTGTTACTGTCTCTTTCACTCTGCTACTGTCTCTTACACTCTGCTACTATCTCTTACGCTCTGTTACTGTCTCTTACACTCTACTACTGTCTCCTATACTCTGTTACTGTCTCCTATACTCTGTTACACTCTCTTACACTCTGTTACACCCTCTTACACACTGTTACTGTCTCTTACACTCTCTTACACTCTGCTACTGTCTCTTACATTCTGTTACTGTCCCTTACACTCTGCTACTGTCTCTTACACTCTGTTACTGTCTATTTCACTCTGCTACTGTCTCTTACCCTCTGTTACTGTCTCTTACACTCTGCTACTGTCTCCTACACTCTGTTACTGTCTCTTTCACTCTGCTACTGTCTCTTACACTCTGCTACTATCTCTTACGCTCTGTTACTGTCTCTTACACTCTACTACACTGTCATACACTCTGTTACTGTATCTTACACTCTGTTACTGTCTCTTACACTCTGTTACTGTCTCCTATACTCTGTTACTGTCTCAGATACTCTGTTACACTCTCTTACACTCTGTTACACCCTCTTACACACTGTTACTGTCTCTTACACTCTCTTACACTCTGCTACTGTCTCTTACATTCTGTTACTGTCACTTACACTCTGCTACTGTCTCTTACACTCTATTACTGTCTATTTCACTCTGCTACTGTCTCTTACACTCTGCTACTATCTCTTACGCTCCGTTACTGTCTCTTACACTCTACTACACTGTCATACACTCTGTTACTGTATCTTACACTCTGTTACTGTCTCGTACACTCTGTTACTGTCTCTTACACTCTTTTACTGTCTCCTATACTCTGTTACTGTCTCCTATACTCTGTTACACTCTCTTACACTCTGCTGCTGTCTCATATACTCTGTTACTGTATCTTACACTCTGTTACTGTCTCGTACACTCTGTTACTGTCTCTTACACTGTTACTGTCTCCTATACTCTGTTACTGTCTCCTATACTCTGTTACACTCTCTTACACTCTGCTGCTGTCTCATATACTCTGTTACTGTCTCTTACACTATGTTACTGTCTCTTACACTCTCTTACCCTCTCCTACACTCTGCTACTGTCTCTTACACCCTCTTACACTCTGTTACTGTCTCTTGCACTCTCTTACACTCTGTAACACTCTCTTACACGCTGTTACACCCTCTTACACACTGTTACTGTCTCTTACACTCTCTTACACTCTGCTACTGTCTCTTACCCTCTGTTACTGTCTCTTACACTCTGCTACTGTCTCCTACACTCTGTTACTGTCTCTTTCACTCTGCTACTGTCTCTTACACACTGCTACTATCTCTTACGCTCTGTTACTGTCTCTTAGACTCTACTACACTGTCATACACTCTGTTACTGTATCTTACACTCTGTTACTGTCTCGTACACTCTGTTACTGTCTCTTACACTCTGTTACTGTCTCCTATACTCTGTTACTGTCTCCTATACTCTGTTACACTCTCTTACACTCTGTTACACCCTCTTACACACTGTTACTGTCTCTTACACTCTCTTACACTCTGCTACTGTCTCTTACATTCTGTTACTGTCACTTACACTCTGCTACTGTCTCTTACACTCTGTTACTGTCTATTTCACTCTGCTACTGTCTCTTACACTCTGCTACTATCTCTTACGCTCTGTTACTGTCTCTTACACTCTACTACACTGTCATACACTCTGTTACTGTCTCTTACACTCTGTTACTGTCTCTTACACTCTGTTACTGTCTCCTATACTCTGTTACTGTCTCTTACACTCTGTTACTGTCTCCTATACTCTGTTACACTCTCTTACACTCTGCTGCTGTCTCATATACTCTGTTACTGTCTCTTACACTCTGTTACTGTCTCTTACACTCTCTTACACTCTCTTACACTCTCTTACACTCTCTTACACGCTGTTACACACTGTTACTGTCTGTTACACTCTCTTACACTCTGCTACTGTCTCTTACACTCTGTTACTGTCTCTTACACTCTGCTACTGTCTCTTACACTCTGTTACTGTCTCTTTCACTCTGCTACTGTCTCCTATACTCTGTTACTGTCTCCTATACTCTGTTACACCCTCTTACACACTGTTACTGTCTCTTACACTCTCTTACTCTCTGTTACTGTCACTTACACTCTGCTACTGTCTCTTACACTCTGTTACTGTCTATTTCACGCTGCTACTGTCTCTTACACTCTGCTACTATCTCTTACGCTCTGTTACTGTCTCTTACACTCTACTACACTGTCATACACTCTGTTACTGTATCTTACACTCTGTTATTGTCTCGTACACTCTGTTACTGTCTCTTACACTCTGTTACTGTCTCCTATACTCTGTTACTGTCTTTTACACTCTGTTACTGTCTCCTATACTCTGTTACTGTCTCCTATACTCTGTTACACTCTCTTACACTCTGCTGCTGTCTCATATACTCTGTTACTGTCTCTTACACTATGTTACTGTCTCTTACACTCTCTTACCCTCTCCTACACTCTGCTACTGTCTCTTACACCCTCTTACACTCTGTTACTGTCTCTTACACTCTCTTACACTCTGTTACACTCTCTTACACGCTGTTACACCCTCTTACACACTGTTACTGTCTCTTACCCTCTGTTACTGTCTCTTACACTCTGCTACTGTCTCCTACACTCTGTTACTGTCTCTTTCACTCTGCTACTGTCTCTTACACTCTGCTACTATCTCTTACGCTCTGTTACTGTCTCTTACACTCTACTACACTGTCATACACTCTGTTACTGTATCTTACACTCTGTTACACTCTCTTACACTCTGTTACACCCTCTTACACACTGTTACTGTCTCTTACACTCTCTTACACTCTGCTACTGTCTCTTACATTCTGTTACTGTCACTTACACTCTGCTACTGTCTCTTACACTCTGTTACTGTCTATTTCACTCTGCTACTGTCTCTTACCCTCTGTTACTGTCTCTTACACTCTGCTACTGTCTCCTACACTCTGTTACTGTCTCTTTCACTCTGCTACTGTCTCTTACACTCTGCTACTATCTCTTACGCTCTGTTACTGTCTCTTACACTCTACTACACTGTCATACACTCTGTTACTGTATCTTACACTCTGTTACTGTCTCTTACACTCTGTTACTGTCTCCTATACTCTGTTACTGTCTCATATACTCTGTTACACTCTCTTACACTCTGTTACACCCTCTTACACACTGTTACTGTCTCTTACACTCTCTTACACTCTGCTACTGTCTCTTACATTCTGTTACTGTCACTTACACTCTGCTACTGTCTCTTACACTCTGTTACTGTCTATTTCACTCTGCTACTGTCTCTTACACTCTGCTACTATCTCTTACGCTCCGTTACTGTCTCTTTCACTCTACTACACTGTCATACACTCTGTTACTGTATCTTACACTCTGTTACTGTCTCGTACACTCTGTTACTGTCTCTTACACTCTTTTACTGTCTCCTATACTCTGTTACTGTCTCCTATACTCTGTTACACTCTCTTACACTCTGCTGCTGTCTCATATACTCTGTTACTGTATCTTACACTCTGTTACTGTCTCGTACACTCTGTTACTGTCTCTTACACTCTGTTACTGTCTTTTACACTCTGTTACTGTCTCCTATACTCTGTTACTGTCTCCTATACTCTGTTACACTCTCTTACACTCTGCTGCTGTCTCATATACTCTGTTACTGTCTCTTACACTATGTTACTGTCTCTTACACTCTCTTACCCTCTCCTACACTCTGCTACTGTCTCTTACACCCTCTTACACTCTGTTACTGTCTCTTGCACTCTCTTACACTCTGTAACACTCTCTTACATGCTGTTACACCCTCTTACACACTGTTACTGTCTCTTACACTCTCTTACACTCTGCTACTGTCTCTTACCCTCTGTTACTGTCTCTTACACTCTGTTACTGTCTCTTACACTCTGCTACTGTCTCCTACACTCTGTTACTGTCTCTTTCACTCTGCTACTGTCTCTTACACACTGCTACTATCTCTTACGCTCTGTTACTGTCTCTTACACTCTACTACACTGTCATACACTCTGTTACTGTATCTTACACTCTGTTACTGTCTCGTACACTCTGTTACTGTCTCTTACACTCTGTTACTGTCTCCTATACTCTGTTACTGTCTCCTATACTCTGTTACACTCTCTTACACTCTGTTACACCCTCTTACACACTGTTACTGTCTCTTACACTCTGTTACTGTCTATTTCACTCTGCTACTGTCTCTTACACTCTGCTACTGTCTCTTACACTCTGCTACTGTCTCTTACACTCTGCTACTATCTCTTACGCTCTGTTACTGTCTCTTACACTCTACTACACTGTCATATACTCTGTTACTGTATCTTACACTCTGTTACTGTCTCGTACACTCTGTTACTGTCTCTTACACTCTGTTACTGTCTCCTATACTCTGTTACTGTCTCCTATACTCTGTTACTGTCTCTTACACTCTGTTACTGTCTCCTATACTCTGTTACTGTCTCCTATACTCTGTTACACTCTCTTACACTCTGTTACACCCTCTTACACACTGTTACTGTCTCTTACACTCTGCTACTGTCTCTTACATTCTGTTACTGTCACTTACACTCTGCTACTGTCTCTTACACTCTGTTACTGTCTATTTCACTCTGCTACTGTCTCTTACACTCTGCTACTATCTCTTACGCTGTGTTACTGTCTCTTACACTCTACTACACTGTCATACACTCTGTTACTGTATCTTACACTCTGTTACTGTCTCGTACACTCTGTTACTGTCTTTTACACTCTGTTACTGTCTCCTATACTCTGTTACTGTCTCTTACACTCTGTTACTGTCTCCTATACTCTGTTACTCTCTCCTATACTCTGTTACACTCTCTTACACTCTGCTGCTGTCTCATATACTCTGTTACTGTCTCTTACACTCTTTTACCCTCTCCTACACTCTGCTACTGTCTCTTACACCCTCTTACACTCTGTTACTGTCTCTTACACTCTCTTACACTCTGTTACACTCTCTTACACGCTGTTACACCCTCTTACACACTGTTACTGTCTCTTACACTCTCTTACACTCTGCTACTGTCTCTTACCCTCTGTTACTGTCTCTTACACTCTGCTACTGTCTCCTACACTCTGTTACTGTCTCTTTCACTCTGCTACTGTCTCTTACACACTGCTACTATCTCTTACGCTCTGTTACTGTCTCTTAGACTCTACTACACTGTCATACACTCTGTTACTGTATCTTACACTCTGTTACTGTCTCGTACACTCTGTTACTGTCTCCTATACTCTGTTACTGTCTCTTACACTCTGTTACTGTCTCCTATACTCTGTTACTGTCTCATATACTCTGTTACTGTATCTTACACTCTGTTACTGTCTTTTACACTCTGTTACTGTCTCCTATACTCTGTTACTGTCTCCTATACTCTGTTACACTCTCTTACACTCTGCTGCTGTCTCATATACTCTGTTACTGTCTCTTACACTATGTTACTGTCTCTTACACTCTCTTACCCTCTCCTACACTCTGCTACTGTCTCTTACACCCTCTTACACTCTGTTACTGTCTCTTGCACTCTCTTACACTCTGTAACACTCTCTTACATGCTGTTACACCCTCTTACACACTGTTACTGTCTCTTACACTCTCTTACACTCTGCTACTGTCTCTTACCCTCTGTTACTGTCTCTTACACTCTGTTACTGTCTCTTACACTCTGCTACTGTCTCCTACACTCTGTTACTGTCTCTTTCACTCTGCTACTGTCTCTTACACACTGCTACTATCTCTTACGCTCTGTTACTGTCTCTTACACTCTACTACACTGTCATACACTCTGTTACTGTATCTTACACTCTGTTACTGTCTCGTACACTCTGTTACTGTCTCTTACACTCTGTTACTGTCTCCTATACTCTGTTACTGTCTCCTATACTCTGTTACACTCTCTTACACTCTGTTACACCCTCTTACACACTGTTACTGTCTCTTACACTCTGTTACTGTCTATTTCACTCTGCTACTGTCTCTTACACTCTGCTACTGTCTCTTACACTCTGCTACTATCTCTTACGCTCTGTTACTGTCTCTTACACTCTACTACACTGTCATATACTCTGTTACTGTATCTTACACTCTGTTACTGTCTCGTACACTCTGTTACTGTCTCTTACACTCTGTTACTGTCTCCTATACTCTGTTACTGTCTCCTATACTCTGTTACTGTCTCTTACACTCTGTTACTGTCTCCTATACTCTGTTACTGTCTCCTATACTCTGTTACACTCTCTTACACTCTGTTACACCCTCTTACACACTGTTACTGTCTCTTACACTCTGCTACTGTCTCTTACATTCTGTTACTGTCACTTACACTCTGCTACTGTCTCTTACACTCTGTTACTGTCTATTTCACTCTGCTACTGTCTCTTACACTCTGCTACTATCTCTTACGCTGTGTTACTGTCTCTTACACTCTACTACACTGTCATACACTCTGTTACTGTATCTTACACTCTGTTACTGTCTCGTACACTCTGTTACTGTCTTTTACACTCTGTTACTGTCTCCTATACTCTGTTACTGTCTCTTACACTCTGTTACTGTCTCCTATACTCTGTTACTGTCTCCTATACTCTGTTACACTCTCTTACACTCTGCTGCTGTCTCATATACTCTGTTACTGTCTCTTACACTCTTTTACCCTCTCCTACACTCTGCTACTGTCTCTTACACCCTCTTACACTCTCTTACACTCTGTTACACTCTCTTACACGCTGTTACACCCTCTTACACGCTGTTACACCCTCTTACACACTGTTACTGTCTCTTACACTCTCTTACACTCTGCTACTGTCTCTTACCCTCTGTTACTGTCTCTTACACTCTGCTACTGTCTCCTACACTCTGTTACTGTCTCTTTCACTCTGCTACTGTCTCTTACACACTGCTACTATCTCTTACGCTCTGTTACTGTCTCTTAGACTCTACTACACTGTCATACACTCTGTTACTGTATCTTACACTCTGTTACTGTCTCGTACACTCTGTTACTGTCTCCTATACTCTGTTACTGTCTCTTACACTCTGTTACTGTCTCCTATACTCTGTTACTGTCTCCTATACTCTGTTACACTCTCTTACACTCTGTTACACCCTCTTACACACTGTTACTGTCTCTTACACTCTCTTACACTCTGCTACTGTCTCTTACATTCTGTTACTGTCACTTACACTCTGCTACTGTCTCTTACACTCTGTTACTGTCTATTTCACTCTGCTACTGTCTCTTACACTCTGCTACTATCTCTTACGCTCTGTTACTGTCTCTTACACTCTACTACACTGTCATACACTCTGTTACTGTCTCGTACACTCTGTTACTGTCTCTTACACTCTGTTACTGTCTCCTATACTCTGTTACTGTCTCCTATACTCTGTTACACTCTCTTACACTCTGTTACACCCTCTTACACACTGTTACTGTCTCTTACACTCTGTTACTGTCTATTTCACTCTGCTACTGTCGCTTACACTCTGCTACTATCTCTTACGCTCTGTTACTGTCTCTTACACTCTACTACACTGTCATATACTCTGTTACTGTATCTTACACTCTGTTACTGTCTTGTACACTCTGTTACTGTCTCCTATACTCTGTTACTGTCTCCTATACTCTGTTACTGTCTCTTACACTCTGTTACTGTCTCCTATACTCTGTTACACTCTCTTACACTCTGTTACACCCTCTTACACACTGTTACTGTCTCTTACACTCTGCTACTGTCTCTTACATTCTGTTACTGTCACTTACACTCTGCTACTGTCTCTTACACTCTGTTACTGTCTATTTCACTCTGCTACTGTCTCTTACACTCTGCTACTATCTCTTACGCTCTGTTACTGTCTCTTACACTCTACTACACTGTCATACACTCTGTTACTGTATCTTACACTCTGTTACTGTCTCGTACACTCTGTTACTGTCTTTTACACTCTGTTACTGTCTCCTATACTCTGTTACTGTCTCTTACACTCTGTTACTGTCTCCTATACTCTGTTACTGTCTCCTATACTCTGTTACACTCTCTTACACTCTGCTGCTGTCTCATATACTCTGTTACTGTCTCTTACACTCTGTTACTGTCTCTTACACTCTCTTACCCTCTCCTACACTCTGCTACTGTCTCTTACACCCTCTTACACTCTGTTACTGTCTCTTACACTCTCTTACACTCTGTTACACTCTCTTACACGCTGTTACACCCTCTTACACACTGTTACTGTCTCTTACACTCTCTTACACTCTGCTACTGTCTCTTACCCTCTGTTACTGTCTCTTACACTCTGCTACTGTCTCCTACACTCTGTTACTGTCTCTTTCACTCTGCTACTGTCTCTTACACTCTGTTACACTCTCTTACACTCTGTTACTGTCTCTTACATTCTCTTACATTCTGTTACTGTCTCCTATACTCTGTTACCGTCTCTTACTCTCTGCTACTGTCTCTTACACAGGTTTACGATGTCTACACGAAGAGATCCCCAGAGACATTCACAGTATACTGAGATCATTCTGGACTATGTGATCCTAGAGGACGGTATATGCCATGTGACACTCTCTTACACTCTACTACACTCTACTACACTCTGCTACTGTCTCTTTCACTCTGTTACTGTCTCTTTCACTCTGCTACTGTCTCTTACACTCTGCTACTATCTCTTACGCTCTGTTACTGTCTCTTACACTCTACTACACTGTCATACACTCTGTTACTGTATCTTACACTCTGTTACTGTCTCGTACACTCTGTTACTGTCTCTTACACTCTGTTACTGCCTCCTTTACTCTGTTACTGTCTCCTATACTCTGTTACTGTCTCTTACACTCTGTTACTGTCTCCTATACTCTGTTACTGTCTCCTATACTCTGTTACACTCTCTTACACTCTGTTACACCCTCTTACACACTGTTACTGTCTCTTACACTCTCTTACACTCTGCTACTGTCTCTTACATTCTGTTACTGTCACTTACACTCTGCTACTGTCTCTTACACTCTGTTACTGTCTATTTCACTCTGCTACTGTCTCTTACCCTCTGTTACTGTCTCTTACACTCTGCTACTGTCTCCTACACTCTGTTACTGTCTCTTTCACTCTGCTACTGTCTCTTACACTCTGCTACTATCTCTTACGCTCTGTTACTGTCTCTTACACTCTACTACACTGTCATACACTCTGTTACTGTCTCTTACACTCTGTTACTGTCTCGTACACTCTGTTACTGTCTCTTACACTCTGTTACTGCCTCCTATACTCTGTTACTGTCTCCTATACTCTGTTACTGTCTCTTACACTCTGTTACTGTCTCCTATACTCTGTTACTGTCTCCTATACTCTGTTACACTCTCTTACACTCTGTTACACCCTCTTACACACTGTTACTGTCTCTTACACTCACTTACACTCTGCTACTGTCTCTTACACTCTGTTACTGTCTCTTACACTCTGTTACTGTCTCTTACACTCTGTTACTGTCTCCTATACTCTGTTACTGTCTCCTATACTCTGTTACACTCTCTTACACTCTGCTGCTGTCTCATATACTCTGTTACTGTCTCTTACACTCTGTTACTGTCTCTTACACTCTCTTACACTCTCTTACACTCTGTTACTGTCTCTTACATTCTCTTACACTCTGTTACTGTCTCCTATACTCTGTTACCGTCTCTTACTCTCTGCTACTGTCTCTTACACAGGTTTACGATGTCTACGCGAAGAGATCCCCAGAGACGTTCACAGTATACTGAGATCATTCTGGACTATGTGATCCTAGAGGACGGTATATGCCATGTGACACTCTCTTACACTCTACTACACTCTACTACACTCTGCTACTGTCTCTTTCACTCTGTTACTGTCTCTTTCACTCTGCTACTGTCTCTTACACTCTGCTACTATCTTTTACGCTCTGTTACTGTCTCTTACACTCTACTACACTGTCATACACTCTGTTACTGTATCTTACACTCTGTTACTGTCTCGTACACTCTGTTACTGTCTCTTACACTCTGTTACTGCCTCCTTTACTCTGTTACTGTCTCCTATACTCTGTTACTGTCTCTTACACTCTGTTACTGTCTCCTATACTCTGTTACTGTCTCCTATACTGTGTTACACTCTCTTACACTCTGTTACACCCTCTTACACACTGTTACTGTCTCTTACACTCTCTTACACTCTGCTACTGTCTCTTACATTCTGTTACTGTCACTTACACTCTGCTACTGTCTCTTACACTCTGTTACTGTCTATTTCACTCTGCTACTGTCTCTTACCCTCTGTTACTGTCTCTTACACTCTGCTACTGTCTCCTACACTCTGTTACTGTCTCTTTCACTCTGCTACTGTCTCTTACACTCTGCTACTATCTCTTACGCTCTGTTACTGTCTCTTACACTCTACTACACTGTCATACACTCTGTTACTGTATCTCACACTCTGTTACTGTCTCGTACACTCTGTTACTGTCTCCTATACTCTGTTACTGTCTCCTATACTCTGTTACACTCTCTTACACTCTGTTACACCCTCTTACACACTGTTACTGTCTCTTACACTCTCTTACACTCTGCTACTGTCTCTTACATTCTGTTACTGTCACTTACACTCTGCTACTGTCTCTTACACTCTGTTACTGTCTATTTCACTCTGCTACTGTCTCTTACCCTCTGTTACTGTCTCTTACACTCTGCTACTGTCTCCTACACTCTGTTACTGTCTCTTTCACTCTGCTACTGTCTCTTACACTCTGCTACTATCTCTTACGCTCTGTTACTGTCTCTTACACTCTACTACACTGTCATACACTCTGTTACTGTATCTTACACTCTGTTACTGTCTCTTACACTCTGTTACTGTCTCCTATACTCTGTTACTGTCTCAGATACTCTGTTACACTCTCTTACACTCTGTTACACCCTCTTACACACTGTTACTGTCTCTTACACTCTCTTACACTCTGCTACTGTCTCTTACATTCTGTTACTGTCACTTACACTCTGCTACTGTCTCTTACACTCTGTTACTGTCTATTTCACTCTGCTACTGTCTCTTACACTCTGCTACTATCTCTTACGCTCCGTTACTGTCTCTTACACTCTACTACACTGTCATACACTCTGTTACTGTATCTTACACTCTGTTACTGTCTCGTGCACTCTGTTACTGTCTCTTACACTCTTTTACTGTCTCCTATACTCTGTTACTGTCTCCTATACTCTGTTACACTCTCTTACACTCTGCTGCTGTCTCATATACTCTGTTACTGTATCTTACACTCTGTTACTTTCTTGTACACTCTGTTACTGTCTCTTACACTCTGTTACTGTCTCCTATACTCTGTTACTGTCTTTTACACTCTGTTACTGTCTCCTATACTCTGTTACTGTCTCCTATACTCTGTTACACTCTCTTACACTCTGCTGCTGTCTCATATACTCTTTTACTGTCTCTTACACTATGTTACTGTCTCTTACACTCTCTTACCCTCTCCTACACTCTGCTACTGTCTCTTACACCCTCTTACACTCTGTAACACTCTCTTACACGCTGTTACACCCTCTTACACACTGTTACTGTCTCTTACACTCTCTTACACTCTGCTACTGTCTCTTACCCTCTGTTACTGTCTCTTACACTCTGCTACTGTCTCCTACACTCTGTTACTGTCTCTTTCACTCTGCTACTGTCTCTTACACACTGCTACTATCTCTTACGCTCTGTTACTGTCTCTTACACTCTACTACACTGTCATACACTCTGTTACTGTATCTTACACTCTGTTACTGTCTCGTACACTCTGTTACTGTCTCTTACACTCTGTTACTGTCTCCTATACTCTGTTACTGTCTCTTACACTCTGTTACTGTCTCCTATACTCTGTTACTGTCTCCTATACTCTGTTACACTCTCTTACACTCTGTTACACCCTCTTACACACTGTTACTGTCTCTTACACTCTGTTACTGTCTATTTCACTCTGCTACTGTCTCTTACACTCTGCTACTATCTCTTACGCTCTGTTACTGTCTCTTACACTCTACTACACTGTCATACACTCTGTTACTGTATCTTACACTCTGTTACTGTCTCGTACACTCTGTTACTGTCTCTTACACTCTGTTACTGCCTCCTATACTCTGTTACTGTCTCCTATACTCTGTTACTGTCTCTTACACTCTGTTACTGTCTCCTATACTCTGTTACTGTCTCCTATACTCTGTTACACTCTCTTACACTCTGTTACACCCTCTTACACACTGTTACTGTCTCTTACACTCTCTTACACTCTGCTACTGTCTCTTACATTCTGTTACTGTCACTTACACTCTGCTACTGTCTCTTACACTCTGTTACTGTCTCTTACACTCTGTTACTGTCTCTTACACTCTGTTACTGTCTCCTATACTCTGTTACTGTCTCCTATACTCTGTTACACTCTCTTACACTCTGCTGCTGTCTCATATACTCTGTTACTGTCTCTTACACTCTGTTACTGTCTCTTACACTCTCTTACACTCTGTTACTGTCTCTTACACTCTCTTACACTCTCTTACCCTCTGTTACTGTCTCTTACACTCTGCTACTGTCTCCTACACTCTGTTACTGTCTCTTTCACTCTGCTACTGTCTCTTACACTCTGCTACTATCTCTTACGCTCTGTTACTGTCTCTTACACTCTACTACACTGTCATACACTCTGTTACTGTATCTTACACTCTGTTACTGTCTCGTACACTCTGTTACTGTCTCCTATACTCTGTTACTGTCTCCTATACTCTGTTACACTCTCTTACACTCTGTTACACCCTCTTACACACTGTTACTGTCTCTTACACTCTCTTACACTCTGCTACTGTCTCTTACATTCTGTTACTGTCACTTACACTCTGCTACTGTCTCTTACACTCTGTTACTGTCTATTTCAGTCTGCTACTGTCTCTTACCCTCTGTTACTGTCTCTTACACTCTGCTACTGTCTCCTACACTCTGTTACTGTCTCTTTCACTCTGCTACTGTCTCTTACACTCTGCTACTATCTCTTACGCTCTGTTACTGTCTCTTACACTCTACTACACTGTCATACACTCTGTTACTGTATCTTACACTCTGTTACTGTCTCTTACACTCTGTTACTGTCTCCTATACTCTGTTACTGTCTCAGATACTCTGTTACACTCTCTTACACTCTGTTACACCCTCTTACACACTGTTACTGTCTCTTACACTCTCTTACACTCTGCTACTGTCTCTTACATTCTGTTATTGTCACTTACACTCTGCTACTGTCTCTTACACTCTGTTACTGTCTATTTCACTCTGCTACTGTCTCTTACACTCTGCTACTATCTCTTACGCTCCGTTACTGTCTCTTACACTCTACTACACTGTCATACACTCTGTTACTGTATCTTACACTCTGTTACTGTCTCGTACACTCTGTTACTGTCTCTTACACTCTTTTACTGTCTCCTATACTCTGTTACTGTCTCCTATACTCTGTTACACTCTCTTACACTCTGCTGCTGTCTCATATACTCTGTTACTGTCTCTTATACTCTGTTACTGTCTCCTATACTCTGTTACTGTCTCCTATACTCTGTTACACTCTCTTACACTCTGTTACACCCTCTTACACACTGTTACTGTCTCTTACACTCTGTTACTGCCTCCTATACTCTGTTACTGTCTCCTATACTCTGTTACTGTCTCTTACACTCTGTTACTGTCTCCTATACTCTGTTACTGTCTCCTATACTCTGTTACACTCTCTTACACTCTGTTACACCCTCTTACACACTGTTACTGTCTCTTACACTCTCTTACACTCTGCTACTGTCTCTTACATTCTGTTACTGTCACTTACACTCTGCTACTGTCTCTTACACTCTGTTACTGTCTTTCACTCTGCTACTGTCTCTTACCCTCTGTTACTGTCTCTTACACTCTGCTACTGTCTCTTTCACTCTGCTACTGTCTCTTACACTCTGCTACTATCTCTTACGCTCTGTTACTGTCTCTTACACTCTACTACACTGTCATACACTCTGTTACTGTATCTTACACTCTGTTACTGTCTCGTACACTCTGTTACTGTCTCTTACACTCTGTTACTGCCTCCTATACTCTGTTACTGTCTCCTATACTCTGTTACTGTCTCTTACACTCTGTTACTGTCTCCTATACTCTGTTACTGTCTCCTATACTCTGTTACACTCTCTTACACTCTGTTACACCCTCTTACACACTGTTACTGTCTCTTACACTCTCTTACACTCTGCTACTGTCTCTTACATTCTGTTACTGTCTCTTACACTCTGCTACTGTCTCTTACACTCTGTTACTGTCTCTTACACTCTGTTACTGTCTCCTATACTCTGTTACTGTCTCCTATACTCTGTTACACTCTCTTACACTCTGCTGCTGTCTCATATACTCTGTTACTGTCTCTTACACTCTCTTACACTCTGCTACTGTCTCTTACATTCTGTTACTGTCACTTACACTCTGCTACTGTCTCTTACACTCTGTTACTGTCTCTTACACTCTGTTACTGTCTCTTACACTCTGTTACTGTCTCCTATACTCTGTTACTGTCTCCTATACTCTGTTACACTCTCTTACACTCTGCTGCTGTCTCATATACTCTGTTACTGTCTCTTACACTCTGTTACTGTCTCTTACACTCTCTTACACTCTGTTACTGTCTCTTACATTCTCTTACACTCTGTTACTGTCTCCTATACTCTGTTACCGTCTCTTACTCTCTGCTACTGTCTCTTACACAGGTTTACGATGTCTACGCGAAGAGATCCCCAGAGACGTTCACAGTATACTGAGATCATTCTGGACTATGTGATCCTAGAGGACGGTATATGCCATGTGACACTCTCTTACACTCTACTACACTCTACTACACTCTGCTACTGTCTCTTTCACTCTGTTACTGTCTCTTTCACTCTGCTACTGTCTCTTCCACTCTGCTACTATCTCTTACGCTCTGTTACTGTCTCTTACACTCTACTACACTGTCATACACTCTGTTACTGTATCTTACACTCTGTTACTGTCTCGTACACTCTGTTACTGTCTCTTACACTCTGTTACTGCCTCCTTTACTCTGTTACTGTCTCCTATACTCTGTTACTGTCTCTTACACTCTGTTACTGTCTCCTATACTCTGTTACACTCTCTTACACTCTGTTACACCCTCTTACACACTGTTACTGTCTCTTACACTCTCTTACACTCTGCTACTGTCTCTTACATTCTGTTACTGTCACTTACACTATGCTACTGTCTCTTACACTCTGTTACTGTCTATTTCACTCTGCTACTGTCTCTTACCCTCTGTTACTGTCTCTTACACTCTGCTACTGTCTCCTACACTCTGTTACTGTCTCTTTCACTCTGCTACTGTCTCTTACACTCTGCTACTATCTCTTACGCTCTGTTACTGTCTCTTACACTCTACTACACTGTCATACACTCTGTTACTGTATCTTACACTCTGTTACTGTCTCGTACACTCTGTTACTGTCTCCTATACTCTGTTACTGTCTCCTATACTCTGTTACACTCTCTTACACTCTGTTACACCCTCTTACACACTGTTACTGTCTCTTACACTCTCTTACACTCTGCTACTGTCTCTTACATTCTGTTACTGTCACTTACACTCTGCTACTGTCTCTTACACTCTGTTACTGTCTATTTCACTCTGCTACTGTCTCTTACCCTCTGTTACTGTCTCTTACACTCTGCTACTGTCTCCTACACTCTGTTACTGTCTCTTTCACTCTGCTACTGTCTCTTACACTCTGCTACTATCTCTTACGCTCTGTTACTGTCTCTTACACTCTACTACACTGTCATACACTCTGTTACTGTATCTTACACTCTGTTACTGTCTCTTACACTCTGTTACTGTCTCCTATACTCTGTTACTGTCTCAGATACTCTGTTACACTCTCTTACACTCTGTTACACCCTCTTACACACTGTTACTGTCTCTTACACTCTCTTACACTCTGCTACTGTCTCTTACATTCTGTTACTGTCACTTACACTCTGCTACTGTCTCTTACACTCTGTTACTGTCTATTTCACTCTGCTACTGTCTCTTACCCTCTGTTACTGTCTCTTACACTCTGCTACTGTCTCCTACACTCTGTTACTGTCTCTTTCACTCTGCTACTGTCTCTTACACTCTGCTACTATCTCTTACGCTCTGTTACTGTCTCTTACACTCTACTACACTGTCATACACTCTGTTACTGTATCTTACACTCTGTTACTGTCTCCTACACTCTGTTACTGTCTCTTTCACTCTGCTACTGTCTCTTACACTCTGCTACTATCTCTTACGCTCTGTTACTGTCTCTTACACTCTACTACACTGTCATACACTCTGTTACTGTCTCTTACACTCTGTTACTGTCTCTTACACTCTGTTACTGTCTCCTATACTCTGTTACTGTCTCAGATACTCTGTTACACTCTCTTACACACTGTTACTGTCTCTTACACTCTCTTACACTCTGCTACTGTCTCTTACATTCTGTTACTGTCACTTACACTCTGCTACTGTCTCTTACACTCTGTTACTGTCTATTTCACTCTGCTACTGTCTCTTACACTCTGCTACTATCTCTTACGCTCCGTTACTGTCTCTTACACTCTACTACACTGTCATACACTCTGTTACTGTATCTTACACTCTGTTACTGTCTCGTACACTCTGTTACTGTCTCTTACACTCTTTTACTGTCTCCTATACTCTGTTACTGTCTCCTATACTCTGTTACACTCTCTTACACTCTGCTGCTGTCTCATATACTCTGTTACTGTCTCTTACACTCTGTTACTGTCTCCTATACTCTGTTACTGTCTCCTATACTCTGTTACACTCTCTTACACTCTGTTACACCCTCTTACACACTGTTACTGTCTCTTACACTCTCTTACACTCTGCTACTGTCTCTTACATTCTGTTACTGTCACTTACACTCTGCTACTGTCTCTTACACTCTATTACTGTCTATTTCACTCTGCTACTGTCTCTTACACTCTGCTACTATCTCTTACGCTCCGTTACTGTCTCTTACACTCTACTACACTGTCATACACTCTGTTACTGTATCTTACACTCTGTTACTGTCTCGTACACTCTGTTACTGTCTCTTACACTCTTTTACTGTCTCCTATACTCTGTTACTGTCTCCTATACTCTGTTACACTCTCTTACACTCTGCTGCTGTCTCATATACTCTGTTACTGTATCTTACACTCTGTTACTGTCTCGTACACTCTGTTACTGTCTCTTACACTGTTACTGTCTCCTATACTCTGTTACTGTCTCCTATACTCTGTTACACTCTCTTACACTCTGCTGCTGTCTCATATACTCTGTTACTGTCTCTTACACTATGTTACTGTCTCTTACACTCTCTTACCCTCTCCTACACTCTGCTACTGTCTCTTACACCCTCTTACACTCTGTTACTGTCTCTTGCACTCTCTTACACTCTGTAACACTCTCTTACACGCTGTTACACCCTCTTACACACTGTTACTGTCTCTTACACTCTCTTACACTCTGCTACTGTCTCTTACCCTCTGTTACTGTCTCTTACACTCTGCTACTGTCTCCTACACTCTGTTACTGTCTCTTTCACTCTGCTACTGTCTCTTACACACTGCTACTATCTCTTACGCTCTGTTACTGTCTCTTAGACTCTACTACACTGTCATACACTCTGTTACTGTATCTTACACTCTGTTACTGTCTCGTACACTCTGTTACTGTCTCTTACACTCTGTTACTGTCTCCTATACTCTGTTACTGTCTCTTACATTCTGTTACTGTCTCCTATACTCTGTTACTGTCTCCTATACTCTGTTACACTCTCTTACACTCTGTTACACCCTCTTACACACTGTTACTGTCTCTTACACTCTCTTACACTCTGCTACTGTCTCTTACATTCTGTTACTGTCACTTACACTCTGCTACTGTCTCTTACACTCTGTTACTGTCTATTTCACTCTGCTACTGTCTCTTACACTCTGCTACTATCTCTTACGCTCTGTTACTGTCTCTTACACTCTACTACACTGTCATACACTCTGTTACTGTCTCGTACACTCTGTTACTGTCTCTTACACTCTGTTACTGTCTCCTATACTCTGTTACTGTCTCTTACACTCTGTTACTGTCTCCTATACTCTGTTACACTCTCTTACACTCTGCTGCTGTCTCATATACTCTGTTACTGTCTCTTACACTCTGTTACTGTCTCTTACACTCTCTTACACTCTCTTACACTCTCTTACACTCTCTTACACGCTGTTACACACTGTTACTGTCTGTTACACTCTCTTACACTCTGCTACTGTCTCTTACACTCTGTTACTGTCTCTTACACTCTGCTACTGTCTCTTACACTCTGTTACTGTCTCTTTCACTCTGCTACTGTCTCCTATACTCTGTTACTGTCTCCTATACTCTGTTACACCCTCTTACACACTGTTACTGTCTCTTACACTCTCTTACTCTCTGTTACTGTCACTTACACTCTGCTACTGTCTCTTACACTCTGTTACTGTCTATTTCACGCTGCTACTGTCTCTTACACTCTGCTACTATCTCTTACGCTCTGTTACTGTCTCTTACACTCTACTACACTGTCATACACTCTGTTACTGTATCTTACACTCTGTTATTGTCTCGTACACTCTGTTACTGTCTCTTACACTCTGTTACTGTCTCCTATACTCTGTTACTGTCTTTTACACTCTGTTACTGTCTCCTATACTCTGTTACTGTCTCCTATACTCTGTTACACTCTCTTACACTCTGCTGCTGTCTCATATACTCTGTTACTGTCTCTTACACTATGTTACTGTCTCTTACACTCTCTTACCCTCTCCTACACTCTGCTACTGTCTCTTACACCCTCTTACACTCTGTTACTGTCTCTTACACTCTCTTACACTCTGTTACACTCTCTTACACGCTGTTACACCCTCTTACACACTGTTACTGTCTCTTACCCTCTGTTACTGTCTCTTACACTCTGCTACTGTCTCCTACACTCTGTTACTGTCTCTTTCACTCTGCTACTGTCTCTTACACTCTGCTACTATCTCTTACGCTCTGTTACTGTCTCTTACACTCTACTACACTGTCATACACTCTGTTACTGTATCTTACACTCTGTTACTGTCTCGTACACTCTGTTACTGTCTCTTACACTCTTTTACTGTCTCCTATACTCTGTTGCTGTCTCTTACACTCTGTTACTGTCTCCTATACTCTGTTACTGTCTCCTATACTCTGTTACACTCTCTTACACTCTGCTGCTGTCTCATATACTCTGTTACTGTATCTTACACTCTGTTACTGTCTCGTACACTCTGTTACTGTCTCTTACACTCTGTTACTGTCTCCTATACTCTGTTACTGTCTTTTACACTCTGTTACTGTCTCCTATACTCTGTTACTGTCTCCTATACTCTGTTACACTCTCTTACACTCTGCTGCTGTCTCATATACTCTGTTACTGTCTCTTACACTATGTTACTGTCTCTTACACTCTCTTACCCTCTCCTACACTCTGCTACTGTCTCTTACACCCTCTTACACTCTGTTACTGTCTCTTACACTCTCTTACACTCTGTTACACTCTCTTACACTCTGTTACACCCTCTTACACACTGTTACTGTCTCTTACACTCTCTTACACTCTGCTACTGTCTCTTACATTCTGTTACTGTCACTTACACTCTGCTACTGTCTCTTACACTCTGTTACTGTCTATTTCACTCTGCTACTGTCTCTTACCCTCTGTTACTGTCTCTTACCCTCTGCTACTGTCTCCTACACTCTGTTACTGTCTCTTTCACTCTGCTACTGTCTCTTACACTCTGCTACTATCTCTTACGCTCTGTTACTGTCTCTTACACTCTACTACACTGTCATACACTCTGTTACTGTATCTTACACTCTGTTACTGTCTCGTACACTCTGTTACTGTCTCTTACACTCTGTTACTGCCTCCTATACTCTGTTACTGTCTCCTATACTCTGTTACTGTCTCTTACACTCTGTTACTGTCTCCTATACTCTGTTACTGTCTCCTATACTCTGTTACACTCTCTTACACTCTGTTACACCCTCTTACACACTGTTACTGTCTCTTACACTCTCTTACACTCTGCTACTGTCTCTTACATTCTGTTACTGTCACTTACACTCTGCTACTGTCTCTTACACTCTGTTACTGTCTCTTACACTCTGTTACTGTCTCTTACACTCTGTTACTGTCTCCTATACTCTGTTACACTCTCTTACACTCTGCTGCTGTCTCATATACTCTGTTACTGTCTCTTACACTCTGTTACTGTCTCTTACACTCTCTTACACTCTCTTACACTCTCTTACACTCTGTTACTGTCTCTTACATTCTCTTACACTCTGTTACTGTCTCCTATACTCTGTTACCGTCTCTTACTCTCTGCTACTGTCTCTTACACAGGTTTACGATGTCTACCCGAAGAGATCCCCAGAGACGTTCACAGTATACTGAGATCATTCTGGACTATGTGATCCTAGAGGACGGTATATGCCATGTGACACTCTCTTACACTCTACTACACTCTGCTACTGTCTCTTTCACTCTGTTACTGTCTCTTTCACTCTGCTACTGTCTCTTACACTCTGCTACTATCTCTTACGCTCTGTTACTGTCTCTTACACTCTACTACACTGTCATACACTCTGTTACTGTATCTTACACTCTGTTACTGTATCTTACACTCTGTTACTGTCTCGTACACTCTGTTACTGTCTCTTACACTCTGTTACTGCCTCCTTTACTCTGTTACTGTCTCCTATACTCTGTTACTGTCTCTTACACTCTGTTACTGTCTCCTATACTCTGTTACTGTCTCCTATACTCTGTTACACTCTCTTACACTCTGTTACACCCTCTTACACACTGTTACTGTCTCTTACACTCTCTTACACTCTGCTACTGTCTCTTACATTCTGTTACTGTCACTTACACTATGCTACTGTCTCTTACACTCTGTTACTGTCTATTTCACTCTGCTACTGTCTCTTACCCTCTGTTACTGTCTCTTACACTCTGCTACTGTCTCCTACACTCTGTTACTGTCTCTTTCACTCTGCTACTGTCTCTTACACTCTGCTACTATCTCTTACGCTCTGTTACTGTCTCTTACACTCTACTACACTGTCATACACTCTGTTACTGTATCTTACACTCTGTTACACTCTCTTACACTCTGTTACACCCTCTTACACACTGTTACTGTCTCTTACACTCTCTTACACTCTGCTACTGTCTCTTACATTCTGTTACTGTCACTTACACTCTGCTACTGTCTCTTACACTCTGTTACTGTCTATTTCACTCTGCTACTGTCTCTTACCCTCTGTTACTGTCTCTTACACTCTGCTACTGTCTCCTACACTCTGTTACTGTCTCTTTCACTCTGCTACTGTCTCTTACACTCTGCTACTATCTCTTACGCTCTGTTACTGTCTCTTACACTCTACTACACTGTCATACACTCTGTTACTGTATCTTACACTCTGTTACTGTCTCTTACACTCTGTTACTGTCTCCTATACTCTGTTACTGTCTCATATACTCTGTTACACTCTCTTACACTCTGTTACACCCTCTTACACACTGTTACTGTCTCTTACACTCTCTTACACTCTGCTACTGTCTCTTACATTCTGTTACTGTCACTTACACTCTGCTACTGTCTCTTACACTCTGTTACTGTCTATTTCACTCTGCTACTGTCTCTTACACTCTGCTACTATCTCTTACGCTCCGTTACTGTCTCTTTCACTCTACTACACTGTCATACACTCTGTTACTGTATCTTACACTCTGTTACTGTCTCGTACACTCTGTTACTGTCTCTTACACTCTTTTACTGTCTCCTATACTCTGTTACTGTCTCCTATACTCTGTTACACTCTCTTACACTCTGCTGCTGTCTCATATACTCTGCTACTGTATCTTACACTCTGTTACTGTCTCGTACACTCTGTTACTGTCTCTTACACTCTGTTACTGTCTTTTACACTCTGTTACTGTCTCCTATACTCTGTTACTGTCTCCTATACTCTGTTACACTCTCTTACACTCTGCTGCTGTCTCATATACTCTGTTACTGTCTCTTACACTATGTTACTGTCTCTTACACTCTCTTACCCTCTCCTACACTCTGCTACTGTCTCTTACACCCTCTTACACTCTGTTACTGTCTCTTGCACTCTCTTACACTCT
Source organism: Spea bombifrons (assembly GCF_027358695.1). Taxonomy (NCBI): domain Eukaryota; kingdom Metazoa; phylum Chordata; class Amphibia; order Anura; family Pelobatidae; genus Spea; species Spea bombifrons. Next base: position 41,480,669 of record NC_071096.1, on the reverse strand, counting down.
GTAACACTCTCTTACATGCTGTTACACCCTCTTACACACTGTTACTGTCTCTTACACTCTCTTACACTCTGCTACTGTCTCTTACCCTCTGTTACTGTCTCTTACACTCTGTTACTGTCTCTTACACTCTGCTACTGTCTCCTACACTCTGTTACTGTCTCTTTCACTCTGCTACTGTCTCTTACACACTGCTACTATCTCTTACGCTCTGTTACTGTCTCTTACACTCTACTACACTGTCATACACTCTGTTACTGTATCTTACACTCTGTTACTGTCTCTTACACTCTGTTACTGTCTCCTATACTCTGTTACTGTCTCCTATACTCTGTTACACTCTCTTACACTCTGTTACACCCTCTTACACACTGTTACTGTCTCTTACACTCTGTTACTGTCTATTTCACTCTGCTACTGTCTCTTACACTCTGCTACTGTCTCTTACACTCTGCTACTATCTCTTACGCTCTGTTACTGTCTCTTACACTCTACTACACTGTCATATACTCTGTTACTGTATCTTACACTCTGTTACTGTCTCGTACACTCTGTTACTGTCTCTTACACTCTGTTACTGTCTCCTATACTCTGTTACTGTCTCCTATACTCTGTTACTGTCTCTTACACTCTGTTACTGTCTCCTATACTCTGTTACTGTCTCCTATACTCTGTTACACTCTCTTACACTCTGTTACACCCTCTTACACACTGTTACTGTCTCTTACACTCTGCTACTGTCTCTTACATTCTGTTACTGTCACTTACACTCTGCTACTGTCTCTTACACTCTGTTACTGTCTATTTCACTCTGCTACTGTCTCTTACACTCTGCTACTATCTCTTACGCTGTGTTACTGTCTCTTACACTCTACTACACTGTCATACACTCTGTTACTGTATCTTACACTCTGTTACTGTCTCGTACACTCTGTTACTGTCTTTTACACTCTGTTACTGTCTCCTATACTCTGTTACTGTCTCTTACACTCTGTTACTGTCTCCTATACTCTGTTACTGTCTCCTATACTCTGTTACACTCTCTTACACTCTGCTGCTGTCTCATATACTCTGTTACTGTCTCTTACACTCTTTTACCCTCTCCTACACTCTGCTACTGTCTCTTACACCCTCTTACACTCTGTTACTGTCTCTTACACTCTCTTACACTCTGTTACACTCTCTTACACGCTGTTACACCCTCTTACACACTGTTACTGTCTCTTACACTCTCTTACACTCTGCTACTGTCTCTTACCCTCTGTTACTGTCTCTTACACTCTGCTACTGTCTCCTACACTCTGTTACTGTCTCTTTCACTCTGCTACTGTCTCTTACACACTGCTATTATCTCTTACGCTCTGTTACTGTCTCTTAGACTCTACTACACTGTCATACACTCTGTTACTGTATCTTACACTCTGTTACTGTCTCGTACACTCTGTTACTGTCTCCTATACTCTGTTACTGTCTCTTACACTCTGTTACTGTCTCCTATACTCTGTTACTGTCTCCTATACTCTGTTACACTCTCTTACACTCTGTTACACCCTCTTACACACTGTTACTGTCTCTTACACTCTCTTACACTCTGCTACTGTCTCTTACATTCTGTTACTGTCACTTACACTCTGCTACTGTCTCTTACACTCTGTTACTGTCTATTTCACTCTGCTACTGTCTCTTACACTCTGCTACTATCTCTTACGCTCTGTTACTGTCTCTTACACTCTACTACACTGTCATACACTCTGTTACTGTCTCGTACACTCTGTTACTGTCTCTTACACTCTGTTACTGTCTCCTATACTCTGTTACTGTCTCCTATACTCTGTTACACTCTCTTACACTCTGTTACACCCTCTTACACACTGTTACTGTCTCTTACACTCTGTTACTGTCTATTTCACTCTGCTACTGTCGCTTACACTCTGCTACTATCTCTTACGCTCTGTTACTGTCTCTTACACTCTACTACACTGTCATATACTCTGTTACTGTATCTTACACTCTGTTACTGTCTCGTACACTCTGTTACTGTCTCTTACACTCTGTTACTGTCTCCTATACTCTGTTACTGTCTCCTATACTCTGTTACTGTCTCTTACACTCTGTTACTGTCTCCTATACTCTGTTACACTCTCTTACACTCTGTTACACCCTCTTACACACTGTTACTGTCTCTTACACTCTGCTACTGTCTCTTACATTCTGTTACTGTCACTTACACTCTGCTACTGTCTCTTACACTCTGTTACTGTCTATTTCACTCTGCTACTGTCTCTTACACTCTGCTACTATCTCTTACGCTCTGTTACTGTCTCTTACACTCTACTACACTGTCATACACTCTGTTACTGTATCTTACACTCTGTTACTGTCTCGTACACTCTGTTACTGTCTTTTACACTCTGTTACTGTCTCCTATACTCTGTTACTGTCTCTTACACTCTGTTACTGTCTCCTATACTCTGTTACTGTCTCCTATACTCTGTTACACTCTCTTACACTCTGCTGCTGTCTCATATACTCTGTTACTGTCTCTTACACTCTGTTACTGTCTCTTACACTCTCTTACCCTCTCCTACACTCTGCTACTGTCTCTTACACCCTCTTACACTCTGTTACTGTCTCTTACACTCTCTTACACTCTGTTACACTCTCTTACACGCTGTTACACCCTCTTACACACTGTTACTGTCTCTTACACTCTCTTACACTCTGCTACTGTCTCTTACCCTCTGTTACTGTCTCTTACACTCTGCTACTGTCTCCTACACTCTGTTACTGTCTCTTTCACTCTGCTACTGTCTCTTACACTCTGTTACACTCTCTTACACTCTGTTACTGTCTCTTACATTCTCTTACACTCTGTTACTGTCTCCTATACTCTGTTACCGTCTCTTACTCTCTGCTACTGTCTCTTACACAGGTTTACGATGTCTACACGAAGAGATCCCCAGAGACGTTCACAGTATACTGAGATCATTCTGGACTATGTGATCCTAGAGGACGGTATATGCCATGTGACACTCTCTTACACTCTACTACACTCTACTACACTCTGCTACTGTCTCTTTCACTCTGTTACTGTCTCTTTCACTCTGCTACTGTCTCTTACACTCTGCTACTATCTCTTACGCTCTGTTACTGTCTCTTACACTCTACTACACTGTCATACACTCTGTTACTGTATCTTACACTCTGTTACTGTCTCGTACACTCTGTTACTGTCTCTTACACTCTGTTACTGCCTCCTTTACTCTGTTACTGTCTCCTATACTCTGTTACTGTCTCTTACACTCTGTTACTGTCTCCTATACTCTGTTACTGTCTCCTATACTCTGTTACACTCTCTTACACTCTGTTACACCCTCTTACACACTGTTACTGTCTCTTACACTCTCTTACACTCTGCTACTGTCTCTTACATTCTGTTACTGTCACTTACACTCTGCTACTGTCTCTTACACTCTGTTACTGTCTCTTACACTCTGTTACTGTCTCTTACACTCTGTTACTGTCTCTTACACTCTGTTACTGTCTCCTATACTCTGTTACTGTCTCCTATACTCTGTTACACTCTCTTACACTCTGCTGCTGTCTCATATACTCTGTTACTGTCTCTTACACTCTGTTACTGTCTCTTACACTCTCTTACACTCTCTTACACTCTGTTACTGTCTCTTACATTCTCTTACACTCTGTTACTGTCTCCTATACTCTGTTACCGTCTCTTACTCTCTGCTACTGTCTCTTACACAGGTTTACGATGTCTACGCGAAGAGATCCCCAGAGACGTTCACAGTATACTGAGATCATTCTGGACTATGTGATCCTAGAGGACGGTATATGCCATGTGACACTCTCTTACACTCTACTACACTCTACCACACTCTGCTACTGTCTCTTTCACTCTGTTACTGTCTCTTTCACTCTGCTACTGTCTCTTACACTCTGCTACTATCTCTTACGCTCTGTTACTGTCTCTTACACTCTACTACACTGTCATACACTCTGTTACTGTATCTTACACTCTGTTACTGTCTCGTACACTCTGTTACTGTCTCTTACACTCTGTTACTGCCTCCTTTACTCTGTTACTGTCTCCTATACTCTGTTACTGTCTCTTACACTCTGTTACTGTCTCCTATACTCTGTTACTGTCTCCTATACTCTGTTACACTCTCTTACTCTCTGTTACACCCTCTTACACACTGTTACTGTCTCTTACACTCTCTTACACTCTGCTACTGTCTCTTACATTCTGTTACTGTCACTTACACTCTGCTACTGTCTCTTACACTCTGTTACTGTCTATTTCACTCTGCTACTGTCTCTTACCCTCTGTTACTGTCTCTTACACTCTGCTACTGTCTCCTACACTCTGTTACTGTCTCTTTCACTCTGCTACTGTCTCTTACACTCTGCTACTATCTCTTACGCTCTGTTACTGTCTCTTACACTCTACTACACTGTAATACACTCTGTTACTGTATCTTACACTCTGTTACTGTCTCGTACACTCTGTTACTGTCTCTTACACTCTGTTACTGCCTCCTATACTCTGTTACTGTCTCCTATACTCTGTTACTGTCTCTTACACTCTGTTACTGTCTCCTATACTCTGTTACTGTCTCCTATACTCTGTTACACTCTCTTACACTCTGTTACACCCTCTTACACACTGTTACTGTCTCTTACACTCTCTTACACTCTGCTACTGTCTCTTACACTCTGCTACTGTCTCTTACATTCTGTTACTGTCACTTACACTCTGCTACTGTCTCTTACACTCTGTTACTGTCTCTTACACTCTGTTACTGTCTCCTATACTCTGTTACTGTCTCCTATACTCTGTTACACTCTCTTACACTCTGCTGCTGTCTCATATACTCTGTTACTGTCTCTTACACTCTGTTACTGTCTCTTACACTCTCTTACACTCTCTTACACTCTGTTACTGTCTCTTACATTCTCTTACACTCTGTTACACTCTGTTACTGTCTCCTATACTCTGTTACCGTCTCTTACTCTCTGCTACTGTCTCTTACACAGGTTTACGATGTCTACGCGAAGAGATCCCCAGAGACGTTCACAGTATACTGAGATCATTCTGGACTATGTGATCCTAGAGGACGGTATATGCCATGTGACACTCTCTTACACTCTACTACACTCTACTACACTCTGCTACTGTCTCTTTCACTCTGTTACTGTCTCTTTCACTCTGCTACTGTCTCTTACACTCTGCTACTATCTCTTACGCTCTGTTACTGTCTCTTACACTCTACTACACTGTCATACACTCTGTTACTGTATCTTACACTCTGTTACTGTATCTTACACTCTGTTACTGTCTCGTACACTCTGTTACTGTCTCTTACACTCTGTTACTGCCTCCTTTACTCTGTTACTGTCTCCTATACTCTGTTACTGTCTCTTACACTCTGTTACTGTCTCCTATACTCTGTTACTGTCTCCTATACTCTGTTACACCCTCTTACACACTGTTACTGTCTCTTACACTCTCTTACACTCTGCTACTGTCTCTTACATTCTGTTACTGTCACTTACACTCTGCTACTGTCTCTTACACTCTGTTACTGTCTATTTCACTCTGCTACTGTCTCTTACCCTCTGTTACTGTCGCTTACACTCTGCTACTGTCTCCCACACTCTGTTACTGTCTCTTTCACTCTGCTACTGTCTCTTACACTCTGCTACTATCTCTTACGCTCTGTTACTGTCTCTTACACTCTACTACACTGTCATACACTCTGTTACTGTATCTTACACTCTGTTACTGTCTCGTACACTCTGTTACTGTCTCTTACACTCTGTTACTGCCTCCTATACTCTGTTACTGTCTCCTATACTCTGTTACTGTCTCTTACACTCTGTTACTGTCTCCTATACTCTGTTACACTCTCTTACACTCTGTTACACCCTCTTACACACTGTTACTGTCTCTTACACTCTGCTACTGTCTCTTACATTCTGTTACTGTCACTTACACTCTGCTACTGTCTCTTACACTCTGTTACTGTCTCTTACACTCTGTTACTGTCTCTTGCACTCTGTTACTGTCTCCTATACTCTGTTACTGTCTCCTATACTCTGTTACACTCTCTTACACTCTGCTGCTGTCTCATATACTCTGTTACGTTCTCTTACACTCTGTTACTGTCTCTTACACTCTCTTACACTCTCTTACACTCTGTTACTGTCTCTTACATTCTCTTACACTCTGTTACTGTCTCCTATACTCTGTTACCGTCTCTTACTCTCTGCTACTGTCTCTTACACAGGTTTACGATGTCTACGCGAAGAGATCCCCAGAGACGTTCATAGTATACTGAGATCATTCTGGACTATGTGATCCTAGAGGACTGTATATGCCATGTGACACTCTCTTACACTCTACTACACTCTGCTACTGTCTCTTTCACTCTGTTACTGTCTCTTTCACTCTGCTACTGTCTCTTACACTCTGCTACTATCTCTTACGCTCTGTTACTGTCTCTTACACTCTACTACACTGTCATACACTCTGTTACTGTATCTTACACTCTGTTACTGTCTCGTACACTCTGTTACTGTCTCTTACACTCTGTTACTGCCTCCTTTACTCTGTTACTGTCTCCTATACTCTGTTACTGTCTCTTACACTCTGTTACTGTCTCCTATACTCTGTTACTGTCTCCTATACTCTGTTACACTCTCTTACACTCTGTTACACCCTCTTACACACTGTTACTGTCTCTTACACTCTCTTACACTCTGCTACTGTCTCTTACATTCTGTTACTGTCACTTACACTCTGCTACTGTCTCTTACACTCTGTTACTGTCTATTTCACTCTGCTACTGTCTCTTACACTCTGCTACACTGTCATACACTCTGTTACTGTATCTTACACTCTGTTACTGTCTCGTACACTCTGTTACTGTCTCTTACACTCTTTTACTGTCTCCTATACTCTGTTACTGTCTCCTATACTCTGTTACACTCTCTTACACTCTGCTGCTGTCTCATATACTCTGTTACTGTATCTTACACTCTGTTACTGTCTCGTACACTCTGTTACTGTCTCTTACACTCTGTTACTGTCTCCTATACTCTGTTACACTCTCTTACACTCTGCTGCTGTCTCATATACTCTGTTACTGTCTCTTACACTATGTTACTGTCTCTTACACTCTCTTACCCTCTCCTACACTCTGCTACTGTCTCTTACACCCTCTTACACTCTGTAACACTCTCTTACACGCTGTTACACCCTCTTACACACTGTTACTGTCTCTTACACTCTCTTACACTCTGCTACTGTCTCTTACCCTCTGTTACTGTCTCTTACACTCTGCTACTGTCTCCTACACTCTGTTACTGTCTCTTTCACTCTGCTACTGTCTCTTACACACTGCTACTATCTCTTACGCTCTGTTACTGTCTCTTACACTCTACTACACTGTCATACACTCTGTTACTGTATCTTACACTCTGTTACTGTCTCGTACACTCTGTTACTGTCTCTTACACTCTGTTACTGTCTCCTATACTCTGTTACTGTCTCTTACACTCTGTTACTGTCTCCTATACTCTGTTACTGTCTCCTATACTCTGTTACACTCTCTTACACTATGTTACACCCTCTTACACACTGTTACTGTCTCTTACACTCTGTTACTGTCTATTTCACTCTGCTACTGTCGCTTACACTCTGCTACTATCTCTTACGCTCTGTTACTGTCTCTTACACTCTACTACACTGTCATATACTCTGTTACTGTATCTTACACTCTGTTACTGTCTCGTACACTCTGTTACTGTCTCGTACACTCTGTTACTGTCTCCTATACTCTGTTACTGTCTCCTATACTCTGTTACTGTCTCTTACACTCTGTTACTGTCTCCTATACTCTGTTACACTCTCTTACACTCTGTTACACCCTCTTACACACTGTTACTGTCTCTTACACTCTGCTACTGTCTCTTACATTCTGTTACTGTCACTTACACTCTGCTACTGTCTCTTACACTCTGTTATTGTCTATTTCACTCTGCTACTGTCTCTTACACTCTGCTACTATCTCTTACGCTCTGTTACTGTCTCTTACACTCTACTACACTGTCATACACTCTGTTACTGTATCTTACACTCTGTTACTGTCTCGTACACTCTGTTACTGTCTTTTACACTCTGTTACTGTCTCCTATACTCTGTTACTGTCTCTTACACTCTGTTACTGTCTCCTATACTCTGTTACTGTCTCCTATACTCTGTTACACTCTCTTACACTCTGCTGCTGTCTCATATACTCTGTTACTGTCTCTTACACTCTGTTACTGTCTCTTACACTCTCTTACCCTCTCCTACACTCTGCTACTGTCTCTTACACCCTCTTACACACTGTTACTGTCTCTTACACTCTCTTACACTCTGCTACTGTCTCTTACCCTCTGTTACTGTCTCTTACACTCTGCTACTGTCTCCTACACTCTGTTACTGTCTCTTTCACTCTGCTACTGTCTCTTACACTCTGTTACACTCTCTTACACTCTGTTACTGTCTCTTACATTCTCTTACACTCTGTTACTGTCTCCTATACTCTGTTACCGTCTCTTACTCTCTGCTACTGTCTCTTACACAGGTTTACGATGTCTACACGAAGAGATCCCCAGAGACATTCACAGTATACTGAGATCATTCTGGACTATGTGATCCTAGAGGACGGTATATGCCATGTGACACTCTCTTACACTCTACTACACTCTACTACACTCTGCTACTGTCTCTTTCACTCTGTTACTGTCTCTTTCACTCTGCTACTGTCTCTTACACTCTGCTACTATCTCTTACGCTCTGTTACTGTCTCTTACACTCTACTACACTGTCATACACTCTGTTACTGTATCTTACACTCTGTTACTGTCTCGTACACTCTGTTACTGTCTCTTACACTCTGTTACTGCCTCCTTTACTCTGTTACTGTCTCCTATACTCTGTTACTGTCTCTTACACTCTGTTACTGTCTCCTATACTCTGTTACTGTCTCCTATACTCTGTTACACTCTCTTACACTCTGTTACACCCTCTTACACACTGTTACTGTCTCTTACACTCTCTTACACTCTGCTACTGTCTCTTACATTCTGTTACTGTCACTTACACTCTGCTACTGTCTCTTACACTCTGTTACTGTCTATTTCACTCTGCTACTGTCTCTTACCCTCTGTTACTGTCTCTTACACTCTGCTACTGTCTCCTACACTCTGTTACTGTCTCTTTCACTCTGCTACTGTCTCTTACACTCTGCTACTATCTCTTACGCTCTGTTACTGTCTCTTACACTCTACTACACTGTCATACACTCTGTTACTGTCTCTTACACTCTGTTACTGTCTCGTACACTCTGTTACTGTCTCTTACACTCTGTTACTGCCTCCTATACTCTGTTACTGTCTCCTATACTCTGTTACTGTCTCTTACACTCTGTTACTGTCTCCTATACTCTGTTACTGTCTCCTATACTCTGTTACACTCTCTTACACTCTGTTACACCCTCTTACACACTGTTACTGTCTCTTACACTCACTTACACTCTGCTACTGTCTCTTACACTCTGTTACTGTCTCTTACACTCTGTTACTGTCTCTTACACTCTGTTACTGTCTCCTATACTCTGTTACTGTCTCCTATACTCTGTTACACTCTCTTACACTCTGCTGCTGTCTCATATACTCTGTTACTGTCTCTTACACTCTGTTACTGTCTCTTACACTCTCTTACACTCTCTTACACTCTGTTACTGTCTCTTACATTCTCTTACACTCTGTTACTGTCTCCTATACTCTGTTACCGTCTCTTACTCTCTGCTACTGTCTCTTACACAGGTTTACGATGTCTACGCGAAGAGATCCCCAGAGACGTTCACAGTATACTGAGATCATTCTGGACTATGTGATCCTAGAGGACGGTATATGCCATGTGACACTCTCTTACACTCTACTACACTCTACTACACTCTGCTACTGTCTCTTTCACTCTGTTACTGTCTCTTTCACTCTGCTACTGTCTCTTACACTCTGCTACTATCTCTTACGCTCTGTTACTGTCTCTTACACTCTACTACACTGTCATACACTCTGTTACTGTATCTTACACTCTGTTACTGTCTCGTACACTCTGTTACTGTCTCTTACACTCTGTTACTGCCTCCTTTACTCTGTTACTGTCTCCTATACTCTGTTACTGTCTCTTACACTCTGTTACTGTCTCCTATACTCTGTTACTGTCTCCTATACTGTGTTACACTCTCTTACACTCTGTTACACCCTCTTACACACTGTTACTGTCTCTTACACTCTCTTACACTCTGCTACTGTCTCTTACATTCTGTTACTGTCACTTACACTCTGCTACTGTCTCTTACACTCTGTTACTGTCTATTTCACTCTGCTACTGTCTCTTACCCTCTGTTACTGTCTCTTACACTCTGCTACTGTCTCCTACACTCTGTTACTGTCTCTTTCACTCTGCTACTGTCTCTTACACTCTGCTACTATCTCTTACGCTCTGTTACTGTCTCTTACACTCTACTACACTGTCATACACTCTGTTACTGTATCTTACACTCTGTTACTGTCTCTTACACTCTGTTACTGTCTCCTATACTCTGTTACTGTCTCAGATACTCTGTTACACTCTCTTACACTCTGTTACACCCTCTTACACACTGTTACTGTCTCTTACACTCTCTTACACTCTGCTACTGTCTCTTACATTCTGTTACTGTCACTTACACTCTGCTACTGTCTCTTACACTCTGTTACTGTCTATTTCACTCTGCTACTGTCTCTTACACTCTGCTACTATCTCTTACGCTCCGTTACTGTCTCTTACACTCTACTACACTGTCATACACTCTGTTACTGTATCTTACACTCTGTTACTGTCTCGTGCACTCTGTTACTGTCTCTTACACTCTTTTACTGTCTCCTATACTCTGTTACTGTCTCCTATACTCTGTTACACTCTCTTACACTCTGCTGCTGTCTCATATACTCTGTTACTGTATCTTACACTCTGTTACTTTCTTGTACACTCTGTTACTGTCTCTTACACTCTGTTACTGTCTCCTATACTCTGTTACTGTCTTTTACACTCTGTTACTGTCTCCTATACTCTGTTACTGTCTCCTATACTCTGTTACACTCTCTTACACTCTGCTGCTGTCTCATATACTCTTTTACTGTCTCTTACACTATGTTACTGTCTCTTACACTCTCTTACCCTCTCCTACACTCTGCTACTGTCTCTTACACCCTCTTACACTCTGTAACACTCTCTTACACGCTGTTACACCCTCTTACACACTGTTACTGTCTCTTACACTCTCTTACACTCTGCTACTGTCTCTTACCCTCTGTTACTGTCTCTTACACTCTGCTACTGTCTCCTACACTCTGTTACTGTCTCTTTCACTCTGCTACTGTCTCTTACACACTGCTACTATCTCTTACGCTCTGTTACTGTCTCTTACACTCTACTACACTGTCATACACTCTGTTACTGTATCTTACACTCTGTTACTGTCTCGTACACTCTGTTACTGTCTCTTACACTCTGTTACTGTCTCCTATACTCTGTTACTGTCTCTTACACTCTGTTACTGTCTCCTATACTCTGTTACTGTCTCCTATACTCTGTTACACTCTCTTACACTCTGTTACACCCTCTTACACACTGTTACTGTCTCTTACACTCTGTTACTGTCTATTTCACTCTGCTACTGTCTCTTACACTCTGCTACTATCTCTTACGCTCTGTTACTGTCTCTTACACTCTACTACACTGTCATACACTCTGTTACTGTATCTTACACTCTGTTACTGTCTCGTACACTCTGTTACTGTCTCTTACACTCTGTTACTGCCTCCTATACTCTGTTACTGTCTCCTATACTCTGTTACTGTCTCTTACACTCTGTTACTGTCTCCTATACTCTGTTACTGTCTCCTATACTCTGTTACACTCTCTTACACTCTGTTACACCCTCTTACACACTGTTACTGTCTCTTACACTCTCTTACACTCTGCTACTGTCTCTTACATTCTGTTACTGTCACTTACACTCTGCTACTGTCTCTTACACTCTGTTACTGTCTCTTACACTCTGTTACTGTCTCTTACACTCTGTTACTGTCTCCTATACTCTGTTACACTCTCTTACACTCTGCTGCTGTCTCATATACTCTGTTACTGTCTCTTACACTCTGTTACTGTCTCTTACACTCTCTTACACTCTCTTACACTCTGTTACTGTCTCTTACACTCTCTTACACTCTCTTACCCTCTGTTACTGTCTCTTACACTCTGCTACTGTCTCCTACACTCTGTTACTGTCTCTTTCACTCTGCTACTGTCTCTTACACTCTGCTACTATCTCTTACGCTCTGTTACTGTCTCTTACACTCTACTACACTGTCATACACTCTGTTACTGTATCTTACACTCTGTTACTGTCTCGTACACTCTGTTACTGTCTCCTATACTCTGTTACTGTCTCCTATACTCTGTTACACTCTCTTACACTCTGTTACACCCTCTTACACACTGTTACTGTCTCTTACACTCTCTTACACTCTGCTACTGTCTCTTACATTCTGTTACTGTCACTTACACTCTGCTACTGTCTCTTACACTCTGTTACTGTCTATTTCAGTCTGCTACTGTCTCTTACCCTCTGTTACTGTCTCTTACACTCTGCTACTGTCTCCTACACTCTGTTACTGTCTCTTTCACTCTGCTACTGTCTCTTACACTCTGCTACTATCTCTTACGCTCTGTTACTGTCTCTTACACTCTACTACACTGTCATACACTCTGTTACTGTATCTTACACTCTGTTACTGTCTCTTACACTCTGTTACTGTCTCCTATACTCTGTTACTGTCTCAGATACTCTGTTACACTCTCTTACACTCTGTTACACCCTCTTACACACTGTTACTGTCTCTTACACTCTCTTACACTCTGCTACTGTCTCTTACATTCTGTTATTGTCACTTACACTCTGCTACTGTCTCTTACACTCTGTTACTGTCTATTTCACTCTGCTACTGTCTCTTACACTCTGCTACTATCTCTTACGCTCCGTTACTGTCTCTTACACTCTACTACACTGTCATACACTCTGTTACTGTATCTTACACTCTGTTACTGTCTCGTACACTCTGTTACTGTCTCTTACACTCTTTTACTGTCTCCTATACTCTGTTACTGTCTCCTATACTCTGTTACACTCTCTTACACTCTGCTGCTGTCTCATATACTCTGTTACTGTCTCTTATACTCTGTTACTGTCTCCTATACTCTGTTACTGTCTCCTATACTCTGTTACACTCTCTTACACTCTGTTACACCCTCTTACACACTGTTACTGTCTCTTACACTCTGTTACTGCCTCCTATACTCTGTTACTGTCTCCTATACTCTGTTACTGTCTCTTATACTCTGTTACTGTCTCCTATACTCTGTTACTGTCTCCTATACTCTGTTACACTCTCTTACACTCTGTTACACCCTCTTACACACTGTTACTGTCTCTTACACTCTCTTACACTCTGCTACTGTCTCTTACATTCTGTTACTGTCACTTACACTCTGCTACTGTCTCTTACACTCTGTTACTGTCTTTCACTCTGCTACTGTCTCTTACCCTCTGTTACTGTCTCTTACACTCTGCTACTGTCTCTTTCACTCTGCTACTGTCTCTTACACTCTGCTACTATCTCTTACGCTCTGTTACTGTCTCTTACACTCTACTACACTGTCATACACTCTGTTACTGTATCTTACACTCTGTTACTGTCTCGTACACTCTGTTACTGTCTCTTACACTCTGTTACTGCCTCCTATACTCTGTTACTGTCTCCTATACTCTGTTACTGTCTCTTACACTCTGTTACTGTCTCCTATACTCTGTTACTGTCTCCTATACTCTGTTACACTCTCTTACACTCTGTTACACCCTCTTACACACTGTTACTGTCTCTTACACTCTCTTACACTCTGCTACTGTCTCTTACATTCTGTTACTGTCTCTTACACTCTGCTACTGTCTCTTACACTCTGTTACTGTCTCTTACACTCTGTTACTGTCTCTTACACTCTGTTACTGTCTCCTATACTCTGTTACTGTCTCCTATACTCTGTTACACTCTCTTACACTCTGCTGCTGTCTCATATACTCTGTTACTGTCTCTTACACTCTGTTACTGTCTCTTACACTCTCTTACACTTTCTTACACTCTGTTACTGTCTCTTACATTCTCTTACACTCTGTTACTGTCTCCTATACTCTGTTACCGTCTCTTACTCTCTGCTACTGTCTCTTACACAGGTTTACGATGTCTACGCGAAGAGATCCCCAGAGACGTTCACAGTATACTGAGATCATTCTGGACTATGTGATCCTAGAGGACGGTATATGCCATGTGACACTCTCTTACACTCTACTACACTCTACTACACTCTGCTACTGTCTCTTTCACTCTGTTACTGTCTCTTTCACTCTGCTACTGTCTCTTACACTCTGCTACTATCTCTTACGCTCTGTTACTGTCTCTTACACTCTACTACACTGTCATACACTCTGTTACTGTATCTTACACTCTGTTACTGTCTTGTCCACTCTGTTACTGTCTCTTACACTCTGTTACTGCCTCCTATACTCTGTTACTGTCTCCTATACTCTGTTACTGTCTCTTACACTCTGTTACTGTCTCCTATACTCTGTTACTGTCTCCTATACTCTGTTACACTCTCTTACACTCTGTTACACCCTCTTACACACTGTTACTGTCTCTTACACTCTCTTACACTCTGCTACTGTCTCTTACATTCTGTTACTGTCACTTACACTCTGCTACTGTCTCTTACACTCTGTTACTGTCTCTTACACTCTGTTACTGTCTCTTACACTCTGTTACTGTCTCCTATACTCTGTTACTGTCTCCTATACTCTGTTACACTCTCTTACACTCTGCTGCTGTCTCATATACTCTGTTACTGTCTCTTACACTCTGTTACTGTCTCTTACACTCTCTTACACTCTCTTAAACTCTGTTACTGTCTCTTACACTCTCTTACACTCTCTTACCCTCTGTTACTGTCTCTTACACTCTGCTACTGTCTCCTACACTCTGTTACTGTCTCTTTCACTCTGCTACTGTCTCTTACACTCTGCTACTATCTCTTACGCTCTGTTACTGTCTCTTACACTCTACTACACTGTCATACACTCTGTTACTGTATCTTACACTCTGTTACTGTCTCGTACACTCTGTTACTGTCTCCTATACTCTGTTACTGTCTCCTATACTCTGTTACACTCTCTTACACTCTGTTACACCCTCTTACACACTGTTACTGTCTCTTACACTCTCTTACACTCTGCTACTGTCTCTTACATTCTGTTACTGTCACTTACACTCTGCTACTGTCTCTTACACTCTGTTACTGTCTATTTCAGTCTGCTACTGTCTCTTACCCTCTGTTACTGTCTCTTACACTCTGCTACTGTCTCTTACACTCTGCTACTATCTCTTACGCTCTGTTACTGTCTCTTACACTCTACTACACTGTCATACACTCTGTTACTGTATCTTACACTCTGTTACTGTCTCTTACACTCTGTTACTGTCTCCTATACTCTGTTACTGTCTCAGATACTCTGTTACACTCTCTTACACTCTGTTACACCCTCTTACACACTGTTACTGTCTCTTACACTCTCTTACACTCTGCTACTGTCTCTTACATTCTGTTACTGTCACTTACACTCTGCTACTGTCTCTTACACTCTGTTACTGTCTATTTCACTCTGCTACTGTCTCTTACACTCTGCTACTATCTCTTACGCTCCGTTACTGTCTCTTACACTCTACTACACTGTCATACACTCTGTTACTGTATCTTACACTCTGTTACTGTCTCGTACACTCTGTTACTGTCTCTTACACTCTTTTACTGTCTCCTATACTCTGTTACTGTCTCCTATACTCTGTTACACTCTCTTACACTCTGCTGCTGTCTCATATACTCTGTTACTGCCTCTTACACTCTGTTACTGTCTCCTATACTCTGTTACTGTCTCCTATACTCTGTTACACTCTCTTACACTCTGTTACACCCTCTTACACACTGTTACTGTCTCTTACACTCTGTTACTGCCTCCTATACTCTGTTACTGTCTCCTATACTCTGTTACTGTCTCTTACACTCTGTTACTGTCTCCTATACTCTGTTACTGTCTCCTATACTCTGTTACACTCTCTTACACTCTGTTACACCCTCTTACACACTGTTACTGTCTCTTACACTCTCTTACACTCTGCTACTGTCTCTTACATTCTGTTACTGTCACTTACACTCTGCTACTGTCTCTTACACTCTGTTACTGTCTATTTCACTCTGCTACTGTCTCTTACCCTCTGTTACTGTCTCTTACACTCTGCTACTGTCTCCTACACTCTGTTACTGTCTCTTTCACTCTGCTACTGTCTCTTACACTCTGCTACTATCTCTTACGCTCTGTTACTGTCTCTTACACTCTACTACACTGTCATACACTCTGTTACTGTATCTTACACTCTGTTACTGTCTCGTACACTCTGTTACTGTCTCTTACACTCTGTTACTGCCTCCTATACTCTGTTACTGTCTCCTATACTCTGTTACTGTCTCTTACACTCTGTTACTGTCTCCTATACTCTGTTACAGTCTCCTATACTCTGTTACACTCTCTTACACTCTGTTACACCCTCTTACACACTGTTACTGTCTCTTACACTCTCTTACACTCTGCTACTGTCTCTTACATTCTGTTACTGTCTCTTACACTCTGCTACTGTCTCTTACACTCTGTTACTGTCTCTTACACTCTGTTACTGTCTCCTATACTCTGTTACTGTCTCCTATACTCTGTTACACTCTCTTACACTCTGCTGCTGTCTCATATACTCTGTTACTGTCTCTTACACTCTGTTACTGTCTCTTACACTCTCTTACACTTTCTTACACTCTGTTACTGTCTCTTACATTCTCTTACACTCTGTTACTGTCTCCTATACTCTGTTACCGTCTCTTACTCTCTGCTACTGTCTCTTACACAGGTTTACGATGTCTACGCGAAGAGATCCCCAGAGACGTTCACAGTATACTGAGATCATTCTGGACTATGTGATCCTAGAGGACGGTATATGCCATGTGACACTCTCTTACACTCTACTACACTCTACTACACTCTGCTACTGTCTCTTTCACTCTGTTACTGTCTCTTTCACTCTGCTACTGTCTCTTACACTCTGCTACTATCTCTTACGCTCTGTTACTGTCTCTTACACTCTACTACACTGTCATACACTCTGTTACTGTATCTTACACTCTGTTACTGTCTTGTCCACTCTGTTACTGTCTCTTACACTCTGTTACTGCCTCCTATACTCTGTTACTGTCTCCTATACTCTGTTACTGTCTCTTACACTCTGTTACTGTCTCCTATACTCTGTTACTGTCTCCTATACTCTGTTACACTCTCTTACACTCTGTTACACCCTCTTACACACTGTTACTGTCTCTTACACTCTCTTACACTCTGCTACTGTCTCTTACATTCTGTTACTGTCACTTACACTCTGCTACTGTCTCTTACACTCTGTTACTGTCTCTTACACTCTGTTACTGTCTCTTACACTCTGTTACTGTCTCCTATACTCTGTTACTGTCTCCTATACTCTGTTACACTCTCTTACACTCTGCTGCTGTCTCATATACTCTGTTACTGTCTCTTACACTCTGTTACTGTCTCTTACACTCTCTTACACTCTCTTAAACTCTGTTACTGTCTCTTACACTCTCTTACACTCTCTTACCCTCTGTTACTGTCTCTTACACTCTGCTACTGTCTCCTACACTCTGTTACTGTCTCTTTCACTCTGCTACTGTCTCTTACACTCTGCTACTATCTCTTACGCTCTGTTACTGTCTCTTACACTCTACTACACTGTCATACACTCTGTTACTGTATCTTACACTCTGTTACTGTCTCGTACACTCTGTTACTGTCTCCTATACTCTGTTACTGTCTCCTATACTCTGTTACACTCTCTTACACTCTGTTACACCCTCTTACACACTGTTACTGTCTCTTACACTCTCTTACACTCTGCTACTGTCTCTTACATTCTGTTACTGTCACTTACACTCTGCTACTGTCTCTTACACTCTGTTACTGTCTATTTCAGTCTGCTACTGTCTCTTACCCTCTGTTACTGTCTCTTACACTCTGCTACTGTCTCTTACACTCTGCTACTATCTCTTACGCTCTGTTACTGTCTCTTACACTCTACTACACTGTCATACACTCTGTTACTGTATCTTACACTCTGTTACTGTCTCTTACACTCTGTTACTGTCTCCTATACTCTGTTACTGTCTCAGATACTCTGTTACACTCTCTTACACTCTGTTACACCCTCTTACACACTGTTACTGTCTCTTACACTCTCTTACACTCTGCTACTGTCTCTTACATTCTGTTACTGTCACTTACACTCTGCTACTGTCTCTTACACTCTGTTACTGTCTATTTCACTCTGCTACTGTCTCTTACACTCTGCTACTATCTCTTACGCTCCGTTACTGTCTCTTACACTCTACTACACTGTCATACACTCTGTTACTGTATCTTACACTCTGTTACTGTCTCGTACACTCTGTTACTGTCTCTTACACTCTTTTACTGTCTCCTATACTCTGTTACTGTCTCCTATACTCTGTTACACTCTCTTACACTCTGCTGCTGTCTCATATACTCTGTTACTGCCTCTTACACTCTGTTACTGTCTCCTATACTCTGTTACTGTCTCCTATACTCTGTTACACTCTCTTACACTCTGTTACACCCTCTTACACACTGTTACTGTCTCTTACACTCTGTTACTGCCTCCTATACTCTGTTACTGTCTCCTATACTCTGTTACTGTCTCTTACACTCTGTTACTGTCTCCTATACTCTGTTACTGTCTCCTATACTCTGTTACACTCTCTTACACTCTGTTACACCCTCTTACACACTGTTACTGTCTCTTACACTCTCTTACACTCTGCTACTGTCTCTTACATTCTGTTACTGTCACTTACACTCTGCTACTGTCTCTTACACTCTGTTACTGTCTATTTCACTCTGCTACTGTCTCTTACCCTCTGTTACTGTCTCTTACACTCTGCTACTGTCTCCTACACTCTGTTACTGTCTCTTTCACTCTGCTACTGTCTCTTACACTCTGCTACTATCTCTTACGCTCTGTTACTGTCTCTTACACTCTACTACACTGTCATACACTCTGTTACTGTATCTTACACTCTGTTACTGTCTCGTACACTCTGTTACTGTCTCTTACACTCTGTTACTGCCTCCTATACTCTGTTACTGTCTCCTATACTCTGTTACTGTCTCTTACACTCTGTTACTGTCTCCTATACTCTGTTACAGTCTCCTATACTCTGTTACACTCTCTTACACTCTGTTACACCCTCTTACACACTGTTACTGTCTCTTACACTCTCTTACACTCTGCTACTGTCTCTTACATTCTGTTACTGTCTCTTACACTCTGCTACTGTCTCTTACACTCTGTTACTGTCTCTTACACTCTGTTACTGTCTCCTATACTCTGTTACTGTCTCCTATACTCTGTTACACTCTCTTACACTCTGCTGCTGTCTCATATACTCTGTTACTGTCTCTTACACTCTGTTACTGTCTCTTACACTCTCTTACACTTTCTTACACTCTGTTACTGTCTCTTACATTCTCTTACACTCTGTTACTGTCTCCTATACTCTGTTACCGTCTCTTACTCTCTGCTACTGTCTCTTACACAGGTTTACGATGTCTACGCGAAGAGATCCCCAGAGACGTTCACAGTATACTGAGATCATTCTGGACTATGTGATCCTAGAGGACGGTATATGCCATGTGACACTCTCTTACACTCTACTACACTCTACTACACTCTGCTACTGTCTCTTTCACTCTGTTACTGTCTCTTTCACTCTGCTACTGTCTCTTACACTCTGCTACTATCTCTTACGCTCTGTTACTGTCTCTTACACTCTACTACACTGTCATACACTCTGTTACTGTATCTTACACTCTGTTACTGTCTTGTCCACTCTGTTACTGTCTCTTACACTCTGTTACTGCCTCCTATACTCTGTTACTGTCTCCTATACTCTGTTACTGTCTCTTACACTCTGTTACTGTCTCCTATACTCTGTTACTGTCTCCTATACTCTGTTACACTCTCTTACACTCTGTTACACCCTCTTACACACTGTTACTGTCTCTTACACTCTCTTACACTCTGCTACTGTCTCTTACATTCTGTTACTGTCACTTACACTCTGCTACTGTCTCTTACACTCTGTTACTGTCTCTTACACTCTGTTACTGTCTCTTACACTCTGTTACTGTCTCCTATACTCTGTTACTGTCTCCTATACTCTGTTACACTCTCTTACACTCTGCTGCTGTCTCATATACTCTGTTACTGTCTCTTACACTCTGTTACTGTCTCTTACACTCTCTTACACTCTGTTACTGTCTCTTACATTCTCTTACACTCTGTTACTGTCTCCTATACTCTGTTACCGTCTCTTACTCTCTGCTACTGTCTCTTACACAGGTTTACGATGTCTACGCGAAGAGATCCCCAGAGACGTTCACAGTATACTGAGATCATTCTGGACTATGTGATCCTAGAGGACGGTATATGCCATGTGACACTCTCTTACACTCTACTACACTCTACTACACTCTGCTACTGTCTCTTTCACTCTGTTACTGACTCTTTCACTCTGCTACTGTCTCTTCCACTCTGCTACTATCTCTTACGCTCTGTTACTGTCTCTTACACTCTACTACACTGTCATACACTCTGTTACTGTCTCTTACACTCTGTTACTGTCTCGTACACTCTGTTACTGTCTCTTACACTCTGTTACTGCCTCCTTTACTCTGTTACTGTCTCCTATACTCTGTTACTGTCTCTTACACTCTGTTACTGTCTCCTATACTCTGTTACTGTCTCCTATACTCTGTTACACTCTCTTACACTCTGTTACACCCTCTTACACACTGTTACTGTCTCTTACACTCTCTTACACTCTGCTACTGTCTCTTACATTCTGTTACTGTCACTTACACTATGCTACTGTCTCTTACACTCTGTTACTGTCTATTTCACTCTGCTACTGTCTCTTACCCTCTGTTACTGTCTTTTACACTCTGCTACTGTCTCCTACACTCTGTTACTGTCTCTTTCACTCTGCTACTGTCTCTTACACTCTGCTACTATCTCTTACGCTCTGTTACTGTCTCTTACACTCTACTACACTGTCATACACTCTGTTACTGTATCTTACACTCTGTTACTGTCTCGTACACTCTGTTACTGTCTCCTATACTCTGTTACTGTCTCCTATACTCTGTTACACTCTCTTACACTCTGTTACACCCTCTTACACACTGTTACTGTCTCTTACACTCTCTTACACTCTGCTACTGTCTCTTACATTCTGTTACTGTCACTTACACTCTGCTACTGTCTCTTACACTCTGTTACTGTCTATTTCACTCTGCTACTGTCTCTTACCCTCTGTTACTGTCTCTTACACTCTGCTACTGTCTCCTACACTCTGTTACTGTCTCTTACACTCTGCTACTGTCTCTTACACTCTGCTACTATCTCTTACGCTCTGTTACTGTCTCTTACACTCTACTACACTGTCATACACTCTGTTACTGTCTCTTACACTCTGTTACTGTCTCCTATACTCTGTTACTGTCTCAGATACTCTGTTACACTCTCTTACACTCTGTTACACCCTCTTACACACTGTTACTGTCTCTTACACTCTCTTACACTCTGCTACTGTCTCTTACATTCTGTTACTGTCACTTACACTCTGCTACTATCTCTTTCGCTCCGTTACTGTCTCTTACACTCTACTACACTGTCATACACTCTGTTACTGTATCTTACACTCTGTTACTGTCTCGTACACTCTGTTACTGTCTCTTACACTCTTTTACTGTCTCCTATACTCTGTTACTGTCTCCTATACTCTGTTACACTCTCTTACACTCTGCTGCTGTCTCATATACTCTGTTACTGTCTCTTACACTCTGTTACTGTCTCCTATACTCTGTTACTGTCTCCTATACTCTGTTACACTCTCTTACACTCTGTTACACCCTCTTACACACTGTTACTGTCTCTTACACTCTGTTACTGCCTCCTATACTCTGTTACTGTCTCCTATACTCTGTTACTGTCTCTTACACTCTGTTACTGTCTCTTACACTCTGTTACTGTCTCATATACTCTGTTACTGTCTCCTATACTCTGTTACACTCTCTTACACTCTGTTACACTCTGTTACACCCTCTTACACACTGTTACTGTCTCTTACACTCTCTTACACTCTGCTACTGTCTCTTACATTCTGTTACTGTCACTTACACTCTGCTACTGTCTCTTACACTCTGTTACTGTCTCTTACACTCTGTTACTGTCTCCTATACTCTGTTACTGTCTCCTATACTCTGTTACACTCTCTTACACTCTGTTACACCCTCTTACACACTGTTACTGTCTCTTACACTCTGCTACTGTCTCTTACATTCTGTTACTGTCTCTTACACTCTGCTACTGTCTCTTACACTCTGTTACTGTCTCTTACACTCTGTTACTGTCTCCTATACTCTGTTACTGTCTCCTATACTCTGTTACACTCTCTTACACTCTGCTGCTGTCTCATATACTCTGTTACTGTCTCTTACACTCTGTTACTGTCTCTTACACTCTCTTACACTTTCTTACACTCTGTTACTGTCTCTTACATTCTCTTACACTCTGTTACTGTCTCCTATACTCTGTTACCGTCTCTTACTCTCTGCTACTGTCTCTTACACAGGTTTACGATGTCTACGCGAAGAGATCCCCAGAGACGTTCACAGTATACTGAGATCATTCTGGACTATGTGATCCTAGAGGACGGTATATGCCATGTGACACTCTCTTACACTCTACTACACTCTACTACACTCTGCTACTGTCTCTTTCACTCTGTTACTGTCTCTTTCACTCTGCTACTGTCTCTTACACTCTGCTACTATCTCTTACGCTCTGTTACTGTCTCTTACACTCTACTACACTGTCATACACTCTGTTACTGTATCTTACACTCTGTTACTGTCTTGTCCACTCTGTTACTGTCTCTTACACTCTGTTACTGCCTTGTCCACTCTGTTACTGTCTCTTACACTCTGTTACTGCCTCCTATACTCTGTTACTGTCTCCTATACTCTGTTACTGTCTCTTACACTCTGTTACTGTCTCCTATACTCTGTTACTGTCTCCTATACTCTGTTACACTCTCTTACACTCTGTTACACCCTCTTACACACTGTTACTGTCTCTTACACTCTCTTACACTCTGCTACTGTCTCTTACATTCTGTTACTGTCACTTACACTCTGCTACTGTCTCTTACACTCTGTTACTGTCTCTTACACTCTGTTACTGTCTCTTACACTCTGTTACTGTCTCCTATACTCTGTTACTGTCTCCTATACTCTGTTACACTCTCTTACACTCTGCTGCTGTCTTATATACTCTGTTACTGTCTCTTACACTCTGTTACTGTCTCTTACACTCTCTTACACTCTCTTACACTCTGTTACTGTCTCTTACATTCTCTTACACTCTGTTACTGTCTCCTATACTCTGTTACCGTCTCTTACTCTCTGCTACTGTCTCTTACACAGGTTTACGATGTCTACGCGAAGAGATCCCCAGAGACGTTCACAGTATACTGAGATCATTCTGGACTATGTGATCCTAGAGGACGGTATATGCCATGTGACACTCTCTTACACTCTACTACACTCTACTACACTCTGCTACTGTCTCTTTCACTCTGTTACTGTCTCTTTCACTCTGCTACTGTCTCTTCCACTCTGCTACTGTCTCTTCCACTCTGCTACTATCTCTTACGCTCTGTTACTGTCTCTTACACTCTACTACACTGTCATACACTCTGTTACTGTATCTTACACTCTGTTACTGTCTCGTACACTCTGTTACTGTCTCTTACACTCTGTTACTGCCTCCTTTACTCTGTTACTGTCTCCTATACTCTGTTACTGTCTCTTACACTCTGTTACTGTCTCCTATACTCTGTTACTGTCTCCTATACTCTGTTACACTCTCTTACACTCTGTTACACCCTCTTACACACTGTTACTGTCTCTTACACTCTCTTACACTCTGCTACTGTCTCTTACATTCTGTTACTGTCACTTACACTATGCTACTGTCTCTTACACTCTGTTACTGTCTATTTCACTCTGCTACTGTCTCTTACCCTCTGTTACTGTCTCTTACACTCTGCTACTGTCTCCTACACTCTGTTACTGTCTCTTTCACTCTGCTACTGTCTCTTACACTCTGCTACTATCTCTTACGCTCTGTTACTGTCTCTTACACTCTACTACACTGTCATACACTCTGTTACTGTATCTTACACTCTGTTACTGTCTCGTACACTCTGTTACTGTCTCCTATACTCTGTTACTGTCTCCTATACTCTGTTACACTCTCTTACACTCTGTTACACCCTCTTACACACTGTTACTGTCTCTTACACTCTCTTACACTCTGCTACTGTCTCTTACATTCTGTTACTGTCACTTACACTCTGCTACTGTCTCTTACACTCTGTTACTGTCTATTTCACTCTGCTACTGTCTCTTACCCTCTGTTACTGTCTCTTACACTCTGCTACTGTCTCCTACACTCTGTTACTGTCTCTTTCACTCTGCTACTGTCTCTTACACTCTGCTACTATCTCTTACGCTCTGTTACTGTCTCTTACACTGTCATACACTCTGTTACTGTATCTTACACTCTGTTACTGTCTCTTACACTCTGTTACTGTCTCCTATACTCTGTTACTGTCTCAGATACTCTGTTACACTCTCTTACACTCTGTTACACCCTCTTACACACTGTTACTGTCTCTTACACTCTGCTACTGTCTCTTACATTCTGTTACTGTCACTTACACTCTGCTACTATCTCTTACGCTCCGTTACTGTCTCTTACACTCTACTACACTGTCATACACTCTGTTACTGTATCTTACACTCTGTTACTGTCTCGTACACTCTGTTACTGTCTCTTACACTCTTTTACTGTCTCCTATACTCTGTTACTGTCTCCTATACTCTGTTACACTCTCTTACCCTCTGCTGCTGTCTCATATACTCTGTTACTGTCTCTTAAATTCTCTTACACTCTGTTACTGTCTCCTATACTCTGTTACCGTCTCTTACTCTCTGCTACTGTCTCTTACACAGGTTTACGATGTCTACGCGAAGAGATCCCCAGAGACGTTCACAGTATACTGAGATCATTCTGGACTATGTGATCCTAGAGGACGGTATACACTCTACTACACTGTGCTACTGTCTCTTTCACTCTGTTACTGTCTCTTTCACTCTGCTACTGTCTCTTCCACTCTGCTACTATCTCTTACGCTCTGTTACTGTCTCTTACACTCTACTACACTGTCATACACTCTGTTACTGTATCTTACACTCTGTTACTGTCTCCTATACTCTGCTACTGTCTCTTACACTCTGTTACTGTCTATTTCACTCTGCTACTGTCTCTTACCCTCTGTTACTGTCTCTTACACTCTGCTACTGTCTCCTACACTCTGTTACTGTCTCTTTCACTCTGCTACTGTCTCTTACACTCTGCTACTATCTCTTACGCTCTGTTACTGTCTCTTACACTCTACTACACTGTCATACACTCCGTTACTGTATCTTACACTCTGTTACTGTCTCCTATACTCTGTTACTGTCTCCTATACTCTGTTACACTCTCTTACACTCTGTTACACCCTCTTACACACTGTTACTGTCTCTTACACTCTCTTACACTCTGCTACTGTCTCTTACATTCTGTTACTGTCACTTACACTCTGCTACTGTCTCTTACACTCTGTTACTGTCTATTTCACTCTGCTACTGTCTCTTACCCTCTGTTACTGTCTCTTACACTCTGCTACTGTCTCCTACACTCTGTTACTGTCTCTTTCACTCTGCTACTGTCTCTTACACTCTGCTACTATCTCTTACGCTCTGTTACTGTCTCTTACACTCTACTACACTGTCATACACTCTGTTACTGTATCTTACACTCTGTTACTGTCTCGTACACTCTGTTACTGTCTCCTATACTCTGTTACTGTCTCCTATACTCTGTTACACTCTCTTACACTCTGTTACACCCTCTTACACACTGTTACTGTCTCTTACACTCTCTTACACTCTGCTACTGTCTCTTACATTCTGTTACTGTCACTTACACTCTGCTACTGTCTCTTACACTCTGTTACTGTCTATTTCACTCTGCTACTGTCTCTTACCCTCTGTTACTGTCTCTTACACTCTGCTACTGTCTCCTACACTCTGTTACTGTCTCTTTCACTCTGCTACTGTCTCTTACACTCTGCTACTATCTCTTACGCTCTGTTACTGTCTCTTACACTCTACTACACTGTCATACACTCCGTTACTGTATCTTACACTCTGTTACTGTCTCGTACACTCTGTTACTGTCTCCTATACTCTGTTACACTCTCTTACACTCTGTTACACCCTCTTACACACTGTTACTGTCTCTTACACTCTCTTACACTCTGCTACTGTCTCTTACATTCTGTTACTGTCACTTACACTCTGCTACTGTCTCTTACACTCTGTTACTGTCTATTTCACTCTGCTACTGTCTCTTACCCTTTGTTACTGTCTCTTACACTCTGCTACTGTCTCCTACACTCTGTTACTGTCTCTTTCACTCTGCTACTGTCTCTTACACTCTGCTACTATCTCTTACGCTCTGTTACTGTCTCTTACACTCTACTACACTGTCATACACTCTGTTACTGTCTCTTACACTCTGTTACTGTCTCTTACACTCTGTTACTGTCTCCTATACTCTGTTACTGTCTCAGATACTCTGTTACACTCTCTTACACACTGTTACTGTCTCTTACACTCTCTTACACTCTGCTACTGTCTCTTACATTCTGTTACTGTCACTTACACTCTGCTACTGTCTCTTACACTCTGTTACTGTCTATTTCACTCTGCTACTGTCTCTTACACTCTGCTACTATCTCTTACGCTCCGTTACTGTCTCTTACACTCTACTACACTGTCATACACTCTGTTACTGTATCTTACACTCTGTTACTGTCTCGTACACTCTGTTACTGTCTCTTACACTCTTTTACTGTCTCCTATACTCTGTTACTGTCTCCTATACTCTGTTACACTCTCTTACACTCTGCTGCTGTCTCATATACTCTGTTACTGTCTCTTACACTCTGTTACTGTCTCCTATACTCTGTTACTGTCTCCTATACTCTGTTACACTCTCTTACACTCTGTTACACCCTCTTACACACTGTTACTGTCTCTTACACTCTGTTACTGCCTCCTATACTCTGTTACTGTCTCCTATACTCTGTTACTGTCTCTTACACTCTGTTACTGTCTCCTATACTCTGTTACTGTCTCCTATACTCTGTTACACTCTCTTACACTCTGTTACACCCTCTTACACACTGTTACTGTCTCTTACACTCTCTTACACTCTGCTACTGTCTCTTACATTCTGTTACTGTCACTTACACTCTGCTACTGTCTCTTACACTCTGTTACTGTCTCTTACACTCTGTTACTGTCTCTTACACTCTGTTACTGTCTCCTACACTCTGTTACTGTCTCCTATACTCTGTTACTGTCTCCTATACTCTGTTACACTCTCTTACACTCTGCTGCTGTCTCATATACTCTGTTACTTACTCTTACACTCTGTTACTGTCTCTTACACTCTCTTACACTCTCTTACACTCTGTTACTGTCTCTTACATTCTCTTACACTCTGTTACTGTCTCCTATACTCTGTTACCGTCTCTTACTCTCTGCTACTGTCTCTTACACAGGTTTACGATGTCTACGCGAAGAGATCCCCAGAGACGTTCACAGTATACTGAGATCATTCTGGACTATGTGATCCTAGAGGACGGTATATGCCATGTGACACTCTCTTACACTCTACTACACTCTACTACACTCTGCTACTGTCTCTTTCACTCTGTTACTGTCTCTTTCACTCTGCTACTGTCTCTTACACTCTGCTACTATCTCTTACGCTCTGTTACTGTCTCTTACACTCTACTACACTGTCATACACTCTGTTACTGTATCTTACACTCTGTTACTGTCTTGTACACTCTGTTACTGTCTCTTACACTCTGTTACTGCCTCCTATACTCTGTTACTGTCTCCTATACTCTGTTACTGTCTCTTACACTCTGTTACTGTCTCCTATACTCTGTTACTGTCTCCTATACTCTGTTACACTCTCTTACACTCTGTTACACCCTCTTACACACTGTTACTGTCTCTTACACTCTCTTACACTCTGCTACTGTCTCTTACATTCTGTTACTGTCACTTACACTCTGCTACTGTCTCTTACACTCTGTTACTGTCTCTTACACTCTGTTACTGTCTCCTATACTCTGTTACTGTCTCCTATACTCTGTTACACTCTCTTACACTCTGCTGCTGTCTCATATACTCTGTTACTGTCTCTTACACTCTGTTACTGTCTCTTACACTCTCTTACACTCTCTTACACTCTGTTACTGTCTCTTAAATTCTCTTACACTCTGTTACTGTCTCCTATACTCTGTTACCGTCTCTTACTCTCTGCTACTGTCTCTTACACAGGTTTACGATGTCTACGCGAAGAGATCCCCAGAGACGTTCACAGTATACTGAGATCATTCTGGACTATGTGATCCTAGAGGACGGTATATGCCATGTGACACTCTCTTACACTCTACTACACTCTACTACACTGTGCTACTGTCTCTTTCACTCTGTTACTGTCTCTTTCACTCTGCTACTGTCTCTTCCACTCTGCTACTATCTCTTACGCTCTGTTACTGTCTCTTACACTCTACTACACTGTCATACACTCTGTTACTGTATCTTACACTCTGTTACTGTCTCGTACACTCTGTTACTGTCTCTTACACTCTGTTACTGCCTCCTTTACTCTGTTACTGTCTCCTATACTCTGTTACTGTCTCTTACACTCTGTTACTGTCTCCTATACTCTGTTACTGTCTCCTATACTCTGTTACACTCTCTTACACTCTGTTACACCCTCTTACACACTGTTACTGTCTCTTACACTCTCTTACACTCTGCTACTGTCTCTTACATTCTGTTACTGTCACTTACACTATGCTACTGTCTCTTACACTCTGTTACTGTCTATTTCACTCTGCTACTGTCTCTTACCCTCTGTTACTGTCTCTTACACTCTGCTACTGTCTCCTACACTCTGTTACTGTCTCTTTCACTCTGCTACTGTCTCTTACACTCTGCTACTATCTCTTACGCTCTGTTACTGTCTCTTACACTCTACTACACTGTCATACACTCTGTTACTGTATCTTACACTCTGTTACTGTCTCGTACACTCTGTTACTGTCTCCTATACTCTGTTACTGTCTCCTATACTCTGTTACACTCTCTTACACTCTGTTACACCCTCTTACACACTGTTACTGTCTCTTACACTCTCTTACACTCTGCTACTGTCTCTTACATTCTGTTACTGTCACTTACACTCTGCTACTGTCTCTTACACTCTGTTACTGTCTATTTCACTCTGCTACTGTCTCTTACACTCTGCTACTATCTCTTACGCTCCGTTACTGTCTCTTACACTCTACTACACTGTCATACACTCTGTTACTGTATCTTACACTCTGTTACTGTCTCGTACACTCTGTTACTGTCTCTTACACTCTTTTACTGTCTCCTATACTCTGTTACTGTCTCCTATACTCTGTTACACTCTCTTACACTCTGCTGTTGTCTCATATACTCTGTTACTGTCTCTTACACTCTGTTACTGTCTCCTATACTCTGTTACTGTCTCTTACACTCTGTTACTGTCTCCTATACTCTGTTACTGTCTTTTACACTCTGTTACTGTCTCCTATACTCTGTTACTGTCTCCTATACTCTGTTACACTCTCTTACACTCTGCTGCTGTCTCATATACTCTGTTACTGTCTCTTACACTATGTTACTGTCTCTTACACTCTCTTACCCTCTCCTACACTCTGCTACTGTCTCTTACACCCTCTTACACTCTGTTACTGTCTCTTGCACTCTCTTACACTCTGTAACACTCTCTTACACGCTGTTACACCCTCTTACACACTGTTACTGTCTCTTACACTCTCTTACACTCTGCTACTGTCTCTTACCCTCTGTTACTGTCTCTTACACTCTGCTACTGTCTCCTACACTCTGTTACTGTCTCTTTCACTCTGCTACTGTCTCTTACACACTGCTACTATCTCTTACGCTCTGTTACTGTCTCTTAGACTCTACTACACTGTCATACACTCTGTTACTGTATCTTACACTCTGTTACTGTCTCGTACACTCTGTTACTGTCTCTTACACTCTGTTACTGTCTCCTATACTCTGTTACTGTCTTTTACACTCTGTTACTGTCTCCTATACTCTGTTACTGTCTCCTATACTCTGTTACACTCTCTTACACTCTGTTACACCCTCTTACACACTGTTACTGTCTCTTACACTCTCTTACACTCTGCTACTGTCTCTTACATTCTGTTACTGTCACTTACACTCTGCTACTGTCTCTTACACTCTGTTACTGTCTATTTCACTCTGCTACTGTCTCTTACACTCTGCTACTATCTCTTACGCTCTGTTACTGTCTCTTACACTCTACTACACTGTCATACACTCTGTTACTGTCTCGTACACTCTGTTACTGTCTCTTACACTCTGTTACTGTCTCCTATACTCTGTTACTGTCTCCTATACTCTGTTACACTCTCTTACACTCTGCTGCTGTCTCATATACTCTGTTACTGTCTCTTACACTCTGTTACACTCTCTTACACTCTCTTACACTCTCTTACACTCTCTTACACGCTGTTACACTCTCTTACACGCTGTTACACCCTGTTACACACTGTTACTGTCTGTTACACTCTCTTACACTCTGCTACTGTCTCTTACACTCTGTTACTGTCTCTTACACTCTGCTACTGTCTCTTACACTCTGTTACTGTCTCTTTCACTCTGCTACTGTCTCCTATACTCTGTTACTGTCTCCTATACTCTGTTACACCCTCTTACACACTGTTACTGTCTCTTACACTCTCTTACTCTCTGTTACTGTCACTTACACTCTGCTACTGTCTCTTACACTCTGTTACTGTCTATTTCACGCTGCTACTGTCTCTTACACTCTGCTACTATCTCTTACGCTCTGTTACTGTCTCTTACACTCTACTACACTGTCATACACTCTGTTACTGTATCTTACACTCTGTTACTGTCTCGTACACTCTGTTACTGTCTCTTACACTCTGTTACTGTCTCCTATACTCTGTTACTGTCTTTTACACTCTGTTACTGTCTCCTATACTCTGTTACTGTCTCCTATACTCTGTTACACTCTCTTACACTCTGCTGCTGTCTCATATACTCTGTTACTGTCTCTTACACTATGTTACTGTCTCTTACACTCTCTTACCCTCTCCTACACTCTGCTACTGTCTCTTACACCCTCTTACACTCTGTTACTGTCTCTTACACTCTCTTACACTCTGTTACACTCTCTTACACGCTGTTACACCCTCTTACACACTGTTACTGTCTCTTACCCTCTGTTACTGTCTCTTACACTCTGCTACTGTCTCCTACACTCTGTTACTGTCTCTTTCACTCTGCTACTGTCTCTTACACTCTGCTACTATCTCTTACGCTCTGTTACTGTCTCTTACACTCTACTACACTGTCATACACTCTGTTACTGTATCTTACACTCTGTTACTGTCTCTTACACTCTGTTACTGTCTCCTATACTCTGTTACTGTCTCCTATACTCTGTTACTGTCTCTTACACTCTGTTACTGTCTCCTATACTCTGTTACTGTCTCCTATACTCTGTTACACTCTCTTACACTCTGTTACACCCTCTTACACACTGTTACTGTCTCTTACACTCTCTTACACTCTGCTACTGTCTCTTACATTCTGTTACTGTCACTTACACTCTGCTACTGTCTCTTACACTCTGCTACTGTCTCTTACACTCTGCTACTATCTCTTACGCTCTGTTACTGTCTCTTACACTCTACTACACTGTCATACACTCTGTTACTGTATCTTACACTCTGTTACTGTCTCGTACACTCTGTTACTGTCTCTTACACTCTTTTACTGTCTCCTATACTCTGTTACTGTCTCTTACACTCTGTTACTGTCTCCTATACTCTGTTACTGTCTCCTATACTCTGTTACACTCTCTTACACTCTGCTGCTGTCTCATATACTCTGTTACTGTATCTTACACTCTGTTACTGTCTCGTACACTCTGTTACTGTCTCTTACACTCTGTTACTGTCTCCTATACTCTGTTACTGTCTTTTACACTCTGTTACTGTCTCCTATACTCTGTTACTGTCTCCTATACTCTGTTACACTCTCTTACACTCTGCTGCTGTCTCATATACTCTGTTACTGTCTCTTACACTATGTTACTGTCTCTTACACTCTCTTACCCTCTCCTACACTCTGCTACTGTCTCTTACACCCTCTTACACTCTGTTACTGTCTCTTACACTCTCTTACACTCTGTTACACTCTCTTACACTCTGTTACACCCTCTTACACACTGTTACTGTCTCTTACACTCTCTTACACTCTGCTACTGTCTCTTACATTCTGTTACTGTCACTTACACTCTGCTACTGTCTCTTACACTCTGTTACTGTCTATTTCACTCTGCTACTGTCTCTTACCCTCTGTTACTGTCTATTACCCTCTGCTACTGTCTCCTACACTCTGTTACTGTCTCTTTCACTCTGCTACTGTCTCTTACACTCTGCTACTATCTCTTACGCTCTGTTACTGTCTCTTACACTCTACTACACTGTCATACACTCTGTTACTGTATCTTACACTCTGTTACTGTCTCGTACACTCTGTTTCTGTCTCTTACACTCTGTTACTGTCACTTACACTCTGTTACTGTCTCTTACACTCTGTTACTGTCTCTTACACTCTGTTACTGTCTCCTATACTCTGTTACTGTCTCCTATACTCTGTTACACTCTCTTACACTCTGCTGCTGTCTCATATACTCTGTTACTGTCTCTTACACTCTGTTACTGTCTCTTACACTCTCTTACACTCTCTTACACTCTGTTACTGTCTCTTACATTCTCTTACACTCTGTTACTGTCTCCTATACTCTGTTACCGTCTCTTACTCTCTGCTACTGTCTCTTACACAGGTTTACGATGTCTACGCGAAGAGATCCCCAGAGACGTTCACAGTATACTGAGATCATTCTGGACTATGTGATCCTAGAGGACGGTATATGCCATGTGACACTCTCTTACACTCTACTACAGTCTACTACACTCTGCTACTGTCTCTTTCACTCTGTTACTGTCTCTTTCACTCTGCTACTGTCTCTTACACTCTGCTACTATCTCTTACGCTCTGTTACTGTCTCTTACACTCTACTACACTGTCATACACTCTGTTACTGTATCTTACACTCTGTTACTGTCTCGTACACTCTGTTACTGTCTCTTACACTCTGTTACTGCCTCCTTTACTCTGTTACTGTCTCCTATACTCTGTTACTGTCTCTTACACTCTTTTACTGTCTCCTATACTCTGTTACTGTCTCCTATACTCTGTTACACTCTCTTACACTCTGTTACACCCTCTTACACACTGTTACTGTCTCTTACACTCTCTTACACTCTGCTACTGTCTCTTACATTCTGTTACTGTCACTTACACTCTGCTACTGTCTCTTACACTCTGTTACTGTCTATTTCACTCTGCTACTGTCTCTTACCCTCTGTTACTGTCTCTTACACTCTGCTACTGTCTCCTACACTCTGTTACTGTCTCTTTCACTCTGCTACTGTCTCTTACACTCTGCTACTATCTCTTACGCTCTGTTACTGTCTCTTACACTCTACTACACTGTCATACACTCTGTTACTGTATCTTACACTCTGTTACTGTCTCGTACACTCTGTTACTGTCTCTTACACTCTGTTACTGCCTCCTATACTCTGTTACTGTCTCCTATACTCTGTTACTGTCTCTTACACTCTGTTACTGTCTCCTATACTCTGTTACTGTCTCCTATACTCTGTTACACTCTCTTACACTCTGTTACACCCTCTTACACACTGTTACTGTCTCTTACACTCTCTTACACTCTGCTACTGTCTCTTACACTCTGCTACTGTCTCTTACATTCTGTTACTGTCACTTACACTCTGCTACTGTCTCTTACACTCTGTTACTGTCTCTTACACTCTGTTACTGTCTCCTATACTCTGTTACTGTCTCCTATACTCTGTTACACTCTCTTACACTCTGCTGCTGTCTCATATACTCTGTTACTGTCTCTTACACTCTGTTACTGTCTCTTACACTCTCTTACACTCTCTTACACTCTGTTACTGTCTCTTACATTCTCTTACACTCTGTTACTGTCTCCTATACTCTGTTACCGTCTCTTACTCTCTGCTACTGTCTCTTACACAGGTTTACGATGTCTACGCGAAGAGATCCCCAGAGACGTTCACAGTATACTGAGATCATTCTGGACTATGTGATCCTAGAGGACGGTATATGCCATGTGACACTCTCTTACACTCTACTACACTCTACTACACTCTGCTACTGTCTCTTTCACTCTGTTACTGTCTCTTTCACTCTGCTAATGTCTCTTACACTCTGCTACTATCTCTTACACTCTGTTACTGTCTCTTACACTCTACTACACTGTCATACACTCTGTTACTGTATCTTACACTCTGTTACAGTCTCGTACACTCTGTTACTGTCTCTTACACTCTGTTACTGCCTCCTTTACTCTGTTACTGTCTCCTATACTCTGTTACTGTGTCTTACACTCTGTTACTGTCTCCTATACTCTGTTACTGTCTCCTATACTCTGTTACACTCTCTTACACTCTGTTACACCCTCTTACACACTGTTACTGTCTCTTACACTCTCTTACACTCTGCTACTGTCTCTTACATTCTGTTACTGTCACTTACACTCTGCTACTGTCTCTTACACTCTGTTACTGTCTATTTCACTCTGCTACTGTCTCTTACCCTCTGTTACTGTCTCTTACACTCTGCTACTGTCTCCTACACTCTGTTACTGTCTCTTTCACTCTGCTACTGTCTCTTACACTCTGCTACTATCTCTTACGCTCTGTTACTGTCTCTTACACTCTACTACACTGTCATACACTCTGTTACTGTATCTTACACTCTGTTACTGTCTCGTACACTCTGTTACTGTCTCTTACACTCTGTTACTGCCTCCTATACTCTGTTACTGTCTCCTATACTCTGTTACTGTCTCTTACACTCTGTTACTGTCTCCTATACTCTGTTACTGTCTCCTATACTCTGTTACACTCTCTTACACTCTGTTACACCCTCTTACACACTGTTACTGTCTCTTACACTCTGCTACTGTCTCTTACATTCTGTTACTGTCACTTACACTCTGCTACTGTCTCTTACACTCTGTTACTGTCTCTTACACTCTGTTACTGTCTCTTGCACTCTGTTACTGTCTCCTATACTCTGTTACTGTCTCCTATACTCTGTTACTGTCTCCTATACTCTGTTACACTCTCTTACACTCTGCTGCTGTCTCATATACTCTGTTACTGTCTCTTACACTCTGTTACTGTCTCTTACACTCTCTTACACTCTGTTACTGTCTCTTACATTCTCTTACACTCTGTTACTGTCTCCTATACTCTGTTACCGTCTCTTACTCTCTGCTACTGTCTCTTACACAGGTTTACGATGTCTACGCGAAGAGATCCCCAGAGACGTTCATAGTATACTGAGATCATTCTGGACTATGTGATCCTAGAGGACGGTATATGCCATGTGACACTCTCTTACACTCTACTACACTCTGCTACTGTCTCTTTCACTCTGTTACTGTCTCTTTCACTCTGCTACTGTCTCTTATACTCTGCTACTATCTCTTACGCTCTGTTACTGTCTCTTACACTCTACTACACTGTCATACACTCTGTTACTGTATCTTACACTCTGTTACTGTCTCGTACACTCTGTTACTGTCTCTTACACTCTGTTACTGCCTCCTTTACTCTGTTACTGTCTCCTATACTCTGTTACTGTCTCTTACACTCTGTTACTGTCTCCTATACTCTGTTACTGTCTCCTATACTCTGTTACACTCTCTTACACTCTGTTACACCCTCTTACACACTGTTACTGTCTCTTACACTCTCTTACACTCTGCTACTGTCTCTTACATTCTGTTACTGTCACTTACACTCTGCTACTGTCTCTTACACTATGTTACTGTCTATTTCACTCTGCTACTGTCTCTTACCCTCTGTTACTGTCTCTTACACTCTGCTACTGTCTCCTACACTCTGTTACTGTCTCTTTCACTCTGCTACTGTCTCTTACACTCTGCTACTATCTCTTACGCTCTGTTACTGTCTCTTACACTCTACTACACTGTCATACACTCTGTTACTGTATCTTACACTCTGTTACTGTCTCGTACACTCTGTTACTGTCTCCTATACTCTGTTACTGTCTCCTATACTCTGTTACACTCTCTTACACTCTGTTACACCCTCTTACACACTGTTACTGTCTCTTACACTCTCTTACACTCTGCTACTGTCTCTTACATTCTGTTACTGTCACTTACACTCTGCTACTGTCTCTTACACTCTGTTACTGTCTATTTCACTCTGCTACTGTCTCTTACCCTCTGTTACTGTCTCTTACACTCTGCTACTGTCTCCTACACTCTGTTACTGTCTCTTTCACTCTGCTACTGTCTCTTACACTCAGCTACTATCTCTTACGCTCTGTTACTGTCTCTTACACTCTACTACACTGTCATACACTCTGTTACTGTATCTTACACTCTGTTACTGTCTCTTACACTCTGTTACTGTCTCCTATACTCTGTTACTGTCTCCTATACTCTGTTACACCCTCTTACACACTGTTACTGTCTCTTACACTCTCTTACACTCTGCTACTTTCTCTTACATTCTGTTACTGTCACTTACACTCTGCTACTGTCTCTTACACTCTGTTACTGTCTATTTCACTCTGCTACTGTCTCTTACACTCTGCTACTATCTCTTACGCTCCGTTACTGTCTCTTACACTCTACTACACTGTCATACACTCTGTTACTGTATCTTACACTCTGTTACTGTCTCGTACACTCTGTTACTGTCTCTTACACTCTTTTACTGTCTCCTATACTCTGTTACTGTCTCCTATACTCTGTTACACTCTCTTACACTCTGCTGCTGTCTCATATACTCTGTTACTGTATCTTACACTCTGTTACTGTCTCGTACACTCTGTTACTGTCTCTTACACTCTGTTACTGTCTCCTATACTCTGTTACTGTCTTTTACACTCTGTTACTGTCTCCTATACTCTGTTACTGTCTCCTATACTCTGTTACACTCTCTTACACTCTGCTGCTGTCTCATATACTCTGTTACTGTCTCTTACACTATGTTACTGTCTCTTACACTCTCTTAACATCTCCTACACTCTGCTACTGTCTCTTACACCCTCTTACACTCTGTTACTGTCTCTTGCACTCTCTTACACTCTGTAACACTCTCTTACACGCTGTTACACCCTCTTACACACTGTTACTGTCTCTTACACTCTCTTACACTCTGCTACTGTCTCTTACCCTCTGTTACTGTCTCTTACACTCTGTTACTGTCTCTTAAACTCTGCTACTGTCTCCTACACTCTGTTACTGTCTCTTTCACTCTGCTACTGTCTCTTACACACTGCTACTATCTCTTACGCTCTGTTACTGTCTCTTACACTCTACTACACTGTCATACACTCTGTTACTGTATATTACACTCTGTTACTGTCTCGTACACTCTGTTACTGTCTCTTACACTCTGTTACTGTCTCCTATACTCTGTTACTGTCTCTTACACTCTGTTACTGTCTCCTATACTCTGTTACTGTCTCCTATACTCTGTTACACTCTCTTACACTCTGTTACACCCTCTTACACACTGTTACTGTCTCTTACACTCTGTTACTGTCTCTTACACTCTGCTACTATCTCTTACGCTCTGTTACTGTCTCTTACACTCTACTACACTGTCATATACTCTGTTACTGTATCTTACACTCTGTTACTGTCTCGTACACTCTGTTACTGTCTCTTACACTCTGTTACTGTCTCCTATACTCTGTTACTGTCTCCTATACTCTGTTACTGTCTCTTACACTCTGTTACTGTCTCCTATACTCTGTTACTGTCTCCTATACTCTGTTACACTCTCTTACACTCTGTTACACCCTCTTACACACTGTTACTGTCTCTTACAGTCTGCTACTGTCTCTTACATTCTGTTACTGTCACTTACACTCTGCTACTGTCTCTTACACTCTGTTACTGTCTATTTCACTCTGCTACTGTCTCTTACACTCTGCTACTATCTCTTACGCTGTGTTACTGTCTCTTACACTCTACTACACTGTCATACACTCTGTTACTGTATCTTACACTCTGTTACTGTCTCGTACACTCTGTTACTGTATCTTACACTCTGTTACTGTCTCGTACACTCTGTTACTGTCTTTTACACTCTGTTACTGTCTCCTATACTCTGTTACTGTCTCTTACACTCTGTTACTGTCTCCTATACTCTGTTACTGTCTCCTATACTCTGTTACACTCTCTTACACTCTGCTGCTGTCTCATATACTCTGTTACTGTCTCTTACACTCTTTTACCCTCTCCTACACTCTGCTACTGTCTCTTACACCCTCTTACACTCTGTTACTGTCTCTTACACTCTCTTACACTCTGTTACACTCTCTTACACGCTGTTACACCCTCTTACACACTGTTACTGTCTCTTACACTCTCTTACACTCTGCTACTGTCTCTTACCCTCTGTTACTGTCTCTTACACTCTGCTACTGTCTCCTACACTCTGTTACTGTCTCTTTCACTCTGCTACTGTCTCTTACACTCTGTTACACTCTCTTACACTCTGTTACTGTCTCTTACATTCTCTTACACTCTGTTACTGTCTCCTATACTCTGTTACCGTCTCTTACTCTCTGCTACTGTCTCTTACACAGGTTTACGATGTCTACGCGAAGAGATCCCCAGAGACGTTCACAGTATACTGAGATCATTCTGGACTATGTGATCCTAGAGGACGGTATATGCCATGTGACACTCTCTTACACTCTACTACACTCTACTACACTCTGCTACTGTCTCTTTCACTCTGTTACTGTCTCTTTCACTCTGCTACTGTCTCTTTCACTCTGCTACTATCTCTTACGCTCTGTTACTGTCTCTTACACTCTACTACACTGTCATACACTCTGTTACTGTATCTTACACTCTGTTACTGTCTCGTACACTCTGTTACTGTCTCTTACACTCGGTTACTGCCTCCTTTACTCTGTTACTGTCTCCTATACTCTGTTACTGTCTCTTACACTCTGTTACTGTCTCCTATACTCTGTTACTGTCTCCTATACTCTGTTACACTCTCTTACACTCTGTTACACCCTCTTACACACTGTTACTGTCTCTTACACTCTCTTACACTCTGCTACTGTCTCTTACATTCTGTTACTGTCACTTACACTCTGCTACTGTCTCTTACACTCTGTTACTGTCTATTTCACTCTGCTACTGTCTCTTACCCTCTGTTACTGTCTCTTACACTCTGCTACTGTCTCCTACACTCTGTTACTGTCTCTTTCACTCTGCTACTGTCTCTTACACTCTGCTACTATCTCTTACGCTCTGTTACTGTCTCTTACACTCTACTACACTGTCATACACTCTGTTACTGTCTCGTACACTCTGTTACTGTCTCTTACACTCTGTTACTGCCTCCTATACTCTGTTACTGTCTCCTATACTCTGTTACTGTCTCTTACACTCTGTTA